>NC_056743.1:1808018482-1808260982 GCF_019279795.1 Protopterus annectens | reverse complement strand
TTGTAGGATGTATGTGTCCGCTGGTGTATCGACTATGGCGCCTAGTTTGCAGTCATCTGTGAACTTTGTCAGCCACAACCCTCCCATGTTTGCTTTAACATCTGAGAAATAAATGCCGAACAAGAGTGGTCGCAGGACAGATCCGTGTGGGACACCACTTGTGACTGGCTTTGAGTCTGACATTGCTCCAGCGATTTTAACTTTATGGGTTCTGTCCTTTAGCCAGTTTGCAACCCATCTAGTGACATAAGGGTTTACGTTTAAGCTGTTGAGCTTATCTATGATGTCTGAGTGGGGTATTGTGTCGAAGGCCTTAGCCAAGTCCAGGTAGGCTGTATGGACTGCTTTGCCCTCATCAATGGCTCTAGTGACTGTTTTGAAAAAGTCAACCAGGTTCAAAAGGCAGGATCTGCCCTTTACAAAGCCGAACTGGGTGGGGCCAAGTGTCTGTAGGTCCCCTATGTCTCTGTTTATGAGTTCCATAATGATTCTTTCCATAGCTTTGCAGACCAGGCTGGTTAAGCTTATGGGGCGGTAGTTCCCAGGATCTGTAGAGGCACCCCCTTTGTGGAGTGGGACCACTGTTGCTGTATGCCAGTGTTCAGGTACATATCCTGAAGTAAGGCTAAGGTTAAATAGCATTTTTATGTGTGGGTTTAGCTCCTCTTGGAGTTCACGTAACACGCAACCCCGGATACCGTCAGGTCCCATTGATGCTGTGTTTTTAGCTTTGTTTAGGGCGGTTTTCACTTGGACATCTGAGATGACAGGGAGGTTACATTCCGCTGGGATAAGTATATCTTCTTTTGGGGGTGAGGGAGGGGAGAAATTTGCACTGAACCTGTCAGCCAGAATGTTGGCAATATCTGTGGGTTCAGTGTATTTTTTGTTGTTGTGAACTAACTCTGAGCATATCTGAGGGTTTCCGCCCAGGTTTCTAACATAGCTGAAAAAGGCTTTGTGGTTATCTTTAGTGTCCTTAGCGATTTTTTTCTCAAAGTTGGCCTTGGATGTTTTTATGAGAGAACGTAGTTTTCTGCTAATGTTGATCAGAGATGTCTTCCCTTCATGGGATTTTGCTCTGACGTGCAGTAGCTTCCTTCTTTTGTTATACAATTTGTTAATGGCTGAGGTCCACCAGACAGGACGCTTGCCTTTGGTGGAGAGGGACTTGGATTTATTTGGGATTGCATGATCCATGCATTCTTGGAGATGTCCATAGAAAGCATTTGTGAAGGATTCGGCATTGTGGGATGTGGTATCCACTGGCACAGTGGGCTTAAAGGATACCATCTCAGTCTTAAGAAGAGTGAAGTCTGCTTTTGAGAAGTTTTTCACTGTGGTCTTTTGTGCTGGGGTGGAGGTGGGATATGTATATCCAGGGTGATTAGTTTGTGGTCAGATCTCACTAGTGAGGGGTATACTTCCGGTGTGGAGCATTTTGTGCCCATGTTTGTGATGATCAGGTCTAGTATATTATCTCCCCTAGTGGGAGAGGTGACTAGTTGTTCCAGTGCATTTGAATTTATGAATTCCAGGAACCTTTGGGCTAGGGTATTAGGGCTAGAATAATGTACCCAATCTATGTTTGGGTAGTTGAAGTCTCCCAGTATGATGGTATTTTGTGAAACATTCATATCCTCCAATGTCTTCAGGAAGGCTGAGAGTATAAATCCATTCATTATAGCCACTTTACTGACTATATACACCTTATCTACTAGTCTCCCCTACACTTCCCCAGTGCCCTCCTCTGTTTTCCCCTCATCCTGCACCTACTCAGATTACTTCTTTTTCACTTTTTCATACTTTCTGTTACTTTTTTGCCCCCCCACCATACACTCTGTAACTGGACAAAACCTGACTGTAATTTAAGAATGGTGGTAGCAACTATATTAAGCCAGGAGTCTGGCAGCAGCTAGGTCCCTGGAAGTCATATAGTTCAAGATAAAAATCAATTTGTGTCTAAATCTTAATGTTCCAAGCTAAAGAAATAGTAGCTCTGTAGTGATCTGAGATGATAAATGCAAGGATGCATAAATTCTTTCTGGGAATAGTGCCTTCCTATACTTTGAAAAACAGTGTTATCTTCTGTGTACCACTCTGTTGTTAGACTGGGATGAAAAATAAAATAATTAAAATAGCCAGAAGCATATATTGTAGAGCTGAAGGTTTGCGATAAGAAACCAAAGCATTTGAATAAAATCCACAAAGAGAAAAGGACTTCACATAGAAGGAAAGAACAGTTAAAAACACACCAGGTGAAATAAGTACTGTTACATAGTAATGCTACTCAGTAAACAGTTTGCCAATGATCAGTTGTTATTACACACATCCTGCTCAGAATACCGCAGACAGTTACTCACTGAGTGCAATGCTGAGGTCTGACTGTGATAGTGCAGAAAATGATGAGCTGTACTTCTGCAAACCAGAAAAATAACTGCTTATGTTGAACAAGTGACAGCTGCTTTAATCACTTTTAGCCAGACAACCCCTGTACCCAACAATTAAAGCCAACGTTATTGACTGAAAATACTTCAGATATTAGAATGTAATAAAATAAAAATAAAAACAATTGTACAAAGTGATTTATTTTATACCCCCCCAACACACACACACACACACACACACACACACACACACACACACACACACACACACACACACACACACACACAAATACTCCTGTTCTTTTCTTTATATAGCCAACTTACATAACTGGATAGCCACGTCTCTGGTTTCTAACTTGCCAAGCAGTACAACAGTCATAAGTCACAGTCATGCAGTCATTCCCAGTATACACCAAGTCAATAAATCCAAACCCCACTAGCTATGGACATGCATATTTTGGCCTTGTTATGACCTCATCAGCATAGCACAAACAGACTGTTTAACAAAGCATAAGAAACACAGGGTTGTTGTACCCAGCTGATGCCCATTATCATTAAGGTGACTGCAAAATATCCCAACTAACAAATTAAAACAAAGAGTGAGAAGGTCACACTGAAAAACCAATCAGTAAAACCTAAATGAAGGGGGTGGAGACTAGATGGCCAACTGGTAACATCTTTTTTCTTGAGCTGCATATCAGTTACTAAGAAACAGGAAAATTATTATTTAAAATTATATTACCAGCTCCTTAAATTTATACAATCTAGTTGGGAATCTATAATCTACTAAATTCTCAACTTTGGAGCCTTTTTTTTTAAATTTTCTGTCAAAACTAAAAATTATACAACTAAACAGAGATGAGCAACTCAAAATCTTCACATGCTGATTCCACATTAAGGAAGGAGATCCAGTCTATATCTACCACTCTCCAGGAACTGTCTTTAAAAATGGATAGATTTACTGACAATCTTGAAACTTTAAAGATGAACTGTCCACAACAAACTGATGTTCTGAAAGAAATCCTCCAGCAGCAACAATCCAAAATTCTGAACAATGAAACTTCACTGAATGACATAGATAAAAGGCTTAAGGAAGATGTATCCCACTTTGAGACCATACTGCAACAAAATAACTGGCTGATAAATAAAGTAGACGACATTGAAAACAGAGAGAGGAGAACAAATATTAGAATCTTTGGTCTCCCTGAAAAAACAGAAGGAGAAGATATTATTTCCTTCCTAAATTCCTGGCTGCCTAAATTCTTAGACTTAAAAGAAGGTATGTCCTTTGGGGTCGAGAGAGCACATAGAGCCATAGGGAAACCTATTTCTTCTTCCCCTAATGCTTCTCCAAGATCTACTGTTGTGAAGTTCCTATCCTTTTTAGATAAAGAACTTATTCTGAGAACAGCTTGGAGGAAAAGTCCCTCATCTTTTAAAGGAAACCAAATAAGGCTAGACAATGATTATTCCACAAGAGTCCTGGAAATGAGAAAAAGTTCTTGGCCACTGGTAAGGTTTTTAAAGCAAAATAAAATTAAAGCACAATTAGTCTATCCAGCCAGAATCAAAATCCACCACCAGAATGAGATGAGATCTTTCAACAATATAGAAGAAGCTGTTTCTTTTATGCAAAACAATAACATCATTACAATCCCAGAAGGTATGGACTGGACACCATCTATGACCCTTAAAAGATCATCTGAGAAAAACAACTGGATGGATGTAAGAAAGAAGAAATTGAAAAACGAAGCCAAAATTACTGGACTTCCTAATTCTCTCAAAGATCAAACTAAGTCATAAATGTTTATGGAAACCTCGAGCTAAAGAAGTATGTATCATCACTTTATTTGTCTTTCATATGTCTTTATAAAACTTGCAATCTAAAATTAATAATGCTATACTATTATTAGATACAACTGCTAGTGATACCTAGGGTGTATAGCTAGTTGAATCCTGCACACACATTTATTTATTTATTGAATTGTCTTGCTATACTATTATTAGATACAACTGCTAGTGATACTTAGGGTGTATAGCTAGTTGAATCCTACACACATATGTTCATTTATTTATTGAATTGTCTTTCCTTCCTTCCATTGCTTTATTAAGGGAAGAAAATGGAAGTGGTGTAGGGAGAGTTTTGAAACAGGTAATTTTTGAACTGTCCATTTAATTAGCAATCTGAAATAGATAATTTCAGAATCTGATTTTATATATACAATGCAAAGAACTCTTGTTATATGTTTATTTATTTTATTTTTCCTTTTTTTGAAGTCATTTCAAGAATTCTGTCACTATATGACCTCAACATATTATAATATTCTTCCCCGACTTTATTTCCAGCTTAGCGTTTTAACATTCCAAACTGTCATTTCTTTCTTTTGTGAGCACTGCATTGAATTCAAAAGTTGCTTCTCCCTTTTTTTCACTCAAATACTCTAGTGGCTGCCTGTAAACTGAGCAGTGTTTAACATTAAGAAGCTCGTCTGAGTTGCCTTGGTATACTCTGTTAGAAATCCGTGGTCAGCTGTATGAGTGTTGCTGACGTGTAACGGAGATCTCATTTGCCTATCTCACTGATTCAGCAGCCTGAAGTTACTTGAAACATAACGCAAATAAGACATTAAACTAAATGTTAGAAAGTATTAGAGTTGTTAATTTGATCCATGTAAAATTAATTAGAAACTGATCTCTGTAGTAACCAGGGCAGGACTATGTAGATGGCGATGACATCACTGCTACATTACAAGTCTCCTCGAGTGTTTGGGAAATTAACAGATCAAAAATGGATAGATTTGGCTTTACATAATATGTCACTAATAATTAAATACATTATTACTCTAGTCTACATACAAGCAATTGTACATACAAAAAAAATGAAAGTATTCTGTAAATAATGGATAGGAAAAGATAAAAAGAAAAAAAAGGAATCTTTCTGTTGAATGGAAGAATGCTTACAGCTGTCATCGTTTGTAAGTTCTGGCTGTTAATGACAAATGGAGCTTGGAGATGGACAAATGCTTCACTCCATTGGGACTTGCCAGTCCCTCTTTAGCTTGTTTCTTGAGTGGTTTGGACTAATTGTATGAAAGTGGGGCATGGAAGGCTCATATATATATATAAGGATACATAAGAATATGAACATGTATATATATATATATATATATATATATATATATATATATATATATATATATATATATATATGTATATAAAAGAAAACAACTATTATGATGAAAACAAAGTTTATACACAAACACAGTACTATTGCAATTAACTAGGTCACCAAGTCTGACCTGAGTATAAATCTGAAGATTAACTATGAAGTAACAGGGACTCACTGTGTTCAACTCAATAGATAAGGAATGTAATGACAATGCTAAGGATTATATAGCAAATGTTTCTTTTCATTAAAACAAGGTTGAAAGAGAAATAGAAAGAGGAAATAAATAAAGAGGAAAGAAGTAAATATATAGGTACAAAAAAAAAGAAGAGTTTTTCTTGAATGAGTAATGACTCTGCATTTAAATATGTTGAAATTGTTGACTCTACCAAGTTTTACCTTACAACAGTGAAGACTATTCAATTGGCGAAATATTAAGACATGCTTATTTATATAAAACCTTGCATAATTTGTTAGAAAGTAAATTTATATTTATTAATTATTGTTGGAGTCTTTCCATGGTTATATGAACTTACTGAGTTTGTGATAGATAGGAATTGCTTGAACAGTATCTCCTCTGTCAACCATCATCATTTGTAAATATACATCCCATTTCCGTATGTTCTGCTTATGATTACACTGTTGTAATATTGTTACTAACTAGTAATACATTGGGATTCTTTGAAAGCCTATTTATATGGCAAAATTATTGTAATGTTTAATAATAAAATGAAGGAATGGGAGTCAGAACTATCTAATATACAAAAACAAATTGTATCAATTAATAAAGATAATACTAGAACCATTCCACACAAGAAAAAAGAAATTGAATCCTTAAACAAAAATATAACAACATTTTAACTCATAAAACCAACCTGGCCCTAGAAAAATTTAAATTAAATTCTTTCTCTGTATCTCCAAAATATATACGTAATTTAACAATGAGAGTAAAAAGAAATTCCATTGAAAATAATATTGTGAGTATACTCCACGAAGGGAGAAATAATAAAAATGTTTCTGATATTGGTGATATCTTGGATGCCTTTAAGTATCACTTCTCAGAACAGTACAAAAACAAAGACATTCAACATGAGTTCTCAGAGCATAGCTTGAACTTCTCAGAATTTAAGAATCTATCAGAGACTTTGATTAATGAGATTCAGAAACAAATCTCTCTAAAGGAAATTAAAGGGAAAATTCAAGAAAGCAAAAATAATAAATCACCGGGTATAGATGGTATTATTAATTAAATATATAAGCTTCTGCCACCCTCTGCTGTATCACTCTTACACAAAACCCTAAATGAATCTTATTTACAAGGTACAATTCCACCCTCATGGAGATGCTCACTAATTACTCCCATATTAAAAGAAAATAAACACTCCCATTTATGCAAATCATATAGACCAATTTCTTTGATTAACAATGATTACAAACTATTAATGTCTATACTAGTTAACAGATTTAAGAAATCATTAACCCATCTCATCTCAGAAGACCAAATGGGATTTATTTATAATAGACATACCCAAGATAATATCAAAAGAATTATAACTACTATAGATATCCTAAATAGAGACAAACAAGAGGCTCTTATAATCACTCTTGATATTGAGAAGGCCTTTGACTCATTAAAATGGAATTATCTTTTTAAAATTCTAGAATTATATAAATTCCCCACTCAATTCATTACTTTTATAAAAAATATTTATTATAACAATTTAGCATATCTAAAATTAGGTCCATTTACATCAGAATCAATTAAAATTACTAAAGGTACCAAACAGGGATGGCCAATGTCTCCGATTTTATTTGCTTTAGCAATAAAACCCCTTTCTTTTGCAATTCAGTCAGATCCTAAATTTATAGGCCTAAATATAAATAATTGATTTAAATCCAAGATAATGTTATTTGCAGATGATATCTTGCTTACTTTAATAAATTCCAAAGAATCCTTACAAGAATTAGATATGCTAGTCAAACAATTTTACTATATTTCTGGCCTTAAAATTAGCAGCTCTAAATCTAATCATATGCTCTTAAATAAAAAAGAATTCTAATGATAATACTAATTCAACTACTAATGAAATAATTGGGAAACAGGTTTCTTCTTTGAAGTATCTAGGGATTGACCTATGTGAAAATATAGACCCAACTTTAAACACAAACTATAAAGACAGTATAAACTCACTTAAAGCTCTCATAGAGAAATGGAATAAATTACATCTAAAATTTGAAGATAGATTACAATTAATTAAAATGATCTTATTGCCAAAAATAAATTACATAGCTCTTTCTATTTCTGTATTACCCAGTAAAAAACTTTAAAAAGAAATAAACAAAATGCTATTAAAATTTTTATGGTACCCCAAAAGGCTCTAACCAATCATATCAGACCTTGGGAGCTTGCAGGAATAAATTTCCCAGATTTAGAATCCTATATCAAAGCCTCTCACCTAAAAACAATATTAAATTGGATAGATCCCAAATATTCTTTGGCTTGGAAAATGCTACATACAAGTATTATCCTAAATGAAAATAAACTAATAATAAAATTACAATTAAGCAAATTAAGTAACAAACTTTGGTATGCACTTTGTATTAATATACAGTATAACACTATTAAATTTACTAACCTAGATTACTTAAATCATATCTATAAGTCTTTTAGAAGCTTTGTAAATAAAAATATTGACATTAAAATATGGATCCAGCTTTTATTCCCCTTTAAAGCTACAAAAAACTTTTTCGATAATATTAGTCCAGATACACTCAGCTATTGGGAAAGGAAAAAATGTACATGCTGGTTTCACTGCACAAAGAATTTAGTTACCATAGATACACAAATTCCAATCAAAGAATATGATCTACCATCATCAGACTGGCTAGTTCTCAATAGTCTGTTTCCATTCACTCAAGA
Organism: Protopterus annectens; assembly: GCF_019279795.1. Classification (NCBI taxonomy): domain Eukaryota; kingdom Metazoa; phylum Chordata; order Ceratodontiformes; family Protopteridae; genus Protopterus; species Protopterus annectens. The sequence goes on along the minus strand of NC_056743.1, from coordinate 1,808,252,509 downwards.
TTTGTGCAGAACAATACAGAGTTCTTCCTTTAACTCTCCACCTAAACACATAACTCTTATGAATGAATGAATGAATTTAATTGGGATGAATGAGTTAAGTGGGTTAGGGAGAGTTGTGTGTAAGTGTGATTGTTTTAATTTGTTAGATGGGTTAAGTGAGTTAGGTTAGCGCTGTTAAGGAGGTTAGGGACGGACCTTATTTGAAGTTTAGTTTGGTTAGGGTTTTAGGTAGTTTTATGAGGTTTAGTGTGGTTTGTGTTGACTTTGTGATTTTGTTGTGTTTTGTGTTGTGTAATGTGTTTGTTGTTGATGTGTTATTGTTTGGAGTGTGGTGTGATAATGTATATGTGATTTTGAAATGTGCTGTAGGTTATTGGTGTTTTAGGTTTGTTGTGGGCATGTGTGTGGTTTCGTGGTTTTGCACTGTCTGGCATTATGTAGAACCATATATATATGTGTGTGTGTGTGTGTGTGTGTGTGTGTGTGTGTGTGTGTGTGTGTGTGTGTGTGTGTGTGTTTGTGTGTCTATATATATATATATATATATATATATATATATATATATATATATATATATATATATATATATATATATAGAAGCATAACTATTTATTTATGTGCAGAACTGTCAAAATGTAATTCATTGACTTCAAATGATACTAAGCCAGTGCTTTTCCAGGGGCAAGCCCCCCCTGCACTCCCCATACCCTCTACCACACACACACACACACACACACACACACACACACACACACACACACACACACACATATCGACACTGATCTATATCTATATATCTATATATTTATCTCTCTTTCTCTCTCTCTCTCTCTCTCTCTCTATATATATATATATATATAGGTCCCATTTAGGTGAACGAAGTTTCCGAATTTCAAATCTCATATGGCTGAAATCATATGATTGAAGTTTTAAAACTTCGAACACCTAAACGGAGATCTCCATACAGCGCGGAATGGGAATTTTCCCTTTTCCTCACTATAGTGTGATCTTGGCGTTGGTATATTTAAATAGCAGGGGGGGGGGTTCAGGGGGGCTTGCCCCTTGCATAAATTTGCATTAATTTGTTTGTTTTTTTTTTGAATATGGTCCCGGTGATATAACATTCAAAGTTTTAAAGTTTTGATCATTCAATAGGGATCCATATAGATATATATAGATATATATACACACACACACACACACACACACACACACACACACACACACATATATATATATATATATATATATATATATATATATATATGAATCTATGTGGAAATGCAGACAACGAGATAACTGACATGAAAACACCAGAAAAAAAAAAGTTCAAAAACACGAAACTTCACATGCCCAACAAACCAAAATCCCGGCAAACAACAAAACAAATACCTTTCCCAAAAAACATACACACAACACAAGCACACCAAAAACCTTACAAACCTACACTAAACCTTACAAACACAACTATCTATGCACTAACCTTAACCCAAACCCTAACCCTAAGGTCTGTCACTATCGCACACTTACCTTACCTGCACCCGAACCCTAACTCACTTAATCCACCCCTAACCCTCAAGTCCATCACTATCGCACACTTACCTTACCTGCACCCTAACCCTAACTCACTTAACCTGCCCCTAAACCTAAACTCTGTCACTATCGCACACTTACCTTACCCACACCCTGACCCTAACGTTCGTCCCTATCGCACACTTACCTTAACATGTCGGTGTTCTCAGCGTCGGGATACTCAGCTGTCGGTCTTCTCCATTGTCGATCTTCCGGTGTCGGTGTTCTCATTGTCGGGGTTCTACGTTGGCGTTTCAGGTAGACCTATATATATATATATATATATATATATATATATATATACATACAGGCTTTACATAGTCATATACATGACTTTAGTGGTGGAATTGCCCAGTGCTTTTTTTTTTCATACCACAGAAAATACATACATACATAAAGGCTTTACATAGTCATATACATGATTTTGGTGGTGGAGTTGCCCAATGCTTTTTTTTCATACCACAGAAAATACGTAAAAAGTAAGTCGAGTAAGGATTATAGAATGGAAAAGAAGAAATTGCTCAAGCTCAGAAGCTACCTCCAACAATATAGAAAATAAACCAAAGGGACTTCCCATTTAACACATTGTAATCACCAAACTTCATAACAGTATGCATAACCGCAAATGACTACAAGTGTATTAAGAGGTTTGTTAGGAATTAATATCTGTAAAGCAGTTTATAGACTAGGCGTATGTACACCTTGCTGGGATATTTCTTTCTGTACAGTTTAAGCAGTAGTAAACAAGCTGGTGTATCATTAAATAAAATGTTATGCAGAGGCTGAGTTGGATACATGTATCATTAAATAAAATGTTATGCACAGGCTGAGTTGGATACATGTATCATTAAATAAAATGTTGTTATGCACACGCTGAGTTGGATGCATACCTGTTCATCAGCTAAGCCTCTATGTACACGTATGGGGATGGTGGGACCTATCAGTTCTTTGCAATTTGCTTTTTAAATGGATACTTGCTTTGAAAAATCAGAAGCTGCAAATTTAATACTTTTTAAGTGCAGATTGATTTGTCTTTTAAGGATTCCTTCATATTTGTGGTAGAAAAAGCAGAAACCAAGTACTTTTAGTTGGCAGTTCCCTGCTTATGCAAAGTACTGAGGCAACAAGGAAAATGTAGGTCCCTGAGCTGGCAAGAAACACAACTTTAAGTCCAAAAGGAGTAAAATAAATGTAAACTATTAGTGAAAACTTCTTTAATAAACTGTCGACCCTCTCCATCCTTGCAATAACTGTAATTCATATACAGCTACAGTGGTCATGGAGCTAAGTGAAGCTTCACATACAGTCCTTTGACAACTAGCACTACAGTATCCTGCCAGATTAAATAATGGTATTGTCTTACAGAAGCAAGGAGGATTCATTTCTATGGATGAAGTCAGAGCAGTCTGCGAGAGGTCCCTTTAGCTTTAGAAGGCCCGATGTTGCCATTCCCTATGCTAAGATATTCCTTCCATAGGAAGTATGTGGCTTCCTGGCACTGACTATGGGCAGGGACAAAAAACAGTTAAGTGTAAATGAAAGAATTTGTTTAAAATCACAGTTTATGGAAAGAAAATTAAGGTAGATGTAGTGCATGTTTGACAATTTTTCTATAATATTTAGCACTTGCCAGGAGTGTCAGCTCTTTTTATTTAGTCTATACTAAACCAAAAACCTTGGCATCTATGTTGTGTAAGTTAGAGTGACAGCCAGTAAGTGAAACCATTTAAACGCTGGCTTTGCAGAATAAGCGATTCAGAACAGAGTGATGTATAAACTCTTTAAAGATTAATGGTAGTCATTTCACTTGTGGCCTGGGTGAAGTAATTACCTTGGTGCTAAGAAGGAATTTGAAGCTAAAAAAAGTCTACTTAAATTGTTTATAAAACATTCTGGAAACCATTATTAAAGAAAAGTTAAAAAGTACTAGTAAGCAGAGGGGAGAAAGCATAACACATATCACGTTCCACCCCCCACCCCCAATTTCTTCTGCTATGCCTTATACTGTATGCCTCCCTTTCTTTTTAATTCTGACAGTGGTAGTCTTTTGAAAGATTTAGGAATGTAACTTCAATCCTCTGAATAGCAGAATTGAAAGAACAAATGCAGAGGGATAAGTCCTAGGCCCAAGGTGTTAGCATATTCTTTCTAGTCTGTAGTACAGCAATCTCAGAGTTAGAATATGTAAGTAGAAATGGGGTAGAGCCCAGCCACCGCACTGGGGGTACACAGAGACTAAAGCTTCCTACAAAACACACTTTAAAGCTGTAACAATGAATTTCATAATTTGATGTTATTTAATTGAATTACAGTTTATTTTTTGAAATGTTTGGACTCACAAGATCAGGTCTCACTCTTCTGACAGGGAGCCCAGCTTAGATGACAGAACAATAATACCTAATACCTTATATTTGTTTTAATTTTTCAGACCCATACATATTCTTCTTAGGGGTTAAATCAAAAGCCATGTGATACACAGGACAAGATGGTTTCAATATATGTAATACAGTTGGAGGGATTGACTGTATGCCAGTGACAATTTTTCATCATCGCTGAGGAACAGACAATATGTAATAAGCTGCAGAATCATCATCATCATCAACCACTATTGCCCATTTTTCTACATGGGGCGTTGTGCCAGCTGTTGCTGTCTCTCTCAGTTCATTCCACTCTTCTTACTTCTTTGGCAGTCATACCTGACTATAACTGGTCTTGCCTCACACAATCCATCCATCTCTTTGTTGGATGCCCTTGTTTCTTCTTGCCTTCTTACTGTCTATATAATTTGTTTTATTTGACCTTCTTTGAAATTGTTGCTACTTCGGTTTCTGCACAGACGTCCTCATTTCTTCTCCTGTCCTACACTGTGCTTCCTACCATTTATCTCAGGCATTTCATCTCCATCACCTCTAGCTTCCTCAACTACTCTGCCTTCACTGCCTTAGTTTCTGTACCACACAGTAGTACTGGTTACACCACTTTGTACAGCTTAGTTTTCAATTTCTTTGTCATTCTTATGTCATACACTACCCCTGACACTCTGTGCCAGTTGACTCTCTTTCTAGTTTTGATCTCATCACTCAATCTTCTCTTCTCCTCAACCGCCCTTCCCAGATACTTGAAGCTGCTAACATGTTCAAATATTTTCTTTTCTATCTCAGTTTTTTCAGCTTCATCTGATTTCCCTCATTTGCTGTCATTACAACTGTCATATCCCATGTGCCTTCAGTTTTTCATTCCAGCCCCCTGTAATCTGCTGAAGTTCTTGTTCAGTACCTGCACATAATGCCACATCATCTGCATACAGCAGCTTTGTTGATCCAACCCTAACAACCTGTTTGCTAATGTAGTCCATCACTAGTATGAACAGCAGTGGGCTCAGAGATGAACCCAGATGTACACCCTCTCCCTCTGGGAACCCCTCTATGAGTCCAAACACTGTTCATAGTTGCACAAATTTTACCAATGTTTCTGGGACTTCGAAGCTTGGCAGAATTGCCCATATCATCTTTCTTGGAACTTTGTCATATGCTTTCTCCAAGTCTAGGAATGCACAGTTGAAATCTTTCCTCATCTCTAGCTTCTTTTCAAATATCTGTCTCACTGCAAACATTGGGTTGGCTGTGCTGTATCCTGATCTGAATCCAAACTGCTCATCTTCAAACTGACTTTCTACTACTCTGCTTATTCATTTATTAGTCACCTTCTCCAGCACTTTCACGCATTGTGACAGGGGTTCGATACCCCTGTACTGTCCACAGTTGTGAATGTCCCCTTTGTTCTTGAACACTGGCAGTAGTATGCTTATTCTTCAGTTGTCTGGGATATGCCTCTTGCTCCACACTGCTATGTATACCCTTTGGGACCATTTCTCCCTTAACTTGCTCAACATATCGATCATTTCTGCCATGGCATCCTCTGAGCCTGCAGCTTTCCCTGGCTTCATTTTCTTTAGCGCTGTTATTACTTCTCTCATCGTAGGCTGTGTCTGGGGAAGTAGAGCTTCTGTGTGGGTTTTTTTTTCATTTAGAAGCTGGAAGTACTCCTTCCATCTGCCTTTGATGTCCTGTGGACTGGTGAGCAGGTTGTTGCTGGCATCCCTTATGAAGGATGTCTGACTATCTTCTTTATCTTTATGTCTTTGCTTTACAACCTGATAGAGTTTTTTTGTGCCATTTAATGACTCAGTTACCAGAGAGTAAGCAACTTTGAAGCAACTGCTCTCTTAGCCTCTTTTTTAGCCAAATAGCATTCCTTCTGTGCCTGGTCTGTCTTTTTTATCTCCCACTTTTTCCTACACTTCTTTCTTTCTCTTGATGACTTCCTGGACTTCTGCATTCCACCACAAGCTTCCCATATGTACCTTATTCACCCACATATTTATTTCATACCCCTCACAAATGCTATTCTCCTTCAACTTCACCTATTTCCTCTTCCTCTTCTTTCTGAGGTGCTACAGCCCTGAGTAATTCTTTAAACTTTTGTGCTTTCTCTCTAGTTAACTTCCCAGTGTGCAGCCTGGTCACTGTTAACCTTAGACCCTTCCCTGATCACTGCTTGCAGGTCACTGTGGCAACCAGTGGTTTATGCAGTGGGCCAACTGTTTAACTGAGGATTACTGCAATTGCTGGTTTTATCATGCCATTTCCTTTCTAGGAGGATGTCTACCTGAGATGCATGTTGGCCACTGTTGTATGTGAGCTTGTTATTGTCTCTGTTTCTGAACCACGTATTGGCCACCATCAAGCCATTTGCCAGACAGAAGTCTAGAATGACCTCTCCATGTTTATTCCTGTTGCCCCACCCGTGTGGCCCCAGGCAGTCATTATATCCTGTTCTATCTGTCCAGATATGTGCATTTAGGTCTTTAGTATCAGCACCATCTCATGTTGTCTTGCTTTATTTACAAGGTCCTGCAGCTGCTGTCTGAATGCACTCTTTTCGTTGCTGTCACATCCCTGCAGTAGAGCATAAGCTGAGATTATGAACAGTGCCCTATCCCTACACAGGAGTCTGACTGTCATGACTCTGTCATTAATTCTGATGACATCCCTGACTGTCTTCTGAAGCCTGCCCCTCATCACAGTTCCCACACCATTTCTAGTCTATCCTTCCCTTGAGTAGTAGACTCTGGATCCCAGGTCAACTGGCTTTGCTTCATTGCCCTTCCATCTTGGCTCCTGGATACAGAAGATGTTCAGCTTCCTACTTATTTATTTTATTTTATTTATTTATTTAACATTTGTTAACCGGGAAAGTCTGACTTGGAACAAAGCCAATTTTCAGCGGAGGCCTGGGGAAAAAGGCTCCAGATGCATGTCTTTGTAATGTGGGAGGAAACCAGAGTGCCCGGAGGAAACCCACATGAATGCAGGGAGGACATGCAGACTCCACACAGAAGGCACCCCAGCCGAGAATCAAACCGAAGAACATCTTGCTGTGAGACGACAATGCTACCGCTGCACCACTGCACCTTCCTCTACCAAGTCATCCACCTCCAAGGTGTGTCCTATCAGTGAATCTATATTGAGTGTACCAGTCCTTAGTTCATGATTGGAAGGTTGCTCAACAAAGATATCTCAGGTAACTCAAGCTGGGAAACTAGGCACTGGTCAGATAGTGGCTTATTGACTCAAGGCTGCTGGGCATTATGACAGGCACACACTGGCCAATAAGGGTACATAGACCAATCCTTCCATTAGCATTGGTCCCTGGCATAGGTCTGAGTAGGCTTGTCTCTCAACCCACTAATCACCATCAAATACCCATGCCCCTTTTTGGTGACATTATTCAACAAGATCGGATTACCTTGAGCCAATTTTTGCACCATAGAGTGGCTAGCTTTGACACGAGATGTAGTCTGACCTGTGGTCTCCCATCTACAGGATACTGCTCACCACAGTTGATGCCCATCACAGTTGGTCTGTATGACTCTTCCCCCAATAGACACCGAGAGTTTATGCTGCTGCCCACAAGTCCATTCTTGGGTTAGTTTGAGGTGGAAGCATCCAGCATGTTTTTGAGAGGTGGTAGGAACCCCACAGAAAAACAGGGAGAACATTCAAACTTCACACAGGCATTGACTGGAGGTCAGTATTGAACCTGCAGAAAAAAATGTTAAAACACATCCATTTTTCAGAAGCCAAATTTGGGCAGATTGAAAAGCTACTTAAGGTATTAGTTCTTCACAGAAGATGTACCAGATCACTGGAACATTTATGAGACATTGAAAGCCAATAAGGAAAACAATAATAGTTTCTATGTCTATGAGCAAATATGGCAAAAGAAAACAAGATCAGGTTATCTCCACAACATGAAAAACTATAGTAAGTGTTATGATAAAATATTTATAAACAAAATGAAAATCAGAACATTAAAACTTTTCCATAGCTGATGTGGTTTCAGATCGTTTTTCCTCTTTCCAAACTGTTTTTTTTACGTAATTGTTGTTTGCTCCAAACTCCCCTAGTATGCATTAGGCAAGAATGTTTTCGGGAGAAATCTTGGTATACATTATGACATGGGATCCAGGATTTTTCTGAATGTTACCTTTCAGTTCTTCACCTGTAATCATGCCACATGATTTTAAGGTGTGGTGTACATGGCCCACATATGCTGCTATAAGAATATATGTTCTGGAGAGTGGACCTGATTTCCACTAAGAAGCACATCCAGGCACTGTCGCTTTGCTGTCACTCCCCCAAGGTTAAGCAAGCTGGCATCAGGCACTTCTCTACAACTTCAGTGGCCAGTCCATCTGGTCCTTGGCCCTGCTAATTAAAACCAGGCCATTGTTAATGCAGTCAAGGCTTAACTGAAGGGCAGCATTAATATTTTCACACTAACTACTGTCTAACACAGACATTTATCCTGGATAAATAAGGGAAGACGAGAGTAAAAATAATACATTTTATTATGTCATTTAGCACATTATATGCACACTATATACTGTTGAAAAGCAAAGTATGCATCATTAAAATGTTTTATAGATATTCCATTATTCTGTATATAATTCATTTCAGGAGCCTCACCCCCCCCCCCCATGGTACCTTGCATTTAACTTGATGGTGACACCCACTATAATTCATTTTTCAGCAGCATTTATTTGTTGCTTAGCTACTGCAGTTTCCATAGGAGAAAACATTATGGACAGACATGCCAGTTTTTTTTTTATTGCTTAGTTGCAAATAAACTACTAGTAATTTATAAAACTGTCTATGGATATTTTTTTAACTCTGAGAAGTTTTGAGCCATCTAACATTTTTAGTCTAAGAAACTATGTGTTTCTATTGCAGAAAAGGGGGGATCTCACTAAACAAGAAGAGGTACAACTGCAGATTGCTGAAGAGAAAAGAAGGAAGTATCTGGACAATATTCATGAGTTTAGAAAGATTGCTGTTACACAACCGTTTTTGATAATAACTCTGTGCAGAGCACAGAAACTTTTAGCACAATGATTTAGGCAACAGAAAGCAGAAAGGTTTGTTGCCAAACTTAGGGAGCCTAGAACAAGAAATGTAACCTTAATCACTTAATTTCTTGTCTTTGTCATGTGACTAGAGGAAATAGTGAATGAGCATTGCCTTATCTCCAAATCAAGAATAACTGAGAAAATTATGAAACTTTACTGACATGTATATTTATAGAGGGAGTCTTACATTTTGTGTCACTACAGTGGTGTGAGATGCCTTATGTGTAGAGTCTACATGTCCTCCATGTCCTTATGGTTTTTCACCAGGGTGTCTCTGTTCCTTCCATATCCCCAAAACATCATTATATTTCAATCCGCTAAACTGTCTGTAGGTGTCTTTTGTGTGTGTGTGTGTGTGTGTGTGTGTGTGTGTGTGTGTGTGTGTGTGTGTGCGCGCGCGTGTGTGTGCGTGTGTGTCTGTGTGCTCGTGTGCATGTGTGAATGTGCACACATATATGGGTGCGCATGTGTGTATGTGTGTACACATTTGTGCACACGTGCATGCATGTGAGTGTGCACATGCATGTGTGTGTGTGTGTGTGTGTGTGTGTGTGTGTGTGTGTGTGTGTGTCTGTGTGCTTGTGTGCATGTGTGAATGTGCGCATGTACATGGGTGTGCATGTGCGTATGTGTGTTCACATTTGTGCACACGTGCATGCATGTGTGTGCACATTTGCATGTGTGTGTGTGTGTGTGTGTGTGTGTGTGTGTGTGTGTGTGTGTGTGTGTGTGTGTGTGTGTGTGTGTGTGTCTTGTGATAGACTTTTATCTCATCTAAGCCTGGTTTTCTGCCTTAAACCTGCCACACAAGAGAACAGGCTCCAGATGACTGGCAGCACTCAATTTAATAAATAAGGTATTGGAAAATGAATGCATGAATGAGTGAATGAATGATTGAATAAATCATTTGTTTCATATGTGACTAGCAGTAAAATGGAAATCAAATGAGTAGAGCTGATGCATCGTTGTTTCAGTCAGAGATACACTGCTACTGCTGTCAGTGGTGATGTAAGCTAGTTAGTTTCTATGACCCTGATAATTAAAATGAGATCCGTAGGCCGCTGTGGCAGCACCTGTATAGCACTATAAGTGCAGATTTGGGTTCTCTGTACTACTCTCAGTAGTGCTGTAGTTTGAGATTTGTTAGGGTCACGTAGGTCTCCCCAGCTAAGGCATTTAATGATGTCCTAATCACAGAGTCCATTTTTTAATCAGGTAACCTTGTTCTGATCCTGGCTCTCTGGAGTGGTATTTTTAAAAGATGGCTATAAAAACAATTACTCTTTCAGCACCCAGGAGACTGTAACATGCACATTGGTTAACCATAACAGAGCTGAAATATAAGTGCATGTGTAAGCAGGATCCTGAGCATGACTATATATATATATATATATATATATATATATATATATATATATATATATGTGTGTGTGTGTGTGTGTGTGTGTGTGTGTGTATGTGTGTGTGTATGTATATATATATATATATGTGTGTATGTATGTGTGTGTGTGTGTGTGTGTGTGTGTGTGTGTGTGTGTGTGTGTGTGTGTGTATGTGTGTGTGTATGTATATATATATATATATATATATATATATATATATATATATATATATATATATTTTAACAAAACAAAAACTCACAAACCAATGTAAAATTAAAAGCGAAACAAAACGCGATGAGAGAAAGCTGATAAAACCACCAATTTAATATTCCAATGAAAGTTAGCGCTTTCGGCAAGTTAAATAACTCACCTTCTTCAGACAAACAGTGGGATGACATTACACTGATGTTTAAATACTTAAATACAATTTGCATAACCCAATCGTGAAAGCAAGCATTCTGCTGCAATTAAAAACCATAGAAACCTTAAAGTTAAAGGGAACCATTGCATGAATTGCTGTTAAAATGTTATAATACTGCACATTGTTCTGGCTTAAAACACACGCGCTATGCGTGTTGTTAAAATGAAACCACGTCTATTAAGACATCCAAATCAAGCTAGGATAACAACAGACAATTGAAATATCCATGTGCAAGTGTTTGAAAATACTTGATGCTGTTTACGCTTATGTTAAACAGACCCCTTATTATTGTACATGGTAAAAAAGGATCGTACTTCCATGTTTTTATTATTATAATAACTGTTTGATCTTTTAAACCTAAATAAATAAAAAATGTATGCACATATAAATCATATACATACTCCCTCCAAACAACTATGAAACCCAAATAAACAAATAGTGGTTACAAGCTATGCATGTCAAAATAAAATACATTGTTGTCCTACCACAGCCTGCTCTAACCAAATTAAATGACATAAGAACCTGTTTAGGTCCAGCTTGGAAACTAAAAAGGTCAGTCTATGACATTATTAGTTACTACTATTAATTTAAAATGCTCTAAAAATCTTTGATGATGAATCCTTGTGTATAGGTAATCAATATACTATCCGTAAAATAAATCTAACCCCAGCTAGTATAGATGTTAAAAACCAAGAAAACATTAGAACATTGATATCCAGGATAGTTACGTCTAAAAATTAACCTGGTCTATCTATTATAAGATAGCCATTTTAACACGCATTTTATTGACAGTGCCTCATTTATACCAGGAAAGAGGTGAGCTTTTGTACGAATTTGCCATAACAGCTCATCAACTTCTAAACGTATTTGCCATGGGCCACCTCTTATATCCACCTCCCTTTGTTGCAATACTAAGTAATTGAACGTGTGCCCACTAAATTCCATGCAATGCCTAGCCAGAGCGTTAGTAGCGTCATTCTTTGCTATGGCATATTGGTGTTCATATATTCTATGTTTAAACCTTCTCTCGGTCTTGCCGATGTAGAATGCCTTACAATGGTTACATAAGGCAACATAAGTGATGGATTTAGTCTCACAATTGAAGTGTCCATTTACTTTATATTCTTTACCATTGATATTAAAATGTTTCGTAACTTTAATGTGTTTACATTGAGTGCAAAATCCATACTTAAACATCCCCTGTGGTTTGTTAAAACAAACATTCGGCTTAACCTTCTCCAAAATTGTTTTCATGTTTTTCCCTCTTCTGTAAGTAATCTTAGGACTATCTCCCAAAAGAGTACAGAGGGTCCTATCATTCTTAATGATATCCCAGTTTTTGTGAACTATTTCTCTTATCTTGATGGAATCTAAAGAATAAGTGTGCAAGAAACTTGTGTTAAACTTGCAACATTCAATATTTGTTTTAATAGTTGAATCTGACTGAGATATTGTCTGTTCGTGAATGGAGCCTGAAATGTTACTAACTTGTCCAGAAAGTAGAGGAAAAAAGTGGCCAATTTCACGTTTATGGGATACTTCGGTTACTACATTTGTTATCAAAGTTGACGGATACCCTCTAGATTCAAACATATGGGCAAGGTTATTGCACTCGACAATAAAGCCTTGAGTATCTGTTACCATGCGTGCAGCTCTTACAACCTGTCCTTTAATAACCGCTCTCTTTTGATGGTAGGGATGGTTACTTGTAAAGTGCAAGAGAGAGTTGGAATAAGTCGGTTTTCTATAAATACAGCTTTTAAATCCTTTGCTGGCTCTGTCCTTAATAAGCATGATGTCTAAATAATTAATTTGAGTGTCACCTATGCTGTATGTAAACTCTAGAAAGTCAGTTGTTTCAGTAATTCTACTAATAAACGAAGGAATCAATTCTCTCTTACCATCCCAAATACAAAAGATGTCATCCTGGTACCGAGTGTACCAGGTGACATGTTTGAGAAAGAGCTCGTCTTTGAATAGGGTGGTGGACTCCCAATATGCCATCACAGCGTTCGCAAAGGTACCCCCACAGGGTGAGCCCATGGCTACCCCTGAGGTTTGCAAGTAGAATTGGTTTTCAAAAATAAAAAAATTATTTGCCAATACTATCTCTAAGAGGGTCTCCACCAAATTCGTAGTATCATCACCTACATTCTTGGACAACATGAACTCTCTCACCCAAGCAAGGCCAACTGTTTGTGGTATGACAGTATATAGGTCTTTGACGTCAATAGTCAAAAACAAAACATCCTCTCCATATGTGAGTTTATTGATGTTCTCCAAAAATGACCAGGAGTCTTTGCAAATATGCTTCTCACTTTGAATGAGAGGTTTAATAATACTGTCAACATATTTGGCACAAGCTTGGGTGACCGATCCCCTCCCATCAACAATTGGTCTAAATTGAGAGGCATTCAAACGTTTATGTAACTTAGGTGTTCCGAAAAATGCCGGAATTCTTGGGGCGGGCATAGTAAGATATTTATGAGTATCTGTATCTATGTATCCTTCTAAAAACAGATCATTTAAAGTGTTGTTAATTTTTCTGTATGCCACATGTATCTCATTTAAAGTAACTAATTTATAAGCGGTTGTGTCAAGATGTTCAAGCATGTACTCGACATACTTACAATGATCCATGAAAACAATCCCCCCACCTTTATCCGGTTTCATAGCCCTAATACGGCAATCCTGTAAAAGATGAATAAAATCCAGTTCCAAAGGGGTAATATTGTTAGGGTGTTTTTGGTTGTTATAAATAACTTGGTTCTTGATTGCCCACAAATCCATCTCACATATTTTTTCAAATGTATTCAAGATGGGATGTAAAGGTGGGTTATAAGAACTAGCTACCCTTAACAATTTTACTGCAGATGTATCATTACCCATCAGGAAATTCAGGTTAAGTTTACGTGTGTACACTTTTAAATCGATAATTGTTTTACCAATGTCGATATGACAACCAGGTACAAAACTGAAGTCCTTTGCAAAAAAGTCTACAATGTCCTGCTGAATATCCAAGGTAGTATAATTGTAGACAATGAAATCGCCATTAGTACTTCTATGCAACCTTGGTTGTGTGCCAAATTCTAAAATGTCATTCATCTCCTGCGTCCATGTCTCCTGTTCCTCGTGTTGTTCTGTGTTTGAACTCGGGGACGGTTGTTCCCCCGGGGGTTGTTGGCCGATTGAAAATCCTGATTATTGTTTTGGTTGTAAACTCCAGGACAGTCTATGGGCGTAGTTGACAACGCTTGTTGGTAAACATTTTCACCACCCCCCTCAGCAGATATATATATGTATGTGTGTGTGTGTGTGTGTGTGTGTGTGTGTGTGTGTGTGTGTGTGTGTGTATGTGTGTGTGTGTGTATGTGTATATATATATATATATATATATATATATATATATAAATATATATATATATATATATGTGTGTATATATATATATATATATATATATATATATATATGTGTGTGTGTGTGTGTGTGTGTGTGTGTGTGTATATATATATATATATATACATATATATATATATATATGTGTGTGTGTGTGTGTGTGTGTGTGTGTGTGTGTGTGTGTGTGTGTGTGTGTGGTTGGCAGTGGTAATCAGAGTGGTTGCACCAGTGGTGCTGCTCTGTCATTACTGATCAGTAAAAAGGAGGCCCGTTTCTTACTATACTGATACTACTAGTCCTACTAGACCGAATCACATTTTCAGTTAGGTTTTTAAATGGCAGATGTTTCCCTGCTTGGAACACATTTTAAGTCCTGTTGCTTTAAAGATTTTCATATATGGCTGCCTGTCACTTGGGAAACTGTGCATTATGGTAGCCCAACATGTTACATACATGAGGGGGTGCAGAAGGGATACCCCCTTTATGAGAATGTGGGAGCTTTGTCCCTTACAGCAAGTGATATCTAGGGATCCATGTAGTTTTTGGAGTATGTACTCATTCACTGCTCAGATTCTCATGCTCAGTTCCCATTTGGGCCGGACTATTTGCCCAACTTGACATTTTCCTGTGTTTTCCTTGTTTGCTTCTTTTTGTGTAAGAGTGTATATACTCACTTGATAGCGTAGTTTGGATGGTCAGTGGCTGAGACACCTCAAAGAAAGAGTTAAACAACATTACAATGCCTGTTGGTAATACGTTTCCATTAGTTAGGTATACTAAAAGAATGGGATGGTGGTGCAGGGCCCTCCCCCGGCATAAAGCTTTTTTCTTAATATCATACTTGTTAATAAAGTCTCAAGGTCAAGTATATCCATTAGAACAATGATTATATCAAGTTATTATTTATGAGATGTTAGATATGAGGTAGTGCAATGTCATCTTGTCTGTATCAAGCAGATAAAGTCAATGTTTTTTTCAGTGAATTGCTCTTGAATTACAATGTTTTGACATATTCTGGTTCAGCACACTCTTGGGTATTTCCACAAAGCTTGAGAATTCATTTTATGCTCAATTTCAGAGAGACTTGGTTGGCTACTATCACCTGCATTAGAAGCTGAAGTTAAGTGCAAACTTGCAGTACTGTGTTTTAGTCTTCTGTTAAGTACAAACTTGCAGTTTTAAAAGTACTGTATTTCATTTTGTCTGTTCCCTAATTGTTTCACTTAATAGTGTGCTGTGTGTCTCTCTGCAGTTAATTTCCCACCCATCTTCCCTGTTCTTGTCTTGGTTTTAGTGTTAGTGGCTCTGGAATTGCCTGCCCCTCCTGTAAGTATGTATTTGAACACTTCTATTGGGTCCATCTCATTTGCTTAACAGAGTACAGTGAGATCATATTCTGAGTCTAGTGTTCGCTCTACGTAATACAGAGAGAAGATCTGAGAAGGCCAACCCACTTAGGTTCTTCCTTCCTCTCTCCTTGCACTTTGCTAAAAAAGAAAATTGCACTTTATTCATCTGCTTTTACTGTATTTGTGTTTCCTCCTACTTTATTTTGCTTTTTCCTCTTCTTGAAAGTACTCAATTTTATTTATTCTGCTGCATTTATTACTGCTTGGTAGTAGCCTGATTAAATTGTAACTGTTATTCTAAGTCTTTTGGTTTAAGCACTTGGGCTTCATACCGCTTAGTTTATATTAAGAAGGTTTGTGGTCTGCACTGTTGTAGCAGGACAGGTAGCTTACATCCTTCTAATCTGAGAATTGCTGATTGAAGGCTCAGTGTCTGCTATTCTAAAAGTGTATTAGTTCTGGTTTAAGCACTTGGGCTTCAGGTCAGTTATTCTACATTAAGAAGGTTTGTAGTCTGCACTCTTGTGGGAGGAGAGGCTGGATTCTGCCCTTCTGAGCTGGGAATTTCTGGTCACAGGCTTATTGTGCCTGCTTATTTCAACTGTTTCTTTCTGAAATTGGTGGGCCTTATTGCTGTAGCATAGACCAGATTCAGGCCTGCTGAATCTAGCTTTGTTTGTATAACTTGAGCATTGATCCAGGCCATCTTTTTTGGAGAAGGTTCCCTTACACCTTAGTGGCAGGAGTGTGCAGTTAGAGCTTGTCTGATTGAAGACTGTTGGAACAGGGCTCAGTTTTGAGCTTTTTTCTGGTTAACTGGGTAACTTGTTTAAATCAGTTTGCTCATTTTCTATTGTTTTATATATATATATATATATATATATATATATATATATATATATATATAATTGCTGTTCTTGTCTTGGTTTTAGTGTTAGTGGCTCTGGAATTGCCTGCCCCTCCTGTAAGTATGTATTTGAACACTTCTCCTGGGTCCATCTCATTTGCTTACTTAACAGAGTACAGTGAGATCATATTCTGAGTCTAGTGTTCACTCTACGTAATACAGAGAGAAGATCTGAGAAGGCCAACCCACTTAGGTTCTTCCTTCCTCTCTCCTTGCACTTTGCTAAAAAAGAAAATTGCACTTTATTCATCTGCTTTTACTGTATTTGTGTTTCCTCCTACTTTATTTTGCTTTTTACTCTTCTTGAAAGTACTCAATTTTATTTATTCTGCTGCATTTATTACTGCTTGATTGTAGCCTGATTAAATTGTAACTGTTATTCTAAGTCTTTTGGTTTAAGCACTTGGGCTTCATGCCGCTTAGTTTATATTAAGAAGGTTTGTGGTCTGCACTGTTGTAGCAGGACAGGTAGCTTACATCCTTCTAATCTGAGAATTGCTGATTGAAGGCTCAGTGTCTGCTATTCTAAAAGTGTATTAGTTCTGGTTTAAGCACTTGGGCTTCAGGTCAGTTATTCTACATTAAGAAGGTTTGTAGTCTGCACTCTTGTGGGAGGAGAGGCTGGATTCTGCCCTTCTGAGCTGGGAATTTCTGGTCACAGGCTTATTGTGCCTGCTTATTTCAACTGTTTCTTTCTGAAATTGGTGGGCCTTATTGCTGTAGCATAGACCAGATTCAGGCCTGCTGAATCTAGCTTTGTTTGTATAACTTGAGCACTGATCCAGGCCATCTTTTTGGAGAAAGGTTCCCTTACACCTTAGTGGCAGGAGTGTGCAGTTTGAGCTTGTCTGGTTGAAGACTGCTGGAGCAGGGCTCAGTTTTGAGCTTTTTTCTGGTTAATTGGGTAACTTGTTTAAATCAGTTTGCTCATTTTCTATTGTTTTATATATATATATATATATATATATATATATATATATATATATATAATTGCACTTTATTCATCTGCTTTTACTGTATTTGTGTTTCTTCCTACTTTATTATTAGGGGCATTGACTACAACTCTGATCTGAGATATATAACAATAAGTATCCTTTTCTGTGCATTTAAAGTGTTTTTTATTGTAACTTGCTTTATTTTCTGGGGAAAAAAAAACTTGTTTCCCACCTTTCTAAGCTAGTATAGTCCAGTTTTCAGGTTAGTGATGAATTCAGGGCTGTGTTACAAATCTCTGTGTTTGCCCATACCTTACTTGGATAGAAGGAAGTTTCTCTGTTCACCTGTGAGAGAGGAGAGCTTTGAGCAGCCTATCTGTCCCTGGAGGAGTGGTTTCAGCCCAGAAATTATCAGTTCATTGGCCATTTTGGGCTAATTTCTATCTTTTTCATTTCCCTGCTATAAAAACCACATTTGCCTGGTTTTGCACATCAGGCAGCACTGGTTAGCTAGGGTATAACTATTCCCGTCTCCACAAAGTCTCCTCTTCAATTTTTCCCTTGGAACAAGACAAACTTTCAACTTAAGCACTCAAGACATTCATTTCTCAGCCCAGCACTTGCTCAAAACTCATAGCAAGCACTTATAAACCCTAGCACTAGACCCCCCCCTATACTGTACAGAAGGACAAGGCTCTCTATTCAACCTTACCAGCCATTCAGTAAAACAGTTCACTGTACCTATCCAGGCATGTCCAAAGGGCAGTTTCAGGTGTACTCTACAGTCCAACTGGTGAATCTGGGCATTTTGAGGCAATGTTACAACTGCCTCATCTACACAGACAACCCTCTCCTCCTACCACCAAACACTAATACATGTGAGAGATGCAATTATACAGCCAAATTGGAGGCTAAGCTCTCTCAACCCAAGACTGGATCAGACAGTCAAGAGGAGAAGGGAAATACTTACATTACACCACCAGTCTCACATAGACCCATTAAACCAGCACCGGCAAAAAATACACATAAATACACGAAAACATACTTGGAGGTGCTAAATAAAAATCTGCAAAAACAACAGAGACTTCCAAAGCAGACTTTCAAGTAACCTCCACCCCCCAACACAAACCATGAAACACATACTTCACAAAACCAGTGTGCCATGCAATCACAGCCCTTAAGGCAAAATAACATACCCAACATACTAGTAATAGTTGACTCTATAGTCAGGCACACTGACGTCCCACTCACTAGACTGAATAAGGAGAAGGTTACTGTTAGCTGCCTGTTGGGTGCCTGGATCCACCACATAACACAAGCACTCAGGTCACTCCAGTACAAGTGCAAATACGACTCTGTCATTGTCTATGTTGGTGTGAATGACCTGAGCCGTACCTCCCTGGACTACATTAAAAGAGACATGGAAGAGCTCTCTGGTCATGTAGCCCAGGCCAGTATGACCCTGACCCTGATTAGCATCCTGCCCTCACCAAGAATGATACCACGGTATAAAGAAAAAATGATCAATTTCGACAATTGGCAACGTTTCTGGTGTCATTCAAAGGGGATCCAGTGTCTGTCTGCCTGGGATGACATGCTCGACAAACCACACTGCTTCACTAGATATGGCTTGCACCTGTCACCCTTAGGCTTTCGAATAATGGCCAAGGCTCTTGCCACCCCTATAGTGCCTTTTTTAGGCAAGGCTCAAAAGACAAACCTACCGCCGTAATTAGCACAAGTAACAAAAAACTGAGGGTAATGCTACTCAATGCCAGTAGTCTAAACCTCAAAATGCATGCACTCGAGGCACTCCTCAGTATGGAGAAAATCAATATAGGTACAGTAACAAAAACCTAGTTTAAGGCTCCAGAGAGCACCCCAGCACTACCAGGCTACAACTTATACCATACATTTTGGCCACAGAACCTGGACCCAAATACAAAAGGCAGGGGCGTATGCATATTCATCAAGGATTCCCAGACCTCCAGGTTAATGGCACAGCATGATGCTTCAGAGATCATCCGCGTACAACTAACAACGGGCAAAACTACAATTCAAATTGTAGCTTGCTACAGATCACCCACCATGTCCCAGGACCCCCATTCCACATTTCTGGAAACACTGGGAAACCTAAAGGTTCTACCAAACATCCTAATATTGGGTGATTTCAATTACCCAAACATTAACTGGGAGAACTACTCAAGTACTAACTCTCTTGCCCAACTTTTCCTAGAATTTATAAACTTAAATGCCGTGGATCAATTGGTCAACACTCCCACCCGATGTGACAACATATTGGACCTGGTCATCACTAACATGGGCGACCGGTGTTCGACACCGGAGGTCAACCCCTCGCTGGTTAGATCTGACCATAAACAAATCACTTTGGATATCCACATTCCTCACCCCCCCTACCCCCGGACAAGGAAACCACTCTGAAAAACTTTTCAAAAGCAAACTTCACGTTACTTAAGACCAAGGTGGAAAGTTTCAAACCCCCCATGCTAAAGGATAATGCGGTCCAAGCTGCAAAATCCTTTACTAATGCATTCTATGGGCACCTACAAGAATGCATGGATCGTGTTATCCCAAGCAAAACCAAGACTCACTCCTCCAAGAAAAGGAAACCAGTCTAGTGGACCCCTGCCATAAACAAGCTATACAATAGAAGGAGGAAACTAGTACAGAAAAGAGTAAAATCCCAAGAAGGGAAGACATCCCTGATCAGTATTAGCAAGAAACTACGATCCCTCATAAAAATCACCTCAGAGGTACAGGCAAGCACAGGAGGACTATGGCTGACCAAATTTGCAGACGACTGCAAACTAGGGGCTATAATTGACTCTCCGGCTGACACAGACATCTTCCAAAAGGGTCTCACTGAGACAGATACCTGGTGTCAACATCATGGCCTCAAGCTAAAGGCCAAAATGTGCATAGTCATCCCCTTTGAAAAAAACAAAGTACCTACAAACTACCACATAGACGGTAGTCCCCTAAATACGGAAGACGTAATAAGGGACCTGGGGACCTAAGTAGATAGTAATCTCTCCTTTGATAATCACATTGCCAAAGTGGTTAGAAAATCCTTCTATGTGGTCCACCTAATCACAAAAGGGTTCACGTCCAGATCAAAAGAGGTCATTGTGCCCCTCTATTCAACACTCATCAGACCCATCATAGAGTACAACACCCCTTTTGGGATGTGCCTTACAAGACACCTGCAACAGCTGGAAAGACCACAGAAGTACCTCACCAAGAGGATCACTGGCCTCAAACAGATGCCCTATGCAGCTCGACTGAAGAAACTCCAGCTGTACTCATTTGCATACCGCCTACTCAGAGGTGATCTCTGCCTGACATGCAAGGCCATGTCCAACCCAGAATTGATGGACATGCTCCACCTAAAGACAACCATATCCCCTCGAGCCACATGTTCTAGGGATCTAAACCTAACCACAACAATAAATAGGATGTGCTGGAGGGATAGATTCCTGGTCCCAGAGACTTCCCATGCTTTGGAACAAGATTCCAATCTACATTAGGCAGAGCTCCTTGCTAACACTCTTCAAGAGAAACCTTGACGAGTGGATGGGAAACAGAAAGTTTACCCCGGGATCACTTCAGTGGCTCTGCTGGACAGAGGCACAGGGAACTAATCAAAGGGGGCAGCGAAAGCCAACACATTCTGGCTAGGCTTATAAATGCCTTCAGGCAGATAGCCTAGTACCTACCTATGAACCTATGAATTTGATCAAAAAGTGGAAATCTTTTTGATTTTCCACATTTTGATAGTAAACTATATATAAATATATGTATACATATATATATATATATATATATAGAGAGAGAGAGAGAGAGAGAGATGGTTCCTCTCCTAAATAGTGAATGCACAAAATGTTGAAACTTATTTTATGCAGGGGAACAAGCTCCCCTCCTCTCTCCTGCTAATTATATATATCAACTCAGAGACTGCACAGCAGTGGGAAAAGGGCAAATTCTAATTTCAACATTTTGACATTTTGTTCTTTTGATGTTTTATAGGGGAACTATATATATATATGTATATATATATATATATATATATATATATATATATATATATGGGTTCCCTTTAAATCATCGAATGTTCAGAACATCAAAGTTCTGATCATCGAGACCAGGACATTGTTGTTCAGAACATCGAAGGTTTAAAGTGGAAGTGCCAGGTAAGTGAGATTGTGGAATGTTGGGTGTGTATTCAGGGCAGATAGCGGTAAATGGGAGATTTCCCTTACCCCATTGTAGTGTGATCTCAGAGTTGGAATATTAAAGTAGGGGAGGTGTGGGGGGCACAGCCACATGGGGGGTGCATGGGGGAGAAGCCTCCCTGCATAACATAGTGTTTGTGATTTTCTTTTTTAAGGTTCATTTTGAATTTTAGATGTTCTGAACATCGATGTTCTGGTCTCGATGATCAGAACGTCGATGTTCTGAACATTCAATGGTTCAAAGTGAATCTATATATATATATATATATATATATATATATATATATATATATATATATATATATATATGTATATATGGGTATATGGGTCTACTTTGTTTCACTGAAAGCTCATTTCACTGAATTTCAAATCACTGTGGCCAAATCGCTGAAAGCTCAAATTACTGAAAACTCATTTCATCGAATCTCATTTCACTGAAGTGAAGTACTGGCACTGTGTAGAGTACTGTAAGGCAAGTAAAATATATATGCCCTTTTCCCCACTGTAATGCAATACTGGAGTTAGTATATATAGTTAGGGGGGTGGGGGGCACAGCTCTCCACATTGGGGTGTGTGGTGGGCATAGCCCCCATTTAGTTTGGGTATATATTGTCTTCTTGAAAGTTAGTTACTGGTGTTGTAAGTATGCATGTCTGTGCTTTAAAATGTATTATATTGAAGCTTTCAGTGAGATATAATATAAAACCAATCTAGGTGAGGGACAACGCCTCTGCGTCAGAAAATGCTGCCATGTGTTTAGTGGCATGCCTGTTTTTAGTAGTTATTACAGTTATATTATAGTCAAGTTCAGAGTGGTGAAGAAAACTTTGATAACTTTGTCTCTTCCACTGCTCTCTGCAGACAATATATACAAAGTAAAATGTTAAGGAAAAGCCACAGGAAGAAGAAACCTTAAGCAGTGCATCGAGCCCATTTTACTTAAAAATACCCAAAGTTGTTTGTGACAGTGGAGTATTACTGTTTACATACACCAGGACTGGTATCCAAAGTGAGCCCGATTCATGATGGGGGACCTGATTGTTACCATGGTAACTCAGGTTTGACTAGAAAACACAAGAGCTGTGGGACTTGGACAGGAAGGAATGGCATGGAACAGTTATCAGTGTGTGTGTTCTTGGGGGAGTGTGGCAGTTTAGTCCTGCTGCACAAATGCCACTGGCAGCTGGCCAGGTGCTAGAATAGCAGTGTAGACATAAGCATTGATACATCACTCTTCTAGGGACTGCTCATGTTCTAACCATGACACAGATGTGTGAATGTATGCTTCTACCCTTTCTTTCAGGATTTGCCTCTGCAAGGTGCTCTCCAACTATAAGGAGAGAGGGGAACAGGGCATATCTAGAAAATGGCAATGTTGAAGATGAACAGTGCAATATTTGGATCTTAACCTTCTAGATAAGCTCCCTTTCTTGGGTAAGTCAGATTTACAAGTTGGGGGGTTGGACGAGGGAGAGGTCCAGGGCAACAGCAATGGTCTGAACACCACTGGGCCCCATCCCCCAAAAATAAATCCTACATAAAGTTCCTGACAATGATAAGAAGTGAATGTGTTTTACTGTGCATTTGATATAGTTCGTAGAGATGCAAGCCAATCATTAAGAATGACCCCCCTATCAGTACACTGGAAGTACAAGTGGTGCCCCCTGTGGCAGATGAAGCCAAGTATATTTTTTTTACTTGTTTACTGTAATGCAACTGTTTGATACTAAAAAATGGCATTTAGATATCTGTTAAGAGGCAAGTAAACTAACTGGTCCTTCTCTAACCCATTTCAGCCTCAGTGTGGGCTCTGACCACAAAGGAAAAGGCAATGCATATATGAAGTTAAAGTTAGAGTAAGCAGTAATGTTCAGAGAAAACTTAATCTGCACACACAGAGAACACACAGACTTTACATATACAGTGACTAGATGTGAGGTCTTTACCTCAGACCTGGAGATGTGACATAAAATCCCTTAATTATGGAGCCTGCTTGCCTTTTTTGAATATACATTCATCTTCTGTCATTGATTAACGTGCTGGTCTTTTTTTCACTGAGAACTGAATAAAAATAACTGCTTTCTGCATATGTTTACTTATTTTTTTTTTTAACTGGATATAGTCCAACAGCCGCAATCTCTTTTCTTATAAACAAATTAGGAACATTGTGTACTTTTACTTCATAATGTCATGTCAAAAGGGAAGATGTGTCATTCCAGACCAAGAACATGGAGTTTGCTAAACTCATTAACAGCTGGTTTCTGTTCAGCAGTCACCCTCAGTAAAACATGCAAAACTATTAGTAACAAGGGCTATTAAACAGAGCATGAAAATGTCATACAACTGGCAATTAATACTGATTGTTATCACTTCTACCCAAGCAGCACTTGTTCTTTTCAGTTCAGCTGGACATTGTCAGGTTAATTTTTTTTGCTTTTTGCTTTGATGCCAAAAGAAGAAAAAGAAGCTTTAATGTTCTCTGTCTTTAACAAGGAACTCTAGGAACGTGTTTAATGACAGCACAGACATCTGAATAAATGACACTAAGTTAAACAACCACAAATCCAAACAAGGTTGATTTGTTTATGAATCCTGTACTTCCATCCCCTTAGTTTACATTCTTTTTCGTACTGTTCTTCTTTTTTCATTTTTTCTCTCAAAAATCTTTCATTCTTTTTCATTTTAACAAAACTCCACAGCACTACACATGTTTTCTCCTCTCCGTCACCTGCTGTTTGCCAAGCTCTCCCCACCGACGTTAAGTGAATCAATATTTATTCCAAATTCAGAATGCAATTGAAAAGACACTTTGTCAACCAAGCCAAATGCTCCTGCTTCAGCACAGGACATATCACCTAACCGACCTTCTTTCCAAGTCTCATCTCCTTCATCAAGAATCAATGAAGATTAACCCAGTTTACAAACTAATGTATATATTGTACATTACACTCTGCTTGACTGTACATTGCACTGTGCTTGTTCACTGGAACGTATATACACTTTTATTTCTATGTAATTAGTCTGAACTATTCTGTTATTACTTACTTTTCTGTATTTTTGTGTTGTAAAATGTTTTGTATTTTACCAAGGCGGAGCCTGAAATTAGTTAATATTGATCAATGCACTACCCTGGTAAACAAGCATAAATAAAAATATATATATGCATATGCTGTGTGTGTGTGTGTGTGTGTGTGTGTGTGTGTGTGTGTGTCTCTCTCTCTCTCTCCCCTCTTCTGTTGGTGTACTGTCAGTTTTCACCAGTCCATCTAATCACATAATCACCTACCATACTAATCTGAGTGACATCTGACTCTTCACAATGCTGCACTGTATTAACCATACCTCTCAACTGTAACTCATTATGAGAAATGTTCCTCCTTCTAGGTCTTAAAAATCCCATGTTCCACACTTCTCCTCACTGAGAGAGTCTGTCACAAATTCTTGTAAAGATTATTTTAAATAAAAATCTACATCATAGGTTCATAGGTTCATAGGTTGGTACTAGGCTATCAGCCCTAGGGCCTATACAAGCCTAGCCATAACAATTCCCTGGCTATTTCTTCCCACACTATTTACTTCCCTGGACCCCTGTCTAGCAGGGCAACTGACGTGATCCCCGGGCTGAATTTCCTTTCTCCCATCCAATCGTCAAGGTTCCTTTTGAAGAGGGCCAAAGAGGCACTCTGCTTGACATGTATGGGCAATCTATTCCAGATACTACATTTTATTAATTCTTCAAAAGAACCTCTTGTAAGTATAAAGTCTATCTCATAGGATAAAAAGGTCACACAGACAAATTCAGTAAATTCTCAAAGAAAGACCCAGGAATGCTGGAGTCACCACTGTGTAATACCTTAAACCTCCTGCAATGGAGGCTCAGGGGATATATGCAAATGACCTTTAAGACCATACCAGTGTTTCAGCTACAAGGCTTCTGAATGACCACGATTTTTCATTTTTTTACTTTTTAAGTATTTACTGGTGCTGTGTCAGGCTGGCTGAGTGCGTAACACAGGGACCTCAGTCCTTGTGAGCCACAATATATTTCTGTAATCTTAGTCTTTAGGAGTTTCAGTAACAAACCTGTCAAAGGAATCAGACAAGCACCACCAAATAGCATTAATAATGTTAAAGGAAAAAAAAACAGTAAATCCTTACCCTCATTTGGTAAAAAAATATACTGTTCTTTCCTGGTGTTTTCCTCTGGTCAGTCATTGTACACAGAATCTGCAGCAGCGGTTTCTTGTTAACTTTTTTTTTTTTTTTAATTTTTTAACTTTTTTTTTTAAGTAGTGATGAGTAGGGAGAGTTGCGTCTGTCTGAAAACAATTCTCACACTCGCTTTCTTCAGGTTGTCATTTACTCATTCTGTTATATTTCCTTCACAATATTGTTTAGACAATGCATCAGCCTTAGCCAAGAATAACAGCATAGGTCTGCACAAAAGTACTCAGCACTCTGACAGCCAAGACACTCAGTTACTTAATTTGCATTTATAAACTTTCATTTAATGTGGAACAGCCAGCTGAAATAATGTATCTAAATGTGAATCCTGTCCCCACGAGTAGCTATCAGACTTGTACAGGCTTGGACTTCAAATACAAGCTCATCTTGGGAACCATACCAGAGTTTGAGGGAGGAATAAAACAGTACTTTTTCAATAAAAAATAAAATATATCTTTATACATCCTGCTAGTACAACACACAGAATTAATTGATCATGCTTGTTCATATGGCTTCTGATTTGGACCAGCTTCCTAAAAAAAGGGTATTTTGTCATCTGCTGAATGGTCATTTGTCCAAAGTCCATCTTGTTAGGACCAGATGACTTTGTGGATCTTTTGTTAAATGTGTTTTATGCATTTCTCAGAGGTATTTAATAATAATAGATATGTGTACAGGGGAGGGGTCTTCCTGGGTGGGGGGTGAATAAAACATATTTAGTGAAAGTTCCATTCACCTGGCTAGTATGGTTTAAATTAGTTGGCCAGCATACCTCTTAGCTGTCCAGATTTTCACAGAACGTCCAGATTTTTAACTAATATTTTTGGTCTCTTCCTTATACAATTTGTGTTTTTGTGGAAAATCAGTGATGACCGAAGTCAGTAAATAATGACCGATATTTGAGTTTCAGTACTCATATCCTTCAAAAAAGGCATGCTAATGTACAATCTGTTATTCTTGTGGCTCTGTGACTTTCTAGGTTTATAAGAGCAATACTTAAAATCTGTCCCTATTTTGGGCCTTTGTCCCCCATTAGTTTTGGCTTTGTCCAGACTTCTTGAGCTAAGAGGTTGAAAAGTATGCTGGTCAGTGACCACTATAGTTATATCCTTAAAAACGCTAGATTAAACAGAATTCAGTAATTCATTTTTGTACTGGTTTTTAATAGTACTATTGTATGCTATGTTCATTTGGCATGCAGGTGAATTTTTTAATTTGAGTTTGGCCCTTCTGATCAGATGTCTCTCAGTAGTAGGTCTGCAATAAGTGCTGTACTATATCAGGAGTTCTGAAATAAAAGGATTAGTTCAGGTTGGCACACCTACATTCACAAGAGCCATTCTCTATCAAGTGGCTTTTATTTTGTTTTGGTCTGTTAAAACTGCACTGCTGTATATGGGATCAGGCCATATGGGCATTGCAGTGCTTTTTTCACTTTTCTCCACTGTAGTCTACACATGGAGTTTGTGTATACATAGGTTAGGGGAGTGTGGAAGCATAGTCCTCCACATGATGAGGTAGAGGAGGAGCTTGTCCCCTTGCAAAAGTATTTTTTGTTCCTATGCTTTTTTGAATTACACTTCTCAATATTAAGAAAATCAGTGAAATGCAATTCCCTGTTGGATGAGTCATTCAAACACAGGGAAAAAAGTTAAGGGCTTAGCTCTCTCAGGTGATGTGCTGAACACCTAGTGCCACGTCACTGGCCAGCTATCCGCAATGAGTGGATGATGCACTCAGTCAGAGTTGAAATGATCAGTCTCTGGTAAACATCATGGTATACACCATTACTTTTAACATTCCACTAACTGCTGCTGTCTGCTAGTATTACAGTTTTATTTTTATCACTTCTGACTAGCAATGAAAATGCTTTGCTGAATGGAGCTCTGTGGTACATTTATTTTTATTTTTATTTATTTAACATTTGTTGACCAGGAAAGTCAGACTAGGTTCCAAAGATCCTGTTTTCAGCGGAGGCCCGGGGAGGAATGCTCCAGAAGCATGTCTTTAGAATGTGGGAGGAAACCGGAGTACCCGGAGGAAACCCACGCGAATGCAGGGAGAACATGCAAACTCCACACAGAAGGCACCCCAGCCGAGAATCAAACTGGAGAACCTCTTGCTGTGAGGAGACAGCATTAACTGGTGCACCACTGCTCCGCCCAAAGTAACACACACACTCACACATGCACATAGATGCGCATGTACACACACACATGCACACACATGCGTGCACATATAACCCTCTCTTTTTACTACTGCAGTCCTCTATCACACCCCCATATAACATATATTACCAAGCTAAGGCCCTTCTGCTCCACACTGCAGCTGAACTTCTTAATTAAACTGTAATATGAATACATGTTCAGGATAATAGAATACTAAATACTTTCTTAAGTACCCTTCATAATTAAATAATCCTTTCCATCCATCCACTGCAATCTATAACCCTACCAACATCATCCACTGCAGTCTGTTAGCTGAGCAGTACATGCTGACAAGCCTTAAATGCAACAATCCACAACTCTGTCTCTAAAATAAAATGAAACAGTAATTTCAAAAGATTTAAAACCCTTCCAGAACAACTCAGGGCATTTATTATCCCCACCTTATCCCCTTTAAGGCTATTTTTGATAACTGGATGGGTAGACACAAATTTACACTAGGGTTATCATGAGTAGCCATGCTCGATTTGGGAGGTGAGCACCATTAAGTGCTTGTAAAAGGTGGCAAGAACTTTTAAGTCTGTCTGCTTAAAGGGGTATATGGCTAGGCATCTTATGGTCCCTGTGATCACTTGCTAAATATGTTCCTATGTTATGCCAGATAGTGAGTAGTTTCTATCTATGTTTGTATTCAGTCTATCCATATGTCCACATTTCCATAAAAGAAAGCTAGCCATTGTGACTTGTTATATGACTTCCCAACCCTCCCACAGTAGAACAGAAATCAGCTTTCCCTCTGACCCCATTCATACCCTATGCAAATCCTGAAGCATGGTTTTATTTCCCGGATGAAAGACCATTGTCACTGTTCAACAATTAACTGCTTACTGATAACCCTGCTTCTGCGATCCTTTTTTAAATGTCTTTCTGTTGGCTTTGGATGAACAGTTATAACTTTGTAATTGCTTTATTCTGATCACAGTTTTTTATTGCTACTCCTCCATGTTCCCCACCTCATAAATTACACCCCTATCATAACGCAAGGTTGTTAGAAAATGTCATTTTTGGGCATGGCCAAGATGCCAATATGATAGCAGCAGAAATTCATAGCTCTGCTTAGATTTTAATATCCTGACAGGAAATATACTTTAATTTTTAGAAAAATCTAACTAAAAGTATACTAAAAGATAGATTAACATAGGTGCTTTATTATTTT
The DNA here is from genome assembly GCF_019279795.1 of Protopterus annectens. NCBI lineage: Eukaryota > Metazoa > Chordata > Ceratodontiformes > Protopteridae > Protopterus > Protopterus annectens. The sequence goes on along the minus strand of NC_056743.1, from coordinate 1,808,223,217 downwards.
CTAAAAGTTAGTACATAGTCAAGAGAATTTTTTAATTATTTCTGTCAAGAAGTTTTCTACTGGAGATCTCAACATGATCACCTCGAAGAACCCACACCAGGAGAATGCAGTGAAGAAAGAACTACATCTTATAGTAACAAACATCCAAGAACTGTCACTAAAAATGGACAAATTAGAAAAAAATTGATATTATCAAACAAGAATACAGTGAACAACTGGAATTTCTAAATGGAATAGTAAAAAAACAATCTGAACAGATTCTTGCCTTAGAGGAAACAGTAACTGACCTAGATACTAAAGTGACAGAAAATGAACATCACAATGAATTTCTTCTGAAACAAAACACCAGGCTGACTGAGAAACTGGAAGACCATGAAAGTAGATCAAGGAGGAATAACATAAGAATAGATGGAATTCCTGAGAAACAAGAGGGTGCTAACATGATTTATTTCCTCAATAAGTGGTTTTCATCAGCATTAAACATGCCTGAATCCCACTCTTTTGGAATTGAGAGGGCTCAACGTAACCACCTAAGGGCGCATGCTTTATACAAACACAGTTTTTTTTGTGGTAACTTCAATGGTTTTAAATTCTTGATTTTACAGGATGTTCACAACTTTTTTGGGGAAGTTAATACACTTTTGGAGTTTAAAGAACTAAAGTGGCAGCTGAGACTAAATGCTGATTCTCCACCAGGATTGAATGAGTCCTTAAACATTAAATGTGCCCTTAGGTGGTTACGCTAAATTCATTATCTTACTTCTGTTGGAGTATGTACATTTCAGGGTTAACTTGAATACGTTTACACTTGTACTCTTAATATTTCATAGTTTTACTACCCTTCTTGGTTTTATGGAAGTTTTAGAGTGTTTTAAGTTTCATGGAGGTTGTATATACTTATATTTAGAATTAACATAATATGTACGGTCTGTTTCTCAATTTCTGATATTTATGAAAAGTTTTTTTTTTATATATTCATAACATTTTTTACTTACATATACATTTGAAGGTTCCACTTTTTATTCACTGAATAGGTTGTTTTAACACTATGTTAATTATTCATGAGTATTTACTTTTCATTGTTTATTCATGAGTATTTGCTATTCACTGATTGCTCATATGCTGATCCTTGGTTAACCACCCATTTTTTTTCATATAAATATCTGTATTTTCACTTTTATCAAATTGTCTGAAGAAGTCCTAGTTACCAATAAAGGGATGAAAGCTTATCACTGGCTCCTCAGTTTTTTATTCTGAAGTTTTTAAAGTTATATTTTATTATTCTTCATTGCAATCCACGAGTTTGACAATTTTGTAGTATATATATATATATATATATATATATATACATACATACTAGGTTTTTTTTTTTTCTTCTCTGGTCTGGTTAATTGGTGGCTAAGTGATTGAAATGTAAGATGATTTCTGATTTACAGCAGCTGTTGTTACTTCTAAACAGCTGTTTTAATTTTTCATTATGTTGATATTTTGTGAGGAAATTGGTGGTCTGTGTGACTGTTCACATTGTGGAGATTCATGACATGCATTGACAAATTGACAAGGCAGCTTCAGTGTTTTTTTTTTTTTTTTTGCTTTTTGTAAACTCTAAAACTTCAAGATTTGATTTCTCACCAAAAATGCTTTTTATCCTCACTAGAGACAACCTCTGTTGTGCATGAGCCTATTTAGATACTTTTACCAAGTTTATGAAGCTGCAGCTTGAGGAAACAGCAGTGATGACATCACTTGAACCTTTGAACTTGTTAAATGTCTGTATTTAGAATTCCTTTCTCTTGAAATTCTATCTTTCACTTAAATAATTTAAATGGTAAATAATTAGTTCAGATAAAAGTGTTTAACTCCTTTGAAAATACCTATGTTCTTTTATAGATGCATACATTCTGCAGATTCAATGACACTTTTAGTAACTAAATGACATCAAATGAATTAGCAGCTGCATTAGAAAACTCATTATGCATATTAACATCGGACTTATGGTATATAACTAAACCTTTAGTAACCAAACAGAGGGTTGTGAGGCTTTTTTTGTAATGAGTGTTTTATATATATATATATATATATATATATATATATATATATATATATATATTCAACAGATCCTTACATGAAAAATGTTAGATAGATGACTGACAAAATGCTTAAAACATTTGATGTTTCTTGAAAAGTCTTGGAAATATTGACAATCTTCTTAAACTTCAGCTTCTAATGTTTATACATACTTTGATCTGATGTGTGTATTTTTGAAACATCTGCTTATCAGAGGTGCTGTTATTATATGTGACATATTCATATAGCTTCAGTTATATTGGACACTCATTTTAATGTACATTTCATGGACTCAGATTTCTTTAGTTGCTTTCATAATTCTTTTCTATTTTGTTTTTATACTGTATTCTTAGCAGATATGGATCATTTGTGTCTTTTGGTTTTGGAGAGGTGGTGGATGGATGGTTTAGTTAAGATTTTAACTAAACTAGAAACTTTATGTTTCATGTATGTGTTTGTAAATAGTTTTGGGTTTTTGAAAGTAGTGCTTAATACACATTATACATCCATGATAAGTAAGTTTTCAGTAGATTTCAAGTCAACACAGAAAAAAGGTATTTCAGTAAGTAACAACATACACATTATAGTCAATGGCTTATAAGTGTTTATCATTAAATGTTAATGGTTTGAACAATAATGTCAAAAGAGCTGGTTTGCTTAAATATAACAAAATGCATAAAGCCCAGATCACCTTTTTACAGGAAACCCATCTATTAAAAAAGACCTACAAAAATACTCACTTAATGGCTATACCATTCTGGCTGATTCATGTTTTAAAAGTAAGAGAAGGGGCACTCTTATTCTATGGAAAAATACTTATACTATGCCAAGAATTATAGATACAATTTCAGATAAAGATGGGAAGCTAAGCATGGTTGTTTTAGAAATTAGTAGGAAGTATTATACTTTGATTAATACATACTAGATACCAGGACTAAGTACTAAATATGTTGACAAATATCTGGACCTGATTACTTTAAATGTAAAAGGGGGAAATTATAGCAACAGGTGATTTTAACTGCCTATTATCAGGCAATAATACTTCTAAAAATGGTAAAATAAAACTAACATCTCAAGCCAAGAAGTTAAATGACTTTACAAACCAGATGAACCTTAAAGATAAAACAGAAGAAGTAAGCTCTTCAGCACTCAAAACAACATAATTAAAAGGGTGTGTATTCTGTTATGGTTACTAAATGCATCTAAGTGGATGAACACTAGGAAATGAAGGTATTTAGGAGGAAGTTTTACTGGCAAACATTTAGGATTTGAAAAAGGTATTATACTGAAAGCGCTTATCTGGGTTATGAGCCACTGTGTTTATTTTATTTTATCTTATCATCATATATTTTATTACTTTTTTCAAGTTTTGAGTGTTTTTAAGTGGAATTGGTGGCAGAAACATTTGTTTTGGGAACCTTAAAGATATACATGGTCTAAGAGAACATTATTCCTTATTCTATACTCACTATTCATGTCAGTTTGGTACACAAACAAACATTGATAAGGTCTTTGTATCAAATAGTATATTCTCAAAAATAAGTGACATATCTATAATGACTTGTCCACTTTCAGACCATAATGCTATAAACTTTACATTAACTATGTATATAGATGATTTAAAATTTCTACAGAGAATTCCTGCTTACATAGCTAAGTTAAAAAGAGTTTAGGGAATGGATAATGAAAGAAATAGACATGTTTATAGAAACAAACGATAATGGTGGAGTGACTGATACTATACTATGAGACACCTTTAAAGTTTATTTATATATATATATATATATATATATATATATATATATATCATAGAATAAAATCTTGGTACCTTAAAAAAGGAGCGAGTGGGACAAAGAACTTTTAGACTTACAAAAAACATAGACAAGATAAAAATGGACACAAAACCAAATAAGAAAGTAGCACATAACGAAATTACTAAGTTAAATCAAAAATACTTAGAAGTTCTGAATCATAAGGTAGCCATAAACCTGGAAAAATTGAAATTACAATCTTATGATGTAAATCCTAAATATCTACATAAAATAGCGGTAAGATCCAAAAAAATAAACAATCAAAATCTTATTAAAGAGATTAAATATAAAAGTGATGGTTCAGTTAAGAGTACATCTAACTTAATGGGCATATTAGAAGTGTTCAAAAACTAATATAAAAATATAAATAATAACACACCATGTTTGGAGACAGATAATGTAATAAATACTTTTATTCAAGAAAATATAAATACTAAGGTGTCAATGCAACAAAATAACATATTAAACAAACAAATAACAATGAAAGAGCAAATAAATAATGTAAGAGATAATAAAGCTCCAGGACTGGATGGAATAATTCCTGAACTATATAAGATTTTTCCTGAATATATAATAAAGAAAATGATGAGTGCCTTTACTATGGTTAAGCAAAAATGTATAACACCCCACTGTGGAAATATTCAATTATCTCCCCCATTTTAAAACAAGGTAAGGACCCCAAATCTTGTGATTCATATAGGCCAATTTCGTTACTAAACACTGATTATAAAATTTTCATGGCAATATTAGCTAATACGATAAAGAATATATTACTTAATCTAATACATAATGATCAGACAGGGTTCATTTTTCATAGAAAAGTGCAAGATAACATTATTAAATTACTATCATTAATTGACATAGCATGCAAATGCAAAAAACGACTAACTATTATCAGCCTAGACATAGAAAAGTCTTTTGATTCTATTAGTTGGTCTTATCTACAAAGAATTCTGATTGGTTTTGAATTCCCCTCAGATTTTGTCAACTTATTAATAGAAATTTGTAGTGGGGCACAAGCTTATGTGAAAATTGGATCATGTCTATCCTCACCACTAGAAATCCTCAAGGGAACTAGACACAGTTGTCCTTTGTCACCATTATTGTTTGCTCTTTCAATGGAACCTTTTGCTACATATATCAGAAATAAGCAAAATATAAAAAGCTTACAAGTCAATAAGGAATATTTTCCTAAGATACAATTATTTGCTGATGATATATTGTTAACATTGGGTGATATTGATGGTTCTTTGCATGATGTTATAAATACCTTAAGTAAGTTTGAAAGAATTTCAGGGCTTAAATTTAATCATAATAAATCCAAAACATTATTAATTAACAAAAAGATCAACAAAAACCTAAGAGAGAATAGCCTGTTTAACTGGGAGAATGATGTATTAGAATATTTGGGTATCAGTATAAAGAGTACATGGAAAGAGCCTGTTAAACTAAACTACAATAATTTAATAACCATCATTAGTGAACTAATCAAAATATGTAATAAAATGTTCTTCACAATGGAGGCTAGGGTCTGTTTAATTAAAATGATAATTTTACCTAAAATTTTGTTTTATATACAGTCATTGATACTACCCCCTCCCAAAAATGTATTTAAAAATAAGATTACATGCTACTTAATTTTTTATGGTTCCCCTTAAAACCTAGGATTGCATATAAATGGCACATTAGAGCTTGGAACAGTAATGGGATAGCATTCCATAGTTTAGATCTTTATTCCAGATCAGTCATAGTTAATGTAATATTACATTGGATCTCACCTACCTATATATCTGGCTGGAAAATAATACATGAGATTCATATAACTGATGTCAGAACTATAGAAAATCAATTTAAGGAACAATATGGAATAAGTAGAGTTCATTGGCTTTTACATGAATTTTGTGTATTTAATAAGATGTTTGATCATTTTTCTTATGGCATTAATCAAATATTTAATAACTTTAAAAATATAATTGATTGTAATTACAATATTAAACAATTCCTGTTTCTTATATTCCCTATAGCATACTCCCCTGATTGCCTAGATTCTTTCAACATCAATGCGACACAAAAATTAAAGGAAAATAACTTGATATTCTGGCATCAGTTTATTGAAAATAAGAGTATTAAACCACTAAACTCTCTTCTATGTAGTTTTGATAATAGTCAAGACAGTTGGTTGTTTCTACACTCATTACGGCAGTTTATAGAAAATAAAATGAGAGTATCAATCAACCTAGAGACTGAATCTATACCTAGTTTGATCCAGCCTTTTATTAGGTGTCTTGAAAAGACAGATGATTAAAAATTAAGTATCTCACCTATCTATAAGATACTAAGAGAAGACACTCTAAAGTTTGACTCAGATTTTTGGAATTACTATGTAAAGATTAATGGAGAACAAATATCTGATGAATCCAAAAAACTGTTATTGAAATCTACGTATGGTACCTCTTCTTCATTATATTGGAGATTGTATACATGGAAATTTATGAATAGGAGTTTCTATACTCCACATAAAATACATCTTATACTCAAAAACAGTGAAAGTAAATTTTGGAAATGTGATGAATTACTAGAGGCCAACTGGGTTCACATGTTCATTGAATGTAGAATTGTTGTTCAATACTGGAAATACTTCAGATATTTTGTAAAGGCTTTATGGTCTGATAACTGTCATATTTCTAACTAACTAATCCTATTCAGTGTTCCTAAACCTGATGTAATACCTAAATCTCAGATTCAGTTACTCTGGTCAGTTCTTGCAATTGCCAGAAAAGTTATTACTTTAAACTGGAAAAGTAAACAAGATTTGATGTTTATAGAATTTTTATTAATTTAGCAAAAGTTGTTTGTAAGAAAGAACTGCAAACCATTTGTTATAGAACTCATAACATTCCTCATAAAAAATAGCATGGCAAAAATGGAAAACCTTTTGAACAAATACTGATAACTTCTCATGGATAAAATGATTGTTTATCATAGATGAATGTAAATATTGTAAATACAATGAGCAAAACCAAACAATAAGTGGTTAAGGTAAACTTAGCTTCCAAAATCCAGTCAAATAGCATAAAAACACTGGAAGCAACAGACCAAGGCTGCAAAATAAAAAATACAAAAATGTATTTCCACAACAAACAAATAGTGAGCGCTTTCGTGGACCAAGCCACTTCATCAGATGTCTGATGAAGTGGCTTGGTCCACGAAAGCTCTCACCGTTTGTATATTGTAGAAATAAATTTTTGTATTTTTTATTTCACAGCCGTGGTCTGTTGTTTCCAGTGTTTTTATGCTAAATATTGTAAATAGTTTTGTTATTGTTTTATTCTATTTGTTATATGTACATTTGCATATATTTATAATGAAAACAAAATACAAATGTTTTTGAAAAAAAAAAGAAAATGTAATTTTACATAGTGGCTGCAAAATCATTTTTTCAAACAGAATTCTGCAGTGATACTTTAAGCTTTGTGATGTAACCCCCCCCCCCCCCAGGTGACTACTATAATAATGTTTTTTCCTCAGTATTTTACTTAATGCTATCATAAGGAGTGTATTTAATTTCAAAAATGTTTCCTTGCAATCATGTTAAAGTTTAATATTTTTAAACCATGTCTGGCAAATGCCATCCATGGGATCTCATCTCCTGACAGCTGCACTGTCTGTGCTCATTTCTGTCACAGAATGAGAGTTCTGTCACACACCTACTGTAAAATCATCAGTCAAGATGGAATGTAAAATGGCACCTCAGATATCTTAAAAGATCATGTGTAAGAAATTTGAGGTAGTTAAAAAAAGTTGCTATTAAGCAGGTCGTTCCTATTTGGATGTGATCACTCATTTATAGTAGAAGGAAGTTTTTTTATCTTCTTGCATTACATATTTTACTTTAAAAGTCTATTTTACTCATTTACTTTTTTAATTTATTTATTTATATTTGTTTGCTGGGGTAGTGCACTGATCTTAGTGGATCGTTTGCAGACACAGCCCAGGTGAATAGAATCACATAAGAAATAAACATATATACATATTTACAGATTCAAGAATATGCTACAGCATTAAGTTCAATATTTCTTTCTATCTGCATACACATACATACATACACACACACACACACACACACGCACACACACGCACACACACACACACACACACACACACACACACACACACACACACACACACACACACAAAGTCTATATCACATAGTCAAACTGCTATATGATCGAACTGCAAAATTTGCAGTGGGTAAGTTCCCTGCACCCCACACCCCCTGGATATTATATATACCAACTCTGAGATTGCTTCACATTGGGGAAAGAGCGAACACCTGATCCCAAAAATATCATCTTTTGGATGACAAGCAGGTTCAATGTTCTGGACTTTGATCTTTTGTATTTTTATAATATGGCAGTTTGACCCTAACGTATAGACACATATACACATAATTATAACATTTTACATAGTCACTGTGCAGTTCCACCCATCCATAACTCTCATTTCCCATTTTTTGTATATGGGGTTGAGGTATCACATCAACAGTGACCATCATCTAGAGCCAATTTTCACACCACCAGTTGGTAGCCATATCACAGTTGTTCCTCCGTACCACACACATGTATTCACACCTATGGCTAATTTAGAGTGCCGAAGCCACCTAGTCTTTGGAATGTGGGAGGAAACTAGAGTCAAAAATGATAGCTTATGTAAACAATCCTGTATTGGTTTGTGAGTGACTATGCAGTAGCTTGATAACAGAAGTTTTTATTTGAATTTATATTTTATTTTTTATCACTGTTTTTCACTATTCATAGGAATGAAGGGATAGCTTGTAGACACAGAGATTTGCTTTGATTTATATTTTGTTGTTTTACCTTTAATTTACACTGTTAGTTGTTAGAAAGGGATAGGTTTAATACAGGCAAACTCTAGCCATCCCAGGAGCCAAGTCAGCTATACATTCACACACACTGCAATAAAGACAATCCAGAGCTTATCTAAACAGTCCTGACTTGATTTGTGATCTGTTGATCTTTACTGTTAAAAAGAGGTGCGATTGTAAGCAACAGTGAACAGAAGCTGCACAGGAATGTCCACTCTTATGTGACTTTCACAACTTGCACAGCAGAGCAAAAACTTTACTGTACGTAATTAAATATTTAGTTGTATATAGTTTGTATGATTTTTCTCATAGAAGTTGATGTACTTTCTCTTTAAATTCTGTGGTAACTGATTTTAATTATTCTTTTTTTAGAGTGTTTTATTCATTTGCAGCTGAATGTGGATTCCTTAGATGAGTATACCAGGAATGATTTGCTAAAGCACAAATTTCTTGTACAGTGTAATTAAATGCTATGTATATTTAAAGGTAACACCTGATAACACTGGTGATCTGTGTTCTTTGTGTCAAAGGTTAGATGATCTGCTTAGTATTATTAGTAGTAAATTTAGACTTACTGAGGATGAATACACTTGTGTAATTGGCACAGCTTGGGGACTGCTGTTTCATATATCAATGACTGGACTGATGAGATAAATAATGTTAGGCAAACAGCAAGTAGAACACACTTAAGAAAGGAAGTGTCTGTTCCCAGCAAATATCACTCAACCCCTAAGAAGCAAAATAATGCCACTGACAATTTTGTAATTGTTGATACAATTATTCAGAAATCTGAGGCTTAAGAGCATACAGAAGGAAATAAAAAAGAAAGAAGGGAAGACGTTCACAACAAATAACAAGGGAGAAAATGAAAGTGATGAATGTCTGTAAAGCAAAGAGGACACATACGAAAAAGGACACTGTTTTGTTATGTAACACACAGATTGCAGGGAATGATAACATTTTTCTATCAAAAATCTTCAGTTGACAGATAAAGGTAGTGTTTTTCCAAATGAGAAGATAGATAAAAGGAGCAAGGGGCAGGTGAAAAGGAAGAAATCAAAACTGAATGAGGAAAGACTGAAGAACATTACTGTAAGAAAAAGAAGGGAAAGACAGACGTTGACAACATGGCTCAAGCTCTGGATGTACAAAGCCAGCTGGGTGAGAATTGCATACTTGCAAATGTAATTAGCAATGAAAAAAGTGTGATTAATAAGACTAATGGTAATGAAGCTCATTCCTTCGTGACAACTGATAGAGCAGATATTACTACATTAAAAGTTGAAAATTCTTCAGATCTGGTCAGAAAAGATATTCTTGTAACAGGAGATTCAATTATTAGAGGAACTGATACTGACATTTCCAGAGAAAGTAATGGACATTGAATAGTATTATGATTGCCAGGAGCAAAAATAGAGGATGTGAGGCAGGCAAAAGAATTAGTAATAATGATTTTTGAACACTTCAACAAGAACTTATAGTACTATTATATTTATTGTTTACTAGGTCATATAAATATGGAAAAAATCCTTAAGATTGGAGATATCCACTTACTAAATCTGTCTAAAGAGAAAGGGAATGTAGGACAAACCTGGAGTCTACTTTCATGTTGTGGAAAAATAATGTAAGGAAGCATGGATCTGTTTTGCGGTACAAATGATCTAATCCATAATGACTCTCAGACTGTTAATAGGAAACTCATATCCCTCTTTGAAAGCATAGCTTGTACAGGTAGTAGGACATATTTATCACAAATAACATATAGAACAGAGTCATATCACCATGAATGAAAAAATTCTGGGGGCAAATACCTACATAAAAATGACCTGTTTTAAAAAATGGAAATGTGTAGAGCATCCAAGCCTAATTTTGGGCACACATGTTCAGACAGGATGTAATGCACTTGTCAAGATCAAAGAAGATAATTTTTGCAGCAGATATTTTGCAATATTTGACAAACACAAGGCAGGATTTTTGCCAGGTCAAAAATGTAACAGTTCACAGATAGCAACACTTGGTGCATCTTTCATGGTTGCTAATGCATTAATATAGTTTTTTATTGCAAAATTTGCTATGTTGTCACAAGATTGACATTATTGTTTGTGAAACATGGTTAAAGAACAATTTCTGGAAACTAGATCTGTCAAGGTATTAATGTCTTTACTGTTGGGTGGGAGATTGGCATAATGGTTAAGGTGTTTACCTTACAAACATAAGGTGCAGGGTTTGATTCTCACATGGGGTAATTGGCTTGACTGAAAATGGCCCACAAGGGTAGTTAGCCTAGTACTAATCTATGAACAGACATTGTAATAAAAAATCAAGTTGAAGGTGTTATGATAGGAATTAAAGATAGTTATGAGACCTGTGATTATTACATGTTTATAATAATACCAATGTTGTAGATTGTGTAACTGTGACAATAAAGACAACCCTATAACATATAACAATTACTGGAGTGTTTAGCCCACCAAAGACAAGTGCTGAGTGATGACCGAAAGAAATTCATATCTTTCTTGCATGAAACACAGGAGGGAAGAATAATAGTGGTTGGGTGCTTACATTTCCCAATAACAGACTGGAATAATATTGATTCAATAACAATAGTTAGGAAATTATTCATAATGCATGTTCAGGAGCAACAATTGCTTCAGATTGTAAAAAAAAAAACTACCAGGGAACAAAACATATTAGACATTGTTTGTGTTCCTAAGAAAATTACTGTTACTTCATGTCAAGTTTTATCACCATTGATGTGCAGTGATCATGGGGTTATAAAGGTTAATTTGTTGCTAGATAATTCTGCCAAAGTGAAATGTAAGCCAATGCACAGAAGATTAATAACAGGTTATAGGGAAGTAAAACAGTTGCCATATAAACTAATTGGAGTGATGCATTCAGTTGAAAAACTGCAGAAGGAATGGGAAAGTCTTGAAACAGAAATTGTTATAATGCAAAAATTAAAAAAAAAAGTGTAACATCAGGATATAGGCACACGTCATTAGGAGGATATATTTGCATAAGAACAAAAACAAGGTACTTGGTACTTTGCATAAGAACAAGAAATTTGATTAATGTGAGAGAAAAAAATATAAGAAATAGAAAACAACTTTGAAAACTGAAATAAACAACTTGGACAAACAAATGAACCATAGCGTGAGACATGATCAAGAAATATTTGAAGAAAATTTATATAAAGATATTGAGCATAATAGGAAATCATTTTTAGATACTTAAGATGTAGAAGGAGGAAAGATATACAAACTGATAAACTTATTTAGAATGCATCTTTCAGATCTAACTTTTTCATCTGAGGTGTTCTACACTCTGTATGCAGGTGACTTGAAATTGGGTAAACTGATTACATGTGTTACAGATAAGGCATGTCTGCAAAAGAACTTGACTAAACTGACCATTTGGGCAGAGGAAAATAATACACTGATAAATACATAAAAAAACTAAGCATATGACATTTGCCAAGACAAAAATTGAAAGGTGAATATTTAATATAGCACACAGTGATTGAAACTGTAGACTCATTTAAGGACCTGGATATATGGGTAGGTCCAGCTTTGAGTTTTTTCTAATCATATCAAAAAATTGGTTAATGATAGTTACAGAACTATAGGTTGCATAAAAAGATTTATAAAGTCTAAAAAATCAGAAATGATGAAGTCATTGTTTGTTAGGTACATTAGACTCAAACTTGAATATAAAACAACAATATGGACACCTTATCAAACATCAAACATGAGTAAATTAGTAAGGGTAGGAAAGGTGGGTTTGGCAAAAAAAAAAAAAAAAAAAACTGAAAAATAGGTGTATTTTAAGCCAGAACTATACTTTGTTAAGTGTATTTAATTGAATCACTGCTTCATTTTTTGCTGTTTGTGACTAAGTCCAGCTAGCTTACTTCCTTCCCAAATAACACATTCAGAAAAATCCTCCGACAGTGGACAGGCAGTTTCTGATCATTTCTCCTGCCAGTTTGATTGATATGGGCATCTTGAGGCAATGTAGCAATTACTTCATGTATACTGACAACCATTTACCCCTAAAGCAAACTAAAACCCTATGTGAGAGATAGAAATACACTGTAGAATTGGAGTCTATTTTCTCACATAAAATCAAATTAGATAACAAACAGGTTGTCAGCACACAGGCTTCACCTGTCACACAAACCTCACCTCTCACAGAAAATAAGGTCATGACACATAAACCCACATATGCGTATGTACTCACTAAAAGCCTACCAAAAAAGCAGATACCTCCCAAATACACACCACCCACACTCACCACTAAGCATAAAGAAACCACTACACATATCAAAACACACACCCATGTCTCAACAAATAAGCCCCTATGGCAAAACACATCAAATGTCTTGGTCATAGGTGACTCCATAGTGAGACACACAGATGTACCCCTCACCAGACTGGACAAGGTGAAGGCCATGGTCAGCTGCCTAGCAGGTGCCAGGGTCCGACAAATTACACATGTAACTCAAGTCAATCAACAAGTACCGTTACGACGCTGTCATAGTCCATGTTGGAGTGAATGACTTGAGATGTACCTCCCTGGACTGTATGAAGAGAGGCCTGATGGAATTGTCTGATTATGTGTCCCAGACAGGTATGTCCCTAGCCCTAATCAGTATCCTACCTTCACCTAGGATGGTGCCACAATATAAATAAAAAAATGATTGACTTCAACAATTGGCTTAGCTTCTGGTGTCAGTCCAGGGGTATTCAGTATCTGTCAGCCTAGGAGGATATGGTAGACAGACCACTCTGCTTTCCTAGAGATTGTCTGCACCTGTTCTCCCCCCCCAGGCTTTTGGATACTGGCAAAGGCCCTTGCCTCCCCCATAGTGCCTTTTTTAGGCATTGCCAAAACAACACATTTTCCAATGTAACAAAATCTGATTCAAACTCAGGGTCATGCTGCTTAATGTTAGGAGTTTAAACATGAAACTGCACTCCCTGGAAGCCCTCCTTACCTTGGATGATGCTGACATCTGTGCAGTTACTGAGACATGGTTCAAGGCCATTGAGAGCACCCTAGCCATGCAAGGTTACAATGTCGTCCACATGTTCAAACCTCAAAATGAGCATAAAGGAACCAAAAGTGGAGGTGTATCCATCTTCATTAAAACCAAATACACTTTGAGACTGGTCAAACAGCATGACTCTCTCAAACTACTCCATGTCCAATTAACAGGTGTAGTGGCACATTGCTCTGACTATGGTGTACAGGGCCCTGGGTTCAAGACTTGGCAGGGCTGATAATTTTGTCAGAAAGCCCTTCTCTATGGCACATCTCACTACTAAGGGTTTTCCATCCAGGAAGATGGAGGTCATTGTCTCCCTCTACTCTTCCCTCATTAGGCCAATCATCAAGTGCAATGCCCCATTTGGCATGTACCTCACTAGACGACTGCAACAACTGGAGAGGCCGCAAAGGTACTTCACAAAGAGGATTCTAGGCCTTAAACACTTGTCCTGTATGGACAGACTCAAAAAACTCCAACTATTCTCTGTCTCATATTGCCTACTTAGAGGCAATCTCTGCTTGACTTATAAAGCTATGTCCCATCCTGCTCTGTTAGAAATGCTACATCTAAAGAAATCCCAATCCCTCCACACCACATGCTCCAGAGACCTCAACCTCATTACCACAATCAACAGAACATGCTGGAGGGACAGGTTCTTAACCCAGAGACTGCCCATGCTATGGAATAGACTTCCCATACATGTCAAACAGAGCACCTCACTGGCCCTCTTCAAGAGAAATCTTGATGAGTGGATGGGAAGTAGAAAATTCACCCCGGGAATCACTCCAGGGGTTTTACTCGACAGAGGCATTGGGTACTAAGGTCAGGTGGCATGATGCCAGAGTAATCCTATGTCTAGGCTTGTAAAGGCTCCAGGGCCATTAGCCTAGTACACAGCTATGAACCTATAAACTACTGGGAAAGTACAACAGCACAATATTGCTAGCTATAGATTCCTCACCATGAACCATGATAATCACACCACCTACCTCAGTTTACTGGAATCCCTCACCATACAAGGCAACACCTTAGTCATGGGAGATTTCAACTATCCTTCCATAGATGAGGGGACATACATGAGCAAAAACTTGCTTTCCCAGAGGCTTCTGGTCTTTGACAACACAAATAGTCTGGAACAGATAGTCTCTACCCCAACTAGGGACTCTAATATTCTGGACATAATACTCACCAACGTGGTGGGTCACTGTACTTCCCCATGTGTGATGCCCTCCCTGGTTAGGCCAGACCACAAATCAGTCTCATATGAAGTAACTACTGGAACTGACTCCCTCACAGAAACAAAAATAATAAAACTTTACCAAAGCTAACTACAGCCTATTAAGCGAGTTTATAAAAAGCTTTATACCATCCGGAATCGCGGATATCAATGATCACGATGCAGAAGTGTATGCAAATACACTGTACAAACACTTAAGGGACTGCATAAACTCTGTTGTACCTTACTGGATCAAAAACAGGTCTTCCTGTACAAACAAGCCACCGTGGTGGACTTCAAGTATAAACAGATTATATAACAAGAGGAAGAAACTGTTGCCCAGAAGCAAGAGGGATATCACTCTGCAGAGGAAGAGTTTCCTCCTAAGCCTAAACAAGAAAATAAAAAATCTTGTAAAGTCTTCTAAAGCAAATTATGAAACTAAAATCACATCCCTAGCTAGGCTAATCATAAGGCATTCTTTAACTACATCCAAAGTCTGAAAGGGAATGCCCAGCTATGTGCCGAACTGGTTGTAGATGAGATCACTTGTACTACACTGAAAGATATTGCCAGCCTGCTATCTGACAGATTCAGTGCAAACTTCACCCCTCTATCTTTACTTACCATATCCCAAAGCATACCTGACACAGCCCTCTGCCTAGTATCTCTACAGAACAGGTTATCTTTGCGCTCACCAAGGCCACAAATACAGCCTCAGTGGGACCAGATAATATCCCAGGATGTTTACTAAACAATCTCAAACAAGACCTAGTGGACCCACTTGGAGTTCTCTTTATTCATAGCTTGAGAACTGGCTATGTTCCTGCAGAATGGAGAACAGCAACAGTAATCCCCCTGCACAAAGGGGGACCATCAACTGACCCTGGGAACTACAGACCCATAAGTCTAACCAGCCTCATCTGCAAGTCCATGGAAAGAATGATCATGGACCTTATCAACAAGGACATAGGTGACCTCCAAATGATGGACCCAACCCAGTTTGGCTTCATTAAGGTTAGATCATGCTTATTAAACCTGGTAGACTTCTTTGAGAATGTCACCAAAGCCATGGATGAAGGTAAGACAGTGCACACAGACTATCTCAACTTTGTCAAGGCTTTTGACACAATTCTCCTCTCTGGCATCATTGAGAAACTCTCCCAGATAGGGATTAACCTTTACTTTACTTAATAGGTAGCCAATTGGCTCACTAACAGAACATACTCTGTCAAAATTAGTGACTCCACCTCCACCAGGAGACCCGTTACCAATGGAGTACCACAGAGATCTGTGCTGGATCCCTTACTGTTTGGCATCTCTTTCACAGAAGTCCAGGCCAAAGTAAATGGCCTATGGCTCACCCAGTTCTCTGATGATTGCAAACTGGGAGCAATCACTGAGTCTCCCAACAATGTCAACATATTACAAGAAGGGCTAACAGAAAAAAATAATTGGTGCCAAAGCCATGGTCTACAACTAAATGAAAAAAAGCATTATTATGCTCTTTGACAAAATGGAATTCCCTACAAATTACAATATTGACAGCACCCCCCTGAGTTCCAACCCAGTGGTACAAGACTTGGGAACATAAGTTGATAGCAGTCTGAACTTTGACCACCTAGTTTCCACAGTGGTAATGAAAGTCTTCTACAAAGTGCACCTCATAAGCAAGGGCATAGCATCCAGGTGAAGGGATGTTATAACTCCTCTGTACTCAACCCTCATCAGACCACTAACAGTATAATGCACCCTTTTGTATGTACCTCACCAGACACCTGCAGCAGCTGGAGAGACCTCAGAGGTTTCTCACTAAGAAAATAGAGGGATTCCAAACCATGAACTATATGAACAGGCTGAAAGCCCTGTCACTTTACTCTGTATCTTATAGGCTGCTTTGAGGTCACTTATGCCTGGCCTATAGGTAAATCTCCAGCCCTGCCATAATGGAAATGCTGCACATCCGCAAGTCAAATGGCAAAAAAGTCACTCACTCTAGGGATCTTAGCCTAGCTTGTGACATTAATAGATTATGCTGGAGAGACAGATATGTCTCCCAGAGACTGACACCTCTGGAATTGATTCCTTATTCATGTAAAATAGAGCTCCTCACTGACCTTATTCAAACGCAGCCAAGATAATTGGATGGAAGACATCAAATTTACCCCTGGGGTGGCACTCATGAGTACAGCAGAAATATACCAAGGGCATCCATGGATGTGAAATTTTAAGTTATTATGAAAACTAAAATATCTGAACTTGTACAGTGTCTCATATAGATAGTTAACAACTGACCTTATTCAAATATATAGGGAATTTAGAGACAACTACCTGTGGGAATGTTTGGGGTTATCAAAAAGTAGTAGAGAATCATCAGACAACCTATGTAGAATATTCTAGAGGAATGAGAAGTGTACTAATTGGTTCTCTGAGAGAGCAGATGATGCCTGGAACAGACTAACAAATTTCATTAAAGAAAGTACTACTTTAAATATTTTAACAACAGCCTGGACACATTATGGAGCAACTGTTTTGGTATATTGGCAGGCTAGAAGGGCATTAATGTCTGTGCTTGAAATATTTGTATGTATGTATGTTCTACATTGTTTATCTTGTACCTTTCATTCTCACTGTGTTGAAAAATTCATATTTTTGCAGCGCACTGGATCTTTCTAGTTCTTTTGTAATATTGTTCTTATTATATCATATAAGGTTTATGTTCTGCTTGCACAATTCCAACTTCTGACTTGTTATGAAATTGGTGTGACATGATTACTTTTACAACTATTCTGTCCTTAATTGCTAATTATGCAACTTAATTATTGGCCATTGTGTTACACAAGCTGCATTTACACTTTATTTTAGCTGTGTTTATTGGCTAATGTTTATTGCTGTCCAGAAACTGCATAACTGCATTTTATGCTGACTTTGTTTTTGAACTGAATTAACTTACATCTGAAAATATAATAGTAAATGTTTTTTGCCAGTTGGCCTAAGTTGTGGTAGAAAAGGGTTAATCAACCAGCTCACTTATCTGGTTAACAAACTGAAATAAATAAATAAACGTTTTACATTTCTCACTCACTCTCTCTCTCTCTATATATATATATATATATATATATATATATATATATATATATATATATATATATATATATGAGGGAGAAACAAGCATATCTAAAGCTGGTGGGGGTTTGGCTTTATTGACCTGAATGTACCCATAAAGACTTAAAAATGAGTCATACGCATGCAGAAGCTATGCAGCTGAAACACTGGTATGGTCTTAAGGGGGCATTTGCATATATCTCATAGGGCTCTACCACAGCCTAAGATATTATGTAGTAAAGATTCTAGCTTGGCTGGGTCTTCTTTGCTGTTTTTATTGGAGGGTGTGTCTGTGTCACCCTGTGTCGTAAAGATTCTAGCTTGGCTGGGTCTTCTTTGCAGTTTTTATTGGAGGATTTGTCTGTGTCACCCTTTCACCCTTTGGTTTGTTTGTTTGGGATATTTTGTAGGCACCCTAATATTTATGGATACCAGGGTAGATTTTAAGCTCTATGTTTTCTAAAGTATAGGCAAATAAGCACTTATGCTATATTAATAAGGTCATAAAGAAATAATAAAATACCACCAAGACTACCGATCCAAGAAGTAAGCGAATTTAATGAAACACAGCGCCTTGGCTTACACAGCCTTCCAAGAATAAAAACACTACAAAATACTACACTACAATTTCTGATGTGGTTATGTCTGTATTATGTCTTGGTCTCAAATTTATACCACCTGCCTTACCGAGATTACATATACTTAAAAGTGAAATATTTTCTTTTAGTAGAAAACTGCATTTAATGTACTACTTTAAACAAGAGGGAGGGGTTGTGTTTAATGACTGTTATGACAGTAGTGATGAGGATTATTTTTATTCATGCCTGTCATCTCAGGAATATTTGTTTGAGGATGATTGTAATGCCTATTGCAAACCGAATACTGATGCTGTCTCTTTAAAAGCTCTTTTATTCCACCTTTTCTAAATAATACTTTGCAAGGATTTTTTACTACTCTTAATTTTGAGGTTGAAAACATGTACTGGTCCTGTATAGAGAATAAGTCTAACATATGTTTTAATCTAACTAAGCAGCAACGGCTAGCACTATTGGAATTTGGTAATGATAGAAGATGGGTGGTTAAACCATCTGACAAGGGCAACCAGATAGTAATCATACACCACACAATACTTAGAGATGTGTTATAAACATTTGAATAATGCAGAAATGTATAGAAAATGTGATGTTTCTGATTACTTTGAAGCTATTAAGCAGTACCAACTTTTGTTAGACAAAGGCCTAAGGCTGGGGTATTTCACTTCTAAGGATGTGGAAAACAAGTTTGGAGTGGAAAACTGCTCTATGGCAGTTTTTTACTGCTTACATAAAACACACAAAGGTTTAACTAACCTTAGTGGCCAACCTATAGTATCTGCACAGAGGTATTTTTTGAAGAATATGTGTGCTGTTACATGAACATCTTAAGAAATATGTTATGAGTACAGCCTCTTATATCAGGGACAGCCAGGACTTTTTGAACAAAATAAAGGGTAAAGTTTGGAATATGGACATGTTTTGGCTCTGTTTGGATGTCAAAAGTCTACATATAATATTAAGCATGAAATAGGGTCACAGGCCTTGTTCCATTTTTGAGGGGACTCTCCTATGTCTCATTTCTGATAGATTTAGTTATGTTTTGTTTAAAAAATATTTTTTTTATGTTCAATGGAGACATTTTCCAGCAGTTGCTGGGCACTGCCATGGGGATGGCTTTCGCCCCCATGTATGCCAGTTTAGTCATGGCTAAACTTGAAGATGATTTTATTTACAGACATGATTTTTCAGATCTAAGGTTATTTTATATTTTAGATTTATTGATGATCTTATTTTTTTTTTGTTAAGGAAGCCAGACAGAGGCCCTTGGGTTTGTTAATGACTTACAAGCTAATACTATGGGCTTAATTATGGGCTTTGATGGTATGCAGCTTGGCCCACAAGTGAATTTTTTGGATATAAGCCTAGATGGATTTACTACTAGTCTCCATAGGAAATTTGGACATAGAAATGTATATTTATATGTGAATAGTTGTCACCCCAAACATTTGGTCAAGGTACTGCCCTATAATGAATTCTTATGAATTCATAGGCTATGTAGCCTTGATATGAGCTTTGATTTAGAGATAGCTGAAGCAGAAAAAATGTTTATTAGAGGAGGTTACGATGTCCAGCTGGTTAGGGAAGCTAAACAAAAAATTATAGACATGAGATATTCTGTTAACACTCAGGGAGATTCTCATTATGTCCGTGCTAGTGTAAAATATAAAGTTTGTATTGGTGGAAATCAGTCTACCAATGCAGCTGCGAACAATGGAGAGCAGAAGAAAGTTTTCTTAGTGGCAACTTATAATGTTATAACTGAGGAAATAGTTAAAAAACACATAGCTTGTGGCCAATGCTCCTAAGGGATAAAAGTTTGAACTCTATACTACCTGATTTTGTGAGCTAGGAATGTGTCTGACATTCTGGCACATAACCAATTTTGTTTACCAGATGTTAATGTCAGTCAGACCTTAAGCATAAATAAATGTGTTGTGTGTTGTTCCATCTGTAAATATGTAGTAAGCTCTTTTCCCTATATTAATGGCATCAAGTTTACAGCTAGGCATGAATACAGTTGTAATACAGAGGGGTTAGTATATGTGTTGAGATGTGGATGTAAGAAGTTTTACATAGGGGAAACTTACAGGAGTTTTAGGGTCCGGTTGCAGGAACATATTAGGGACATAAAAATAGAAAATTAGATAGTCCCCTTGGGAGTCATTTTTTGACAGCACACAACTCTAACCCTGATTCTCTTAGGGGTTGTGTCTTGGAAAAATTGCAAGTTGGCATAGGTGAATGTGTGTGTTTAAAAAACAAAACTCTTAAAAAAAGAAACCCTGCTGATTTTAAAGTATGGTACTTTGGAGCCTTAGGGATTCAACAAAGTTTGTAATTGGAAGTATGTGATTTAAATTGTATGCTTAATTGATTAATTGTTTTGTGCAATATGTTGTATATAAGCAAATAGTATTTTGTAGTGTTTTTACTCTTGGAAGGCTTTTGCAATCTACAAACCATAAGTCTACCACACCATTTAGACCAAATTTGTCTCAATAGTGGTAGTGTTATGGAAAGTGTTTTCTACGGTAAGGTGTCGGGTTAGGGGCAGGAACAGGGTTAGGGTTAGCATGCATTACTAAGGTAGGCAGAAGGGCTATACAGATGTTGAAGTATTAATGAAAGGTAAACAGATATAACAAAGAGAGAATGAAGAATACTGACCCTTCTAGTGTTTTTTCATACCTGTCAAAATGGTACAGCAATACTATAATCTGATACCTGCAGCTTCATTTTGACTGGTGCCAGCATTGATGGAGGGTCAATTTAAAGCAGACTTTCCTTTAGTTCTATTCGTTAATAGACTATCATCCACTAATCACCCCACTTGCTATCTGAAATGCATTTTTGGATTTTATTATCTGTTTCATCTGTAAATAGCCATGAAACAAGTCCAGTTTATGAACGTGCTGCAAATAAGTCCTCAGTGCATGAAATTAGATAATTCTCTATATAAAGGGTATAACTTTAAAAATGACTGTCACACCTCTTTACCATTGGAACAGCTGTCACTTTCTCATTACAGTCCACTGCCATTAAAGTGCCACTCCAATAAATGACAGCATTTGCTAAACCTCTGCTTCCTTTTTTTTCCTGGCACCTGTACAACGTCTGGAAAATCAGCCTCTGCTGGTATCATGATCAGAGGGGCATCCTTCATGTCAGTCAGCCCCTCCATGAGTACAGCTCTCATTGCTATACCTAAACCAGACACCCCTGATGTCTTCATTTCCTGATTTACTGGGTGAAAAATGTCTGTTTTCCCAAGAGCTGGCCTGCACCACCTAGCCATGCCAGTCCAGCAAATGATCCATCTAGTGCCTCCACATTCACTGTATTCCTAGCTCCACAGTAAGTGATACTAGTCCAGTCTGGCACAGTGTCGCCTGGTATCCATTTCTCTCACACCCAATACTGTCTTTTTAGCAGTCTAAGATATACCCTAATCACCGTTAAGACTTTTGGTAGTGCTATAAATACTTATAAATATGTGACTTCTTTGTGGGCCATGTCTGCTTTAATATTAATGTGGTTATACTGTTTCCAGTATTTCAGCAGTGTTCCCTGGTTTTGTTTATTCTGCTAGGAAGCCCAACTATTAATCCTGGCATGGGACCCCAAAACTGAATATGGCCTGCTAACTACTCATATGAAACAGGCTTTTGCTGACAAGCTTTTGTTGTGGTTTCAGCATCCCCAAAGTTTCCATGTTTTTTATGGTGCCTAGTGTTTTTCTAAAAAGCACAGCAGGTTTCTAATGTCACTATCCTCAGTTTTACCGTCTGCATTTCTTTTCAGTTTAGACATGTTGTGGTGAGCCATTTGCTGTAACAACCACATCTCACTACTTAAAACAGAAGCTGTACTAACAAGTCTGACTAGAATGGTGTCTCACTGTCGACTGTATACATTTTCAGTACCACATCCGTGTCTTACAGACAGATGTGGGAAAAGTCTCTCTTTACACCCCAAGAAAACTTAGACAACAAGTCCTGTATTTTCCTCTGTATTTGCTTCCTCACAGTCTCGGGTATAGCAGTTAACGTGGCAGTCACAACTATCTGTGCCAGGTGCATGGGATGGTAAATTAATTTCATTACCTTCATTAGTGCTACCTTGAATCTTTATAAAATATAGTCCTCAGCTTTTATAATATCTCTTCTACTCATAGTCATATCCTGCTACTGCTTATTTTGATATAGTGAGCTTTTCCCTCCTCTGTTCTCTGCATGTATGTCCCATGTGTCATTTCCCACCACAGTTGCGGACTATTTTTTTTTTTGTATTTCTATTTATTTATCCCTTGTTAACGAGGTGGGTCCCATTAGGCTAGTGGCCTCTTTTCAAGGGAGATCCGAGGTGGTATTTATACTACTAGGGGAAATTTGCTCAGGTCATCGGTGAACTTCTCCTACACTTTTCAATAAGTGCCATGAGATCTTTTACATCCACCTGATCTACCACCAACTCAAGCAGATGAAACTTCAATTTAACATCTCATTCAAAGGGCAGCACACATGGGAGTGCAGTACCCCCCTCCCATGTTGCACTGTAGTGTCAGCAATTTGAAAACTTAATCGGATCACCTGCAATGGGACTAGAACCCATAGTCTTCTGATCTTTCAGCACCAAAGGCAATCATGTTACATGTTGAGTCACTAATACTGTAACACTGTATTGCATTATCAGATGAAAAAAAATAATGTTATTTGCAAAGATTTGTAAAGATGGACAGATCCTTGTTCCATAATTTCTGCAATGAAGATTCCTTCCACAGCTTTGTTGAAAATTAAATTCATCTCAAGTTTATAATCACTTCTGCACTGATTCATTGCAAAAATCCAAAATATTGTTTGCCTCTTGAAACCACCTCTAAGTGTGTGCCCTATTCACAGTTGGAAGATATTCTTTAGAATAGATATATATTGTACTGCAGATGGTCCTGTTTCCTGATATTGCTTATGGAACTGGAACAAGTCTATCAGAAGGAGGGATATGGAATTAAATTAAAAGGAGTTGGCAATACATACTAAATGATGTCACAGATCTTTTTAGCCAGTTTATATAGAGTGTCCTAACTCCTAAGAAGTGGGTGACTGCTCTGGGTGCAAGCAGTTAGGGGGTGTGATTTGCAAGTTCCATTGGGGTGGGGTTGTATTAAGGGCATTCATTTATTCACAGTAATAGTTGATACTCAGTGTATGCTAGTAACTGCAGCATGATGCACAATACAGTTGTAGCAAGCAGTTTGACATAGTTGCTGAAGTATAGAAGAACCTTTTATTTTTTTTTTGTATAACTTTAGGAAGATCATTTTTGGTCCTCATGTTTGAGATGAGGGGCGTGTAGCATGTGGAACTTCCCAGGACATCAGATATCATTCACTTTTCTTCACTAATATAATTTCTAGAAATAAAATTGTCAGTTGTTCTAATCTAGGTCAACCAGCACTTCCTTTTTGTTTTTAAATTTCTTTTTATTAAAGATCACGTGTAAGGAATTTGACTGTTAAAAAATATCGCAAAGCAGATCACATCTGCGTATTTATAGTCACTCATTTATAACAAATGGAATTTTTATATTATGTTTCAGCTCAAATTTAACATTTAAACATCCTGAAAATATGTGAAAATACATCCCAAATACCTGAAAGTATACTGTTTCAGTTTGTAGAGCCATCAGGATAGGCTAGCATTATTTGGGAGCGAGCCTTAATTACTCATTTGGTTGATTTTCTTTAGAATAGCTATGCTAATTGCTAAACAATTTGAAGCAATTAGCTAAGTGTCAGTTTGGCAGAAAGCTAATTGCTTTATAATTGTTTTGTAAATGATAGACCCTCTCCCTTGACATCATCTTCATCAATCCCCTTTTTTCCCCATTCTTACATGGGGTCGAGGTGTCATGTCAACTATCTAAATCTCTCTCCATTCAATGCCACTCTCCTACCTTCTTTGACAGTCATGCTTGACTGTCACAGGTTTTCTCTCACACAGTCCATCCATTTTTGTTGGAGTCCTCATTTCCTCTTGCCTTCTTCTTGTCTGTCCAAAATCTTCTTCACAAGATTGTTTTCTGCTTTTCTGCATGCGCCCTAACCACCATAATCTGTTCTCTTTGAATTTCTCTGCAATTACAGGTACTTTGCCTTCGGCTCTGATGTCCTCATTTCTTTATCATTTCTTCATCTATCCCAGTGTGCATCCTACCGTCCTTCTCAGGCACTTCATCTCCATCACCTTTAACTTCTTCAGCTGTTCCGTTCTTACTGCCCTGGTTTCTGTAATATACAGTAGTACAGGTCATACCACTGTTTTATACCCCTTACTTTTCAGCTTCTTTGGCATTCTTCTGTCATGTTACCCCTGACACTCAGTGCCAGTTGGTTGCAGCCCCTCTGATTCTAGCTTAGACCTCCACATTCAGTCTTCCCTTCTCCTCAATCACTCCTCCCAGATACCTGAAGCTGTTAACCTATTCTACTCTTTTTTCCTTCAATCTCAGTTCCCAGATTCCTCTGATTCCCCCATTTGTTGCCATAACAACTGTTTTATCTGTACTCAGCTTCATCCCATGTGCCTTCAGATATGCATTTCATTCCCCTATCCTTTGCTGAAGTTCTTGTTCAGAGTCTGCCTGCAACAACACATCATCTGCATACAGCAACTTTGTTGACATATGCCCTAAAGTAATACAACAAAAACAACTTGGGAATAAATCCAGAACAAACAAACACTAAAAACTCTAAAGAAAAAAAATGAAATTCTGGAACCACAAGTAACTGCAACAATTTATTTCGCAAGTAAAACTTTCACAGACACAATGCTGCTTCTTCAGACATCAAAAAGCTAAAATTCTAAAACCTTTTTATAACAGCAAATAATCGTAAGACAATTAACCAATTAACTCATTAAATATTAAAGAAACACATCATAAAACATATGCAGTATACAATATGTATAGATGTATACAAAATAAAGTACAATGAGTATATATACAGAAAGTAATAAAAACTTATATATCAATAGATTTTATTCTGCAATTCTTTTAAAATTGGTTTAATACTGAACGCATCACTAAGTCCAGGTGGACACTGAGAACAGAAACACAAAATCCATTTACTTTCTTCCTTCTCTGTCATATTTCTCCTGTCTCCTCCCCAAATATATGTTGGAATAACTTGTAGAATCAAAAATTTAATAGTATGGGATTTGTGTGTGTTTAATATATATTAATAAAGAGCATTACCTGTCTTTCTCCTGTTAATTTCTGATAAGTGACTACAAATTATGTCTTTAAGTCTTTGGTTGTTTTTTCCTTTGTAGAAAGCAGAACATTTACAACATTTAGCCATATATTATATTATTATATCCCTAGTGTCGCAGTTACCACATGCTTGTATATAAAAGGTTTTGCCTGTTAATGGATGTAAAAATATTTTATCAGTGCATATATGCTTACAAAAAGTGCACTTACTACACTTACAGTATATGTCCCTTTTTATAATTATTGGTACTACTTTCAATCTAGCTTGTTCCTTATAGCAAAGTCTATTTTTTAATGTAGCCTCCCTTTTATAACTAAACATGGGACCTGCCTCATAGATCCTTTTAAGTTCTGGGACCTGAGGAAGAATAGGCCAATATCTTTTAAGTATCTCCCGAGTGTATATTGTTTCATGATCATATGTCATAATATATCTGCAACCAAAGTTACTATTTTTCACCTCTTTGTCCTTTTTTGTTTGTTTAATGTTATCATGAACATATGAAAAAATAGGATAAAATGTTGTTTGTCTCTCTTTTAAAACATTGCCTATAGTACATTGTAGTGCTTTCTTATTGTAGCCTCTATTACAAAAATCTACCTCCATCTGTTCTGTCTTCATAACTTCATCCTGTGTGTTTAATTTACAAACTCTTGTCATTTGATTCTTAACAATGTTATTAAATATGAAATTAGGATGCATACTGTCCTTAGCTAAATATGTACACATTTTCACTGTTTTTTTTTTGTAAAATGATGTCTCTATAGCACCTGTTACATTCTTCTTTAAAGAAATGTCTAAAAATTCTATATGTCTATACTGAACATCTTTCTTGAGTTTCAAAAAAGAGGTAGTGATATGTAAATATATAATGAAATCATCCAGCAGGTGTAAAGGACCATCCCAAAGAAGGAATAAGTCATCAACAAATCTCTTATAGAATACCACATATTCTGCAAAACTTATATTATTAGATGATAAAAATGTCTAAGTTTCCCAACAATTCGTAACTATATTAGCATATGTGCTTGTATGCTCGGCGGTGCAGCGGTTAGCGTTGTCACCTCACAGCAAGAGGTTCTCCCATTTGATTCCCGGCTGGAGCGCCTTCTGTGCGGAGTCTGCATGTCCTCCTTGCAGTCAGGTGACATTTAAAGACATGCAGGTAGGTGCATGCGTAAATGGGTGTGCCTTCCCTGAAGGTTGGGTGTCGGGCTGGCAACTCAGCACTGTAAAAAATCCACTGCCAATCATTAGCGGACCATAGTTCCACTGTGGTAACCCCTAACTGGGAAAAGCCGAAAGACATTAGTATATTCTAATTGTTTTCTAACTTCTTGTGTGACCTTTGTATGTCTGTCCATGAGAACTGTGAGTCCCTACTAGGGAACACTTCTAAACCAATGTACATAAGGTATATTACCACTTTTTTATATATTCTAATTGTTTTCTAACTTCTTGTGTAACCTTTTGTATGTTTGACTATGTGGAGCTTTTCTTCCCAGGCCTCCACTGAAAATGGACTTGTATCCAATCGGACTATCCCGGTAAAAAAATGTAAAATAAAAATAAATAAATAAAATAAATTAAAATATGTGCTTGTCATGGGAGTACCCATGGCAACACCGTTTTCTTGCTTATAAATCTTATCTTGAAATAAAAATACATTATTTGTTAAGACCACATCCAATAAATCACAAATTAGATTCACATCAATATGTGCTAATTCACGCTGACTAAGTATGTACACTATTACCCTGTTAATTCCCTCTTTATTCGGGATACATGTAAATAATATGTCCACATCCAAAGTGACCATATAACAGGTACGTGTATTATTAATTTTAGTCTATTCAAACAATTGTTCCAGAAATAAGAAAGAAAAAGACTTAAAGACAGAATTTGTAGTCACTTATCAGAAATGAACAGGAGAAAGACAAGTAATGCTCTTTATAAACATATAGTAAACACACACGAATCCCATACTTTTAAATTTTTGATTCTACAAGTTATTCCAACATATATTTTGGGAGGAGACAGGAGAAATATGACAGAGAAGGAAGAAAGTAAATGGATTTTGTGTTTCTGTTCTCAGTGTCCACCTGGACTTAATGATGCATTGAGTATTAAACCAATTTTAAAAGAATTACAGAATAAACTCAATTGATATACACGTTTTTATTACTTTCTGTATTTATGTTCATTGTACTTTTTTTATACATCTATACATATTGTATACTGCATATGTTTTATGATGTGTTTCTTTAATATTTAATGAGTTAATTGGTTAATTGTTTTATGATTATTTGCTGTTATAAAAAGGTTTTAGAATTTTAGCTTTTTGATGTCTGAAGAAGCAGCATTGTGTCTGTGAAAGTTACTAGTGAAATAAATTGTTGCAGTTACTTGTGGTTCCAGAACTTCATTTTTTTCTTTTGATATTTCCTGTTTGCTGATGTAGTCCATCAACCGTATGAACAGCAGGGGGCTCAGTGCCGAATGCCAATGCACACCCACTCTCAGTGGGAGCATCTCTGTGAGACAGAAGTCTGTTCATACTTGAGTCATTGTGTCCTTATACAAAGCCTGCACTAATTCTACTGATGTTTCTTGGACTCTGAACCACTGCAGGACTGCCAATGTCAGCTTTCTTGGGACCTTGTCATATGCTTTCTCCAAGTCTAGGAATGCCCAGGTGAGCACTTTTCATGTCTCTAGCTTCAACTCGACTATCTGTCTTACTGCAAACAGTGGGTTGGTTATGGTGAATCCTGATTTGAATGCTAACCGCTCATCTCCCCTATCTTACTTTCTACTGTTCTTCGTACTCTTTCATTATCATCCTCTCCAGAGCGTTCATGCAGTGTGACAGGAGTCTGATACCTCTGCACCCCAAACAGTTGTGGATGTCCCTCTTCTTCTTGTAACACTTGCACTAGTCATTTCCAGTCATCTGGGATAAGCCTTTCTCTCCATACTTCTGTGAGTACCCTCAGGTGCCATTTCTGCCCTACCACACCCAACATCTTGATCATAACTGCTGTGACCTCATCTGAGCCTGCTGCTTGCCCTGACTTCATGTTCCTTAGCGCTGCTCTTACTTCTTCTAGGGTGGGCTCTTCCTCTTCTTTCACTGCAGGCTGTGTCTGGGCCAGTACAGCTTCTGGTGGGGGGGGGGGGTTCTTTATTCAAATGCCTCTGGAAGTCTTCCTTCCATCTGCCTTTGATGTCCTGTGGATTGGTGAGCAAGTTGTGTTGTCATCCCTGTCAAAGGGCATGCGACTATCTTGTTTATCTTTCTTTCTTCCTTTGCCTTGCAACCTGACAGAGTTTCTTTGTGTCATTAGCCAGCCATTATTCCTTCTTAGCTTGGACAGTCTTTTCTGTTTCTCTCTTTTTCTTGCACTAATCCTTTCTTTTAATGGCTTCCTGGACTTCTGCATTCTGCCATCAGCTTTCATTATGTATGTTATTTCCACACCTACCTTGGTTTCATATCTGTATAATCCTCATACATGCTGTTTTGAGGCTCTGCTATTCTACTTCAGCTCCCCCTATGTCCCACCCATGTGAATCAAGGCAGTCCTCATATCCTGTTCTGTCCATCCTATGTGCATTCATGTCACACATTATTAAAACCAATTTATGTTGTCCTGCTTTCTCCAGTAGGTTCTGCAACTGCTGTCTGAATGGGCTCTTTCCTTCACTATCATAACTTTGCTGTGTAGCATAGGCTAAGATTATGAATGGTGCCCTGTCCTTAAACTGGAGTATGATTGTCATGAGTCTATCTCTAATTCTGATAGCATCCTTCACCACAATTCTCACACAGTTTCTAGTCTGTCCTCCTGAGAAGAAGACTCACTGACCTTTCATCTTATCTCCTGGATACATAGGATGTCCAATCTCCTCCTTACAATCATGTCATCCATTTCCAAACTGCATGCTGTGAGTGAACCTATACTGAGTGTAGCAACTCTTATTTCATGTTTGGCGGGTTGATTGGTTTTCCATCCAGCTTTAGCTCTTTGTATCTCAGATAACCCATGCTGGGCAACTGGGCACTAGCCATCCAATAGCTTATTGACTCAAGGTTGCTGGACTTTATGCACACACTAGCCAACAGTCACACACTGACAAATAGGAGCACATACACAATCCTACTGTTCAGTTTTGGAAGGGGCTGAATCCAGCAAATGCCCATGCCCACATGACTGAATCACCTAGAACCAATTTCTACATTGCCGAGTGTCTAGCCTTGGCATGATGTCTGATCTGTGATCCATGTTCTTCTATCATGATAGGGATACTGTGCATCACAGTTGATGCCCAAAGTGGTTGATCTATACAACTTCCCCCCTTTAGGGCACCAATTGTGCTGCTGCTGCCCACAGCTCCATTTTTGGGTGAGTTTGCAGTGGAATCACTCAGCATGTTTTTGGGAGGTGCGAGGAACTCCACAAAGGCCCAGGGGGAACATTCAAATTCCATACAAGCACTGGCCAGAGGTCAAGATTGAATCCCATAACCATTATGCCAACCTGACTCTGAAATTATTTGGAAAAAAAAGAATAAAAAAAGACTGGGGCTCCCAACTATACAAGGAAAGATTATTTGATTTATTTGTGCACATACACACACACACACACACACACACACACACACACACACACACACACACACACACACACGGATCATGAAAACTCATCTGAATATCCCCATCCAGAGAATGTTAAAGGAGGCATTCAGTCTTCATTTCCACATATTTTCAGAGATTTTAAAGTTAAATTTCAGATACAGGATGATTTTAATAAAACTTCCTTTTATTATAAATGAGTGAACAAACATGAAGTTGCAATCTGCTTCACAGTAACTCTTGTTGAACTGTGCCACATTCCTTGCACACGATGTTTAAATTTGTCAGCAATATTCTGGCATATTGGGTAGTCAAAATGCCAAAATATGAAAGGAAAACTTACACTTCACTCATTACCTCTTACAGAGGTCTGGAATGTTCCACTTTAACTTCCCATGGCTACATCCAAAGCCTTTTGATAAAATCAAGTTATAAACTCATAGTATAAATAACTGTACCTAGCAAGAAAATTGTAAGACTAATTTTATGTAAATGCAGCAGGGCTAGCCACCTGGTGGTGTAAACCTTGGCTCCAGATGATGGTCTCTGTTGAAGTGACACCCTGACCCCTTGTGCAAAATGGGAAAAAGGGGTTGTGGATGGATGACGGCTGGATGGCTGGATGCTGCTAATCACAAATTCATCTTTGCACTGATGGTATTTATTAGACCATAGGTCTTAAAACTGGATTTTATAAATTGTACAAAACATAGTAAATATTACTTTTTAAAGTTTTGTAAGCAACTTATCTCTCCTGTAATCACTGAAGCTATACACTTACTGTCAGCAGCATCTGTTGTTGTCAAACTGCAAACTGTTTGGTTTCACATGAGTCTAACAATTCAGCCTATGTTGTTTGACTCTGAAGTATTTACAGACATCTGACAATTACTTCATCATGAGTATTTAGCATATAATTTTTATTTATTTATTTTACATTTGTTGACCGGGCTAGTCTAACTGGACATAAATATCCGCTTTGCAAAGAGGCTAGAGGAGGAAAACAATGATTTATTACAAAAAGCACAATATGAGTAAAACATAATAATAAAAGTACATACAATAAAAGGTAGAAAAAAAAGAATGAAAAAAAAAACAAAACAAAAAACATATAAAAAAATGAATTTATATACTACTAACAACTACTAAAAAAAACTTTTAAACAAAGTAAAAAACAAATAACAAAAAAAGTAAAGATAAAAGATTAAAAGATTTCTGGTTTAGCCTAATTAAAACTAAAACTCTACTCTAAAGAGTATGAAAGTAGTAGGGAGTAGGGGTAAAAAATGGAAAAAAAGGTGAGTGAGTAGTGAACATTTTCATTCAGTTTTTGCACAAACAGACACAATTTTGTTGTTGAGATGTTCTTTAATGTGTTTTTGAAAAAGAGAGGTTTTTTTTATTTGTTGTTTTTGATGATTCCAGATCCAGATTTTACCTATGGAATTTGAGAGTAATGCATCCCCAGCTTTATTATGTGATTTAGTTAGAGATACTAGGAGTTTATTAGCAGAACGGAGTATAATATACTGGATATAACGGAATATAAACAATACTTCATTTCTCTTTAGCTGTCCTAGGTGGAAGCTACATATCAGTCTAGCTATAGTACCTATCACTTAAGTTTTAAGAGATGAAATGTTTTAATAGCTTGTAAGTAACATGGTTCTGTAATTATTAATTTAAATGTTAGACATCTACAGAAGGATATCACTTGTCTGATCTTAGAGAAATGCTCACAAAGATGTCATTAGTATTTAATAACTAGAATAAAGAACCAAATTAAACAATTTGCAAAGTATTTACAACCAAAAACAAGCCCCTCAAGGTCAAGCACAAGAATTGGATATAATTGTAAAATCCAAGTCAGATTTAAGGTAGGTTTATAATAATTTGATGGAAAAGTTCTACACAGTGCTGTGCAGATATATGTATTTACATACTTAGTTATATCGTTAACAAAATGAATGAAAAAAGCACGTGGACCACCACTCTGGAGACCATAAAACACTTTTATTGTAATAAAAAGAATGAAACAAGCTCCTTCGGGTTTCCCCATCATCAGGTCACATATAATTTATAGAGCACACAGATTAAATAAAATAAATCACCCAATCAGGATCCAACTTATAACTCCGCCCTTTTAAAATAGGTTTAATAGGAAGCATGCCATTTAAACCAGGTGGTCTGTCAGCTAGAAATTCAGCTATCCAATTGGATTCAGCAGTTTCTGTCTTATTCACAATATCTCCACCTCTGATGGTGGGATATAACATTTATAAAACCATAAAGGAAAAAGTATGTGTGTTGAACATAGCAATGCGCTGAGCAAGCAAATTATGTCTGGCACCCATTCTGATATCTCTAGCATGTTGTGGTATGTGATGTTGATGATTAAGACAGAAACTGCTGAATCTACACTTTAAAAGGGCGGAGTTATAAGTTTGGATCCTGATTGGGTGATTTATTTTATTTAATCTGTGTGCTCTATAAGTTATATGTAAACTGATGAAGGGAAAACCCAAAAGAGCTTGTTTCATTCTTTTTATTACAATAAGAGTGATTTATGGTCTCTGGAGTGGTGGTCCACATACTTTTTTCATTCATTTTGTTCACGATTTATCACTGTGGGCCTTTCTTTCTTGTTGGCCTTTTTGTGATTGCAATACTTAGTTATACAGAAAGAAAATCATGTCAATGAATCTCTTGCAGTTATTATATATAACTTTATTAAAGCAGTTAGTGCTATAAGAAGTAATGCTTTAAGTCCAACCCAAGATGCAGTGTTACCAGGACAAATCATATGCCAATCATAACTGCAGAAAGCATTATTTAAGCACTCCTCTGTCTCATGCATCCACTCATGTAGTTAGTGCCACATCAGATGGACCTACAGACTCAGACAGATGCATTTGTGGAATGAGGTTCTGAACGTACATTCATATGTAAGCAATTGTGGGTTCAGCTGCTGTGTTTGGTGATGGAAACTGTTAGCTAGATTTGTCTATAGGAAATGCATTAAATGATTCATGTTGGTCATATAAGTAGTTGTGTATCTGTTGCAGATGTACTGTAATACATTAAACTATTATATAGCCACAGCTGAATGATCTATTTATTTATATTTATTTATTTTGTTTACCAGGGAAAATCACTGTCTGAATTGACCAACTTCAAGCTAGACTGAATTGCATTAAGGCAAACAGTACATGAATTATGAATAGCAAATAAAAAGATGAAAATTCTAAGAGTACAATTCACAGATGTACTTATATAAATATAGTCATAAATCAAACTGAACATATTGCAAAAAAATGTAATAGTCTTACACTGATTTATACTCCATTGCTATAGGGAAGTTTATATTATGAATGCCAGTCAGTATGTTAAATTATAATCTGGCTGGGGGGGGGGGGGGCTTTCTATATTTCAATGAAAAAATTTTGACTACATTGAAATTAGGATGTTATACTTTATTTTGTCCACTGCAAGTGTAGCTGGCAAGTATCATTAATATGGTGTATGTGGATAGTTCATAAGTGTTTGAAAATAAATAAAAAAGTAAAGAATACAATACAAAGAAAAAATATGGTATATATGGTAATTTGCTTGCGTGTGTGTGTGTGTGTGTGTGTGTGTGTGTGTGTGTGTGTGTGTGTGTGTGTGTAAGAGAGAGAGAAAGAGAGACAACAGCCTGTTAAATCTTTTCTTACTTTGTGCTTGTTAGCTGTGATAGATTGGTCATCCAGAAATGGAGTATGTACTGGGTGACAGGCACTTGTGTGAACAGTAATAAGAAAGCTTCACCTATGAGTATCTGATTGTAAAAATCACTGAGATCTCATTTTGTAAGTTCAACTTGTGAGTAACTCAACCCCTTGAAAATAAAGCCCCTTCAAACCCTCCAAATGTATATATAACAAATCCAGGCTTGCACAGACACACAGAAAAGAGAAAGGGAGAATACTATACACATCGCAATCACTGCCATTATACTGATAGTGATTCCCTACAGAAAGCACTAATCCAAGAGTTCAAACACTGCCATTACACTGATAGTGATTCCCTACAGAAAGCACTAATCCAAGAGTCAGACACTGCCATTACACTGATAGTGATTCCCTACAGAAAGCACTAATCCAAGAGTTCAAACACTGCCATTACACT
This sequence comes from Protopterus annectens, assembly GCF_019279795.1. Classification (NCBI taxonomy): domain Eukaryota; kingdom Metazoa; phylum Chordata; order Ceratodontiformes; family Protopteridae; genus Protopterus; species Protopterus annectens. Next base: position 1,808,188,411 of record NC_056743.1, on the reverse strand, counting down.
GATAGTGATTCCCTACAGAAAGCACTAATCCAAGAGTCAAACACTGCCATTACACTGATAGTGATTCCCTACAGAAAGCACTAATCCAAGAGTTCAAACACTGCCATTACACTGATAGTGATTCCCTACAGAAAGCACTAATCCAAGAGTCAAACACTGCCATTACACTGATAGTGATTCCCTGCAGAAAGCACTAATCCAAGAGTTCAAAATTAAGGCCACCTTTGACGAACAATGCAACAATTTTGTTTTTGCAGGGAGTGCAAGCCCCCTGCACCCCACACACACACCATGGGCTTATATATACCAACTCTGAGGTCATACAACAGTGGAGAAAAATGTAAACTCCACTGTCAATGATAGTAATTTTGGAGAACAGCTCTCACTCTTTTTGCATTTACCGAAATTACGTTCGATGACACAACATGTTCCCTAGCTTGCACAGTATCCACAAATTGCAGTTCTATTCAGCTGACAAGTATTCATCTCCAGAACATAAATATTCTGCTTCTGTGATGTATACATTTTTAAAAGAAATACACATACTTTGAGAACATTTTTTTTTGGTTGATATTGTTTATTTTCTTTTCTGAAATCACAGTGCTTCCACTGGGTATGTTGGCTCCTTGTTTACCATCTGGAGCCATCTTAGAGCTAATGCTATCATCCACATTTTTACATTTATATTTTTATATTTATATTTACAACATTTTGACCTTAAATTGGATTTAATTTCTCCTCATTTGCAACATAGTGTTAGCTGTACAGACTTTCAAATCTTCCCCTAAACATTTTGACTGTGCACTTGATAAATAAATTGAACAACAGGTATCTGTGAATTTTTTTATGTCAAATGTGATTCTCTCAACATTTTGACTCTTATATTGTCATGTCATGCACCACAGACCATCCTATTTATGGCTGAGGAATCCATAGTTGCCGAAATTCCACTGCCTAATGTTTTAATTGTATAACAGATACATCAACATTTTCTTGTGGCCCTTGATTTATAGAGTAAATTATTTTATCTTACATAGAGAAGATTAATTTCTGGCTCACAGTATGCCTGGAATTTATTTTCCAACACTGCCAAAGTATTTCTCTCCTAATCTTTATGAAAAAAATCTGTTAATACATTGATGGCTTCCTTGCCTGTGATTTGAAGGAACATAACACATTGGAAATCCTATGATTTGTGACTGCAAACACTCAGTGAGATACAACTCAAATGTTTTGATGTAGGGCTTCCAAATGTCTTACATAATCCCCTGCAGCTTCTGGGTCATCAGTGGTTGGACTGACACCATCTCAAGCCAAAAACTGAAGACACGGCTTTCCAAAAATAGAAGTTTGTATTATATGCATATAACTCAAAGACAATTATTTTTTGTATTTTGTGAGTAACGGGCTGCTTTTTTCAGAAAAAGGAAAAAATACATTGTTTATTTCTGCTTGCTGAACTAGTGTCAATACAATCAGGAGAATTACTAAAAATATTATGAATTTATGATGGGATAAGGAGACTGGTAAAGGCAGGAAAGGTTTCAAGTGCTGGGCTGATTCAGAACTGCAGTCTAAGTTCTGATGGCTTGAAGAAGATGGACAGGATCAGATTACATCAAAGGGTCAGAAATACCTCAGTATGTGGCCTTTTCCTAGGCCACAAAACTTAAAATATGATGGGTAATGTGATGCAAGAGCAGGAAAACAAATCCCTAAGAACGTACCATGGAATTTTATCCAAACTCCACTTTATGCACTGAGGAAGCTCAATGGCTCAGAAATACAGGACAAGGGGAGAAACAGCTAAATCATGCCTTCCATATACAACAATGTAGGGAGGAATATATACTGTGAGGTCGGTGAATGCTGTGTGTAGGGTAGCTCCTTTATTTTTACTTGTCTACCAACATTAACAGCAACAAGGAGAATTTCTAAACGTGTTAAAGGGATAAAGGTGGAATAATTGTGTACTCTCAGCCCTCAGGCTTTCCATGGCAGTTCTCCAGACCAAAGAGTGGGAATCTGACAAAGAGTTTAGAATTCTAAGCAAGAACATGAAGTCCCTTTGACTCATTATGAATCCTGTGTTAGCATATGAAAGTTAAATTAGAACTAGTTATAGTTTATAAAGAAGAAAGGCCTAACTTTTTCAAAAATGTCACAGAGAAAAGACAGTTCTTAGACTTCAGACATTGTTGGATACGAGTTATAATTTCTAATGTTTTAGAAATACTGCTTAGTTCAGGCCTTTCCTTCCTCAAGAATATTTAATTTATGTTTTTGTCACATCTGCAGTGGAATTTTAATGTACTACATATTGTCAGTATGTAAATTATATAGCTTATCGATGATGGAAAATTAGGCTACAAGACTAGTAAATGAACATGGCTAATCTAATATCATCATCTCAAAGGCATTTGTTTTTTTACTTGTCTGATACAGAGTTGTTAATGATCCTGATCTGAGAGACACAGTCACAATTTAAGTTATTTTCCCATGTTCCATGGTAGCTGTGAGATGAATATGAAATGTCCACGTTTAGAGGCTTATTCTGTCATTTCTGAAAAACCCACAAAATACTGCAGCTTCTTTAAGCAGTGTTCCTATGGGTGGTGATCAGTTGATGTTTAATTCCTACCTCTGTTGATTTTGTTATACTGATTTGTGGAAATGAATAATTGTACCACCTTCTCAAAGGAAAAAATAATTCAAAATGTAACCCAGAAAATAATAAAGAGAACAAGTATATCAATTTGTAATACTTTGTGTTACAAAAATATGGAAATACATACAAAATCAACTGAATCCTGCACCAGAATTTCAAGGTGCAAAGTCTTTTAGCACCCTAACACAAACCATTTATTACACTTGTTTGTTTTAAACTGCAATACATCAAATCAGGTATTAAATTAATTAGCTAAAGAGACTAAACAGACCAACAATTTATAGTTTACCTGGTGAAATAAATGTAGATTTGCTTCCTTCATCCAAAACTGCCGTGGAAAATACAGAACATGGATAGATAGACCACTACTAGGGGCATTTTGGTACTTATTCTACTTTCTATATTTAGTACTAAGACCAAAGGCTTCACTGCTGCCTTTTATAGAAAATATTAAATGATGATTTGTCTTTGCTTAACTCATTCTTCCAACATGATTATACTCAGCAAGAAATGCAAGCAAACATGTACCCTGTAAGAGCACGCTTGACTGTACAAGAGAGTTCCTTTGACTCCTGAGGCAAGTATGCTTGTCAACAATTTTGTCTGACCTTGTATTGTTAAAAACATCACTTACAGATCATATAGTAACCTATAACTGTAGCTTATTGTGTGATCTGTAAGTTCACTAAGACAATATATAATGCTACATTAGGAAAAATGTTAAAAAAGCATTTTAATAGACCTCACCCTGCGCTGTGCTTTGGTGAGGTCTGCACCCCACAGAGAGCGATACTGACAAATAAAATAAGCATGAATGAAGGTATCCCTCCCTCTGGTCTGTCCATTCTGTCATGATTTCTTCTTAAATATTTGTAGAAAAGAAGATATTTATTCTGTTGGTGGCAATCAGAGAGACTGTTGTTGTCCTTTCATCTCCAATTTAAAGCTGTACAGCGTAGTGCCCAATCATACAGCTGCTCTTATATGTTGTATATATAAATATGTCCATGCAAGAACAGTAGAGCTGTGAAAGCAGGTGCCCCCAATTTTGTCAGCTAACCACTGTGAGAAGCATCCTCTCCAAAATCAACGCTTTCTACATTTAGAAGAAACAGTTCAGGGAGATTACTTCATCTTGAAGAAGTTGCTGCATATGATCAACAGGCGGCAGGAAGATTGTTACATCCATATCCTTCCTTCCAGAATTTCATCCTACATTTAGGAGTAGCAATGGTGTAATTAGGATAGCACATAAGTATACCATGTCGGTACTGAGAATACATGTGTAGCATCACAGTGTGTGTGTGTGTGTGTGTGTGTGTGTGTGTGTGTGTGTGTGTGTGTGTGTGTGTGTGTGTGTGTGTGTGTGTGTGTGTGTGTGTGTGTGTGTGTGTGTGTGTGTGTGTGTGTGTTTGTGTTTGAATACATGGCTCTCAGCTCTTCCTGATTTCAAAGAAAGCCCCAGATTTTGCTTTATATTTTTGATTTTTTCATCATAAGATTCTGATAAATTGTTGAGGACTGCAGTCACTAAATAATGACAAACATTTGAGTTTCAGACTTAATATCCTTCAGAAAATGCATGCAAATGCAAATCCTGTCATTCTAGAAGCTTTCTAAGTATGTAAGAGTGTCTGATGTATTTACTACCACACTCTGACATTTGCGTGGAAGTTGGGGGAGTTGAAATGAGTTTTACTGTATGTCCCTGACAGCAGCAAGCTCCCTATGGCTATTATTTATGTATTTATTCATTTGATAACATTCCAATATATAAGGTAGGTGTACACAGTCAATAAAATCAATGTAATTGTAGACACATTTTCTCTGTGTGTGTTTGTGTACAGAGGCTGTTATAATGGATTACAGTATGTGCTTCCAACTATAATGGACTGAAAATTACATTATTCTGGCTATTACTTATGTATTCACCTCTTCATCTAATTACAGGCAGATGTCTTAAGTATAGACAGCCAGTAAAATTACTGTAATTGGTGTGTGTGTGTGTGTGTGTGTGTGTGTGTGTGTGTGTGTGTGTGTGTGTGTGTGTGTGTGTGTGTGTGTGTGCGTGTGTGTGTGTTTACAGGGAGTTGTGATGGTTTGCACTGCATGCATCTGACAGCAGTTAGCTGAAAACATATTACTGTTACTTGTTTATTCATTCATTTAATAACAATCCAACATCTGAGGTTTACAAAATTAACAAAGTGGCTTGAGACTGGTTGACTCCTGTGTGGGTGGGTGCATGTGCGTGTGCATGTGTTTGTGTGTGTGAGTGTGTGTGTCTGTGTGTGTGTGTGTGTGTGTGTGTGTGTGTGTGTGTGTGTGTGTGTGTGTGTGTGTGTGTGTGTGTGTGCGTGTGTGTGTGTGTGTGTGTGTGTGTATGTGTGTGTGTGTTATAGAGTTTTTATATATATATAGGTTCATAGGTTCATAGGTAAGTACTAGGCTATCTGCCTGAGGGCATATGTAAGCCTAGCCAGAATGTGTTTACTTTCTCTGCCCCCTTAGATTAGTTCCCTGTGCCTCTGTCCAGCAGAGTCATTAGTTACCTGTGCCTCTGTCCAGCAGAGCCACTGCAGTGATCCCTTGGGTAAATTTTCTGTTTCCCATCCACTCGTCAAGGTTTCTCTTGAAGAGTTTTAGTGAGATGCTCTGCCTAATTTAGATTGGAATCCTGTTCCAAAGCATGGGGAGTCTCTGGGTCAGGAATCTTTCCCTCCAGCAAGTCATATTTATTGTTATGGTGAGGTTTAGATCCCTAGAGCATGTGGCTCTCGGGGATTTGTTGTTTTTTTGGTGGAGCATGTCCATTAATTCTGGGTTGGACATGGCCTTGTATGTCAGGCAGAGATCACCTCTGAGTAAGCGGTATACAACCGAGTACAGCTGGAGTTTCTTCAGTCTGGCTGCATAGGGCATCTGTTTGAGGCCAGTAATCCTCTTGGTGAGGTACTTCTGTGGTCTTTACAGCTGTTGCATGTGTCTTGTAAGGTACATCCCAAATGGGGCATTGTACTCTATGATGGGTCTGATGAGTGATGAGTAGAGGCACACAATAACCTGTTTTGTTCTAGATACGAACCCTTTTGTGATTAGGTGGGCCACATAGAAGGATTTTCTAACCACCTTGGCAATATGATTATCAAAGGAGAGGTTATATCTACTTAGGTCCCCAGATCCCTTATTTCATTTTCTGTATTTAGGGGACTACCACGTCTGTGGTAGTTCGCGGGTACTTTGTTTTTTCCAAAGGGGATCTCTATGCACTTTTTGGCATTTAGCTTGAGGCCATGATTTTGACACCAGGTATCCGTCTTAGTGAGACCCTTCTGGAGGATGTCTGTATCAGCTGAAGAGTCAATTATGGCCCCCATTTGCAGTCGTCTGTGAACTTGGTCAGCCATAGTCCTCCTGTGCTTGCCTGTACCTCTGAGAAGTATATACCAAACAGGAGGGGTCCCAGGACTGAGCCCTGGGGGACCCCACTTGTAACCGGTTTAGAGTCGGACCTAGAGCCTGCAACTCTCACTGTGTGGGTTCTATCCATGAGCCAATTGGCAACCTATCTCATGACGTGGGGGTTTATGTTCAGGCTGGTGAGCTTGTCTATAATACCAGAATGAGGAATGGTGTTGCAAGCCTTTGCAAGGTCTAGGTAGGCTGTGTGGACCTCCTTTCCCTTGTCTAAAGCCTTGGTAACTGTCTCAAAGAAGTCCACCAGGTTTAGGAGGCATGATCTGCCCTTAAAAAAGCCAAACTGGGTAAGGTCCAATGTTTGGAGGTTCCCAATGTCTCTGTTAATGAGTTCCATGATGATGTGCTCCATAGCCTTACAGACCAGGCTAGTCAGGCTTATAGGGTGATAGTTCCCAGGGTCTGCTGTGGCTCCACCTTTGTGGAGTGGGATAACTGTTGCTATGTGCCACTCTATGGGTACATAGCCTGTAGAGAGGCTGAGTTTGAGCAGTGTGTTTAGGTGAGGGATTAGTTCATTTTGGAGTTCGTGTAAGACAGCCTGGGACACTGTCCGGTCCCATTCAAGCTGTGTTTTTGGCTTTGGATAGGGCTGTTTTAACCCATGTGTCAGTGATTGCCAGGGCTGTACATTCTTCTGGTATGGTTATGGGCCCTTTGGGTGGGGTGGGGGGTGAAGTTTGCACTAAACTTGCCTGCCAGAATGTTGGCAATATCAGTCGGTTCACTGTATTTTGTGTCATTCTGCATTAACTCAGAGCAGATCTGAGAGTTTCCATAGCTAAAGAACGTTTTGTGGTTATCTTTGGAATCCTTGGCAATTTTTCTTTCGAAGCTAGCCTTGGATGATTTTATGAGGGATCGTAGTTTATTGCTGATACTGACCAGGGATGTCTTTCGTTCTTGGGATTTTACTCTTTTCTGTACTAGTTTCATCCTTCTATTGTATAGCTTGTTTATAGCAGGGGTCCACCAGACTGGTTTCCTTTTCTTGGAGGAGTGAGTCTTGGTTTTGCTTGGGATAGCACGATCCATGCATTCTTGCAGGTGCTCACAGAGTGCCTTTGTAAGGGATTCAGCAGCTTGGACAGCACTGTCCTTTAGCATGGGGGCTGTGAACCTTTCCACCTCGGTCTTAAGTAACGTGAAGTTTGCTTTTGAAAAGTTTTTCACAGTGGTTTCCTTGATTGGGGATGGGGGTGGAATGTGGATATCCAGAGTGATTAGTCTATGGTCTGATCTAACCAGTGAGGGGTTGACCTCCGGTGTAGAACACCTGTCGCCCTATAGATATATATATATATATATAGCCTGAAACACTATAAGCCTGAAAATCAAAATCCTGAAAACTATAGACTGAAAATTCAAAATCCTGAAAGCCCAACATCCTGAAACTCAAAATCCTGAAAACACAAATAATGCTAATATGTCACTATAAAGACACTAATATCTACCAACTGACCCTGACCCTAACCCTAACCCTAAGGTCCGTCACTATCGCACACTCACCTGACCCGCGCCCTAACCCTAACTCACTTAAACCGCCCCTAACCCCAATATTTGTCACTATTGCATATATGCCTAACCTGCTCCCTAACCCTAACTCACTTAAACCGCCCTTAACCCTAACATAAAACCAACCACACACTTACCTGAACCCAACGCATGACCCAACACCACAGGGCTAACAATAGCAAAGCCACAATGACGTCAGTATGTCCATTTTGTGTTTTCAGGATTTTGAGTTTCAGGATTTTGGGCTTTCAGAATTTTGAATTTTCAGTCTATAGTTTTCAGGATTTTGATTTTCAGGCTTATAGTGTTTCAGGCTTCTGATAGGGAACCATATATATATATATATATATATATATATATATATATATATATATATATATATATATATATATATATAGAGAGAGAGAGAGAGAGAGAGAGTTTTTGTGTGTAGACGTCCACATGTGCATGTGCAGGGGGTTGTAAGGTTTTACACTATTCATTTGACAAAAGTAAGATGAAAATATACTAACCTGCCTATTATTTATAGTCTTATTAATTCAATTAATCGCAATCAGAGATATGAGATGTATATAGTAAATAAAATCACTATAGCTTCTAACAAAAAAGAGCTAAAATATATCACTGTGCTTATGTATGCATTTATTAAAAGCTAAATTCATGAGAGCATTTTATATGTGTGCGCATAAATATATGGGAGTATATGTCTGACAACACTGAGATGATACATACTAATATGTCCAGTATTTATATATGTCTTCAATCATTCATCTGAGATGTACACCTTTGAAGTGGCTGTAACTGATGAGTACATCTTTGTGTGTGTGTGTGTGTGTGTGTGTGTGTGTGTGTGTGTGTGTGTGTGTGTGTGTGTGTGTGTGTGTGTGTGTGTGTGTGTGTGTGTGTGTGTGTGTGTGTATTTGGTTGCTCTATATGCTGACAGCAAAAAAACTGAAATATTTTACTATGGACCTTATTTCTGTATTCATCTGTATTATGATAATTGGACAGCTTTCTTTCTTTTAATGGTTTTAAGATCTGTTCATTGCAAATATTTTTGCTGTATCTGACTTTATATCATAACTCTACTTAAGGATTGCAATGTCACATATTATTATTATTAAACACTGCAATTGTTATTTATAGTTATTTATTTATTTATTTTACATTTGTTTACCAGGAAGATCCGACTGGACAATTAGTCCATTTTCAGTGGAGGCCCAGGGAGAAAAGCTCCACATAAGTCTAAACTACAGTTTAGAATTATACAGACAGAAATTTGAAGCAAAATCAATATACAGTGTTTTACATGACAAAAGACACTAAATTTGAATGGTATAGTTTCAAAACAATACTTATAACACTTTGGTAGTGCATATACAGTGTTTTACATGACGAAAGACACTAAATTTGTCTAGCATAGTGTCAAGTCAATAGGTATAACACTTAGGATTAATGTATATATAGTATGCTACGTGCAATGCAAAGAAATATAGGTAGAGACAAACTGTAGAGGTTATATAGCTAAAGGTTTAGTATAAAGTATTTTACTAACCATGGTAAGTAAGTACATGGGGAAATCCATGTAGATGTTAGGTGATTCTTCAATTCTTTTTTAACGTTTTTTGTGTAGGTGATGGGTCTTAAGTTTTGCAGTTAGAGTACAGGAGTCTCCAGCTGCATTTTTACTTTTAGTAATAAGTAGTGATTTGTTGCTGGAATTAAGTGGCCTACCATTTCAGTAAAGGTTAAGCAGGTTTTGAAGAGCTGCAGTTTTGTTATTCATCACTGCAGTTTTAAGTGCTTCCCTGCAGATGTTTTATTTAGATGGTGGGAGGGTGGCCTAATGGTTAAGGTATTTGCCTTACAAACACAAGGTGCAGGGTTTGAGTCTCACAAGAGATAATTGGCTAAGCTTAAAATAGCTCGCAAGGGCATTTAGCTTAGCACTAATTTATGAACCTAAGATTTATATCACAGATCCATTCCAACAGAGTACTGGAAGATTGCTCCTCACAGCCTGGTCTGTCACCTGAACTGTACTTATCCCTAAACCCGTAATGCAAATGACAGCCAGTAAGCTAATGTTTTTCCAAGAAGCTAAAAGATACTCTGTGCAAAGATTTACACTGAGTTGGGCAGGATCAGATGGGGGAGCTGGGAAATTCTGACGCACTTAGTCTGTGGTGTATCCTTATTCCTGTAGACATTTAATCCATCTACCTGTCCATACATACATTCATCCATCTGCCCTCTTTAATGCCTACTTTATCTAGTTCATGGACTTGGGGAGTTGGAGCCTGTTCCAACACCTGGGCATGCAAACAGCAGGAGTAAGGGAGGGGTAATTCTTGTCAGGATACGACACTTCAGCAGGATATACACATACTGCACACAACAAGGGGTAATTTGAGCATTATCAATGTATTTATTTCAATTTTAGAGTTAAATATAAATATTATAAAGCAAAACAGTTGACTTTATCTAATAGTGAATAACTTAAAAGTCAAGTTTACAATGTTTCCAGTGCATGCAGGATAGTAAAAGTCATGTAGAAATGGTTACTATTCTGAGGAAACAGAAGAAGATATGTTCAAGCATCCTGTATGCAGACAGAGAACAGTGGCATTAAAACAGATTATTCTGGGTCAGCACCAAGCATGCGAGTACATAACAGAACATAAATAATAAGATCTGATTAACATAATAGATCCTTCCACATCTCCTGCACAGTCACTGCTAATTATATATACCAACTGCAAGATAGACCAACAGCAGGGAAAGGGCAAATTCCCAGACCCTGCTATACAGCCATCTTACATGTAGAGCTGTTGGCAAGCAGTAAAAAGAGGGAAAATGAGCTTTTGCTATTCTGAGCATTAGTTCATAATGGGTGGTGCAGTAGTGCAGTGGTTACCATTGCTGCCAAGAGGTTCTGTGGTTTGATTCTTGGCTGTGGTGTCTTCTCTGTGGAAGTCTGCATGTCCTCCCAGTATTCATATGGGTTCCCTCTGGGTGCTCTGTTTCCTCCCATGTCACAAAGACATGCATCTGGAGCATTTCTTCCTGGACCCACACTGAAAACTGGCTCGTTCCAAGTCGGACTTTCCCAGTAAACAAATGTTAAATAAATAAATAAAAATACAGATATATTCTCAATCATTGGAATGCAGAAACATCAAATCCCACAAGATCAATTTCTATACATTCAAGCCTACAAATATCGACAAAAGTAAAAACAAAATCAAAATGATTGAATAAGAAAACCAAAGGCTTTGTTTTTGTGACCGGTGAACTAAAAAGAAAGAGAAAAATAATAGAAACTTAACTGAACACACACAGTTTGTCTGAATAGCGGTACTGTTAAGTAAAGGGTTTTTATTAGTAAGGTAATACATATTGCTAGAGTTAAGGTCAATAAGAGGGCTAGGGTTAGGGTTAGTGTACACTGGCAAGGTATTACAAGGAAAGCTGCCAAGTAACAACTTTCTCACGTCTGCTAACTCTAACCTTAACCCTGCCGCTGCCTTAACCCCCATCTCTACACATTACCTTACCAAAACCTTTTCACAGTACCACTACAGAAAACAAGTAAAGGCACACACACACACTTCACACGTCATCACACAAAACAAGGCTAAAACTATTTCCTTACCTAGTCCTTACTCTAACCCTAACCAGTAAAAACACTCTTCACTGCATGCAAGCAAGCACATCCCACACATCACAGGAACACTCGACAATCCAGTGTTTGGCATCTCCTGACACTGACAAATAGAACATTTGATTTAAAGTGCCATCAATATAACTTGGTCAACAAGATGTGTGTTTGACAAAGTATACTACTGTAGTAAATTACATACACACACACACACACACACACACACACACACACTGGAGACAGAACTTCCAGTGCAGTGCACTTTATTTGCATTAAACAAAATAATAAATTGAAAGCAAGCAGCTTAGTTTTGTGAGAGGAAAAGTGTCTTAAACAAAAACAGAGTCTTACGGTTCTTGTTTCACATCCACCACAGACTACAAGTGTTCTCTAGTGAAGTTCAAATAATTGTACCTACCCCTCTCTTTTCAATACAACTATATGTAGCACAACTAAATCCTTCCCATTTCAGCTCACCTTCCCTCCTTATCCTAACTTTGACTTCTGTTACCTGCTCTACTACTCCTATGGTTAATTTCTTCTTATTTTCAGATAGTCCTTATAATAGCTGTTGTCATTTGTTATTTCACACAAAATATTTTGTTGATATTTCTCTTAATACAACAAAGTATTGCACCAAGGTATTATACAGACTGTGTTTTATATGCCTTTTGAATGTATGTTATAGTCCACCATGTCAGCTTATCTTCAGCTTGTCATGTTAGCTCTGTTGTATTTATCTGTATTTCTTTTCTGTTCTGCAAATGGTGCTCCCTTTATTGTGTGAAAACTGTTGAATTTGCTTGCCACAATGTTTTAATTTTTGGTTAATACATTTCCTGGAGCTTTTCTCCCAGTGTCTGCTCTGGAAATGGGTTCTATGCCCATTCAGACTTCTCTATTATGCAGAAGCAGTAAATAATTAAATAATTTAAATAAATAATCAATCATCCATATAGATCCAGATATCTTGCTGTTGCTGCATTCTCTCTTCCAGTAAACTCTCCCACTGGCAGTCGTTGATCGCAGTACTCCTACTCAAAGACAGGCAAATATCCTTTCCAGTAAACTTTCCTGCTCGTTTAAACTGGCATGCCTATTTGTAACCATAATGCTCCCTCTTTACTGAGAGGAAACCATTTCTGCTATTTTATTCTAGGTTTTTCATTTTAACTGCATTTCTGCAGGTACTCCCAGTCAGTCTCCTGCTGCATGGTCTATCATAACATCTGGAGCATATATCCCAGCTACCACTCTGAATGGTATACCAACTCCATCTCAAACAGTACATTTACAGCATCACAGCAAAGCTGCATTTTCACATCAAGAGTAAAATTTTTCAACAAAACAGCATCTTTTTGCAAAATATAACAGAATTCTATATGAAAACAACATTTTACCATCCATTTAACAGCTGTGTAACATCCATTATGCCAAAGCAACCCACCCAGGCACACAGCATGAAGCCCCACAGTTATATTTTGGGTAGGTTAGGTTATGGGAATTAGATATCCAATCTGTACTGGCATTCTTATGTCCTGGTCTAGGCCTGAACAAAAAGTTGAAAGGCTGAAAGAACAAAGCCCAGCTGCCTAGTTTATTGCCTCCTTTCTCATTGTGGGGTTATTGCAGGGGTGTATGCTCAGTCAGTAATGTGAAATTATAGCCTAACAGGTAGTATTGTAATGAAGTGAGTGCCCATTTAATAGCAAAGTTCTCTCGCTGAGTGACAGAGTACCTTGTCTCCCCTTTACTTAACTTTCTGCTGGGGTAGCAGACTGGGAGTTCTTCACCTCCTATTTATTCAGAAAGTACTACCTCTACCTTCACTTCAGCTGCCTCATCATAAACAATAAAAAGCTTCAGAGTTTCATTAAAGTAGGCTGAGGATGGTACACTGAAGTCCAACACAAACACTGGCAAAGCTGATCTATTACCCTAAGACATAAATGGGGTTCTCTGCTCTCTAAGTGTTTAGTTAGGCTTCTCTATCCTAACACTAGCTTATTGGCTGGTGACTTAACTGACTTTTTACAGTGGTACTGCTTTATGAAATGTAATAGAATATAATTATGAAATGTAATAGAATATAATTACTGGATTGTATTTGTTGCTATTACTGAATTTTACTAGTAGCCTTACAAGAGCCATGGCTATCCACCTGAATGGTATCTCAATAGCAGGCATAAACTGAGCAGCTTTTTTTTCTTGACATTCCGGTCATGCTGCATATAAATTCTCATTGTTTGTCATTATACCAGGAAAATAAAAGATTGGCAAAATTCTAGGTTTGAACATTTGTGAAGAAACTGGTATATAATTTTATTCCTTCTGGAATATGTCTATGTGCCAGCGTGATTGCAGTTGTTCTAAAAATCTTTGGAAATAGCAGATGGTTGTATGTATTTTGTCTCTGTTTTTAATAACCTTGTTAAAAGTATTGGTTAATGAAGACAGAGATATTTCTTGCAGATCTATCACTATAGTAAGTATTTAATTTTCCTTTATATATATCAGTAGCAATAAGCATAGCATTTCATATGTGCTACAGTTGCATAAGCTGTCCAAAGTACACCCAAGGGATGGAGGTGACACACTTTTTTTAATGTATTTGTGATTTTGTTACCAGTGAATGGGCTAACTTCAGAATGACAAACAACCAGTTTTAGATGCTATGATGCTATTTGGCTGAAAGGCACACAATTACAGTTGAAAGGTCTGTGGAATACATACATAACACTGATGTAAACTATAAACAAAATCAGAGCACTGGTACATTTTTAAAAATAATTTCTTTACCACACACACTTCTGTGTCCACCAGAGATTCCATACTGTATGTTACAAAAACACGTAGAAGCAAATTATATATATATATATATATATATATATATATATATATATATATATATATATATATATATATATATATAGTGGATATAAAAGGTGTACACAACCCTGTTAAAATGCCAGGTTTTTGTGATATAAAAAAAATGAGACCACAATAAATCATTTCAAAACTTTTCCCACCTTTAATGTGACATATAACTTGTACAATTCAATTGAAAAAAAAAAAAAAAAATCTGTTAGGGGAAAGATATAAAAAATAAAAAACATACAATATGCTGGTTGCATAAGTGTGCACACCCTTAAACTAATGTTTTGTTGAAGCACATTTTAATTTAATTACAACATTCAGTCTTCTTGGGTAGGAGTCTATCAGCATGGCACATCTTGACTTGGCAATATTTGCCCACTCTTCCTTGCAAAAGTGCTCCAAATCTGTCAGATTGCAAGGGCATCTCTTGTGCACAGCCCTCTTCAGGTCACCCCACAGATTTTCTATTGGATTTAGGTCTGGGCAGTGGCTGAGCCATTCCAACTCTTTAATTTTCTTCTGGTGAAGCCATTCTTTTGTTGATTTGGGTGTATGCTTGGGGTCATTGTCATGCTGAAAGGTGAAATTCCTCTTCATCTTCAGCTCTCTAGCAGACACCTGAAGGGTTTGGGCCAAAAGTGAATAGTATTTGGAGCGGTTCATAATTTCCTCCACCTTGGCTAAAGCCCCAGTTCCAGCTGAAGAAAAGCAACCCCAAAGCATGATATTGCCACCACCATGCTTCACAGTGGGGATGGTGTTCTTTTGGTGCTGTGAAGTGTTGTTTTTGTGCCAAGCATACCTTTTGGAGTTGCGGCCAAAAAGTTAAACTTTAGTCTCATCAGACCATAACACATTTTCCTGCATGCTTTTGGGAGACGATGTATTATTCAGCAAATTTTAGCCGGGCCTGGATGTTTTTCTGTGTAAGAAAAGGCTTCCATCTTGCAACCCTACCCCATAGTCCAGACATATGGAGAATACAGGAGATTGTTGTCACATGTAGTACACAACCAGTACTTGCCAGAAATTCCTGCAGCTCCTTTAGTGTTGCTGTAGGTCTCTTGGCAGCCTCCCTGACCAGTTTTCGTCTTGTCTTTTCATCAATTTTGGAGGGATGTCCAGTTCTTTGCGATATCACTGTTATCCCATATTTTCTTCACTTTTTGATGACTGTCTTCACTGTGTTCCATGGTATATCCAATGCTGTGGAAATTTTTTTGTACCCTTCTCCTGACTGATACCTTTCAACAATGATATCCCTTTGATGCTTTGTAAGCTCTCTGTGAACCATGGCTTTTGCCGTAGCAGGCAACTGAGTAAATGTCAGGAAAATCCTACTAGGACAGCTGAACTTTATTTAGGGTTAATCAGAGTCTCTTTAATTGATGGCAGGTGTGTACCCAAGAAGACTGAATGCTGTAATTAAATCAGAAGATGCTTCAACAAAGTATTAGTTTGAATGTGCACACTTAATCAACCAGCTTATTGTAAGTTTTTTATTTTTTACATTTTTCCCCTAACAGATTTGTTTTTCAATTGAATTGTACAGGTTATAGGTCACATTAAAGGTGGGAAAAGTTTTGAAATGATTTATTGTGGTCTAATTTTTTATATCACAAAAACCTGGCATTTTAACAGGGGTGTGTACACTTTTTATATCCACTGTATATACATACACACACACACACACACACACACACACACACACACACACACACACACACAAACACACACATACACACACAGACACACACAGATATTTATATATATATATATATATATATATATATATATATATATATGTGTGTGTGTGTGTGTGTGTGTGTGTGTGTGTGTGTGTGTGTGTGTGTGTGTGTGTGTGTGTGTGTGTATATATTCATTATTTTGTAATTTCTTCTTAACAATATACTAGTTCTCTGGAGATGGCTTATGAGGTAATCAGCAGAGAACAGCATGGACAAAACACACCTGCTGTGACAAAACAGCAGGACTTTGTAATGGACAGCCTGTAATGGAAAATACCACGTTCTAAGGAAGCCAGCAGGTTCTTTTACTCTTTTATGTTCCACACAAGCAGCTGGCTTGCAGCCTGCAATCACTGAATTCTTGCCAAAACACAGGATTCACCTTCCCCTCTTCTTGTACTCAATTTGAGACTTAGTTTATAGGTTGGATATATAATTCCAAAAGAAACAGGCATGGTACTTTTCTCATTTAATACGCTGATGCATTATACCACAGGAATGTTGCTATTTAGTATATCTATATATTCTGAAGAGCTCATATATTTGGCAGTGCATTTACTAGTCTCATTTTGTGTTTCTCTTGCAGATTGACCTTTTGTATTTACCAGTCTCCTGCACAGAAACTTCAGAAATGTTGACATTAGGAATGAATGTGCTTGTCATCTTTCTGGGATTATGGCTCCCTAAAACTGCATTAGAGCAGCAAGATTCAGCTGATGGCCAGTCAGATCATAAGCTTGTGAAAAACAGATATATCCGATCTCCAGAAACTCAGGAAACAGGGCGATGCTCCTATACATTCATTGTCCCACAGCAAAAGATTACAGGTGCTGTTTGCCTCAGTACTAAGGGCTATGAGAGTCCTGGAGTAAACAGAAGTGAGCTGCAGGAGCTAAGAGACCTGATGAACAGACAGCAGAGGCAAATTGAGCACCTTAAACAGCTGGTGGAGGTAGATGGCGGCCTTGTAAATGAGGTCAAGTCACTGCGCAAAGAAAGCCGAAACATGAACTCCAGGGTAACTCAGCTCTATACACAGCTGCTTCATGAGATCATTCAGAAAAAAGAAAGTGAGGTGGAAGTTGCCGTGTTGGAGAATCGCATCCTCAATGCCTCATCGGAGGTGTTCAAGATGGTCACCAAGTACCGAGAGCTGCAGCAGAAATATGGGGCACTGGCTGGTCTCATCAATAATCAGAGTGTCGTGATAGCATGGCTGGAGAAACAGTGTCAGCAAAATGCAAATGGTCAGGGCCAGCCAATTCACCTGGTAGGTCAGTTTGTTACTCTCTCACAGTATTTAGCATCAAGCTTTCATCTGTGAGTAAAAAAAAACTACACAGTGGCAATCAAAACGGGTGTTAGAAATTGCTAATGATATATTTAATGTGAATCTTGGCTTGACAAATTTAACAATGAATGTGAATTGGATAGTGAGAGGCATCACACTGCTTTGAACTGGGTGGGTGAAGGTGAAAACATTCCTACAGATGCTGCTGGCTTAATGATTAAGATCTTTGCACTACAGAACCTGGGTCTGTGTTTCATCCCTGTCTGCATAGTTTGTATTGTCTCTGTGTTTCTGTCCACATTTGCATTGGGTACTCCAGTTTCTTCTTAAGAACATGTATGTGGGTACGGTAAAAACAGACCACTTAAATTGCATTTACCCTTGCCTTTGTGATCTTGGTTATATTTGAGCAGGGTGTCAGAAGGACTAGTTGTGTGAGAAGGACTAGTTCACTTAGGTTAAGAAGAGACAATGCAGCAGGATGTCACCTGACTGACATTTACAGGAAACTGCTCTCTATCCTTGTAGTAGCCTTTAAGCTAGAGGTACTGCAGGTGGGGTGGTGGATGTGACAATTGTTATCAGTCCTTCATCTGTCTGGGGCAATGGTTGTTGCAACTTGTACCGACTCATTGTTTAACTCTTTCCTCATCCTGGGATTATTTTTTCACTTGTATGATTTTTTCCCATTTCACTAAGTCAAGGTTCTGTGATCACAGATTTACGTCTTGTTTCTTTCTATTTTCATGTTTTTTAGTTAGACTTATTGAAAATCTAATAAAGAATATTGAGTTTAATATTGAGATTGGTGTTATACTGAAGTTTTTTCCAGCCTTCTCTGCTATCTGGGAACCATAGAATTAATCACAGTCTTCAATGTCTCAACTAGTGTTAAGTTCTGTGTCTTGTTTTTTTTTTTTTTTGTTTGTTTTTTTTTTTTTGTTTTTTTGTTTTTTTGTGTATGAGGCATGGGAGATTCAGCAGCTGCAGTCTGCAGTCTATTTCCTCTTCAGTCCTGTTTCTAGTTGGAGCCCAGTGATATCCTGGCTCTTGACAGGTTTGAACTTGCGCACTCTTAATTTTTTTACAGCATCATCTCATAAATATCAAATTGTCTCCCTCAGTCCCTGTCTAGTAGTTTAGATGCTTATCTCTTCAGAGTTCTCACTCTGTTTCCTAGCATGATGACAGGCTAATTGTTCGGTGGATTTGAATATCCTTCCTCTAGCATTCACATATATTTACTTTGACTTGTTCATAATGTAATTTCTTGTTTTATTAGTTGTTTAAGCAGTTTTACCCAATGTACAATTTGCTTATGTAAGTATTACCCACGACCCATTGCATTTAAAGATGCATTTATGCAAAAAGTTGTCTTTTATTTCATCCCCAAGATCGAAGGGCATCAGATAGAGAGAGGGACAGACAATGATCCTCTTTTTAAAAAAGGATCACTTTTATCTCTGAGAGGGAGTGTCTTCAGAGAGGAAGTGGAGGTGAAATACAGTGAAAGTGGAAATGTCTCTGATAAATGGGAGCAGACAGTAATGCCCAAACTAACATACCCCCCACTACATAACCTCTAGAAACTTCCTAGCTAACATAGCCCCTCCTAATAAATACCCATGATACATAGTGACACAACTGGGTTGGATTTCATGGCTAGGCTTAAAAAGTCCAAGGTGGTCGTTAGCCTAGTATATAGCTATGAACCTAAGCTCCCCACATGAGCATGCAAGGGGTTTGCCTCAGGGAAAAAAAAAATATTTTTTCAGGTTCTATTTACACAAAATCTAATTAATGTTTCATGAGAACATAAAACCTCCTAACACATGTACTCAAGCATAACAGAAATGTACAAGAAGTTATGTTTAGAGCTCATGCATTTCAGTCAGATATTGTAGACTCTCGACTTCCTCTTAAGCACTCCTCCAGGGTAAAAAAAAATATCTCTGAAGTGTGTTAGCTAAAAGCCTTTCATTTTTTTTCTCCGTGTTAGCATTATGATTACATTATTCACCACTGAATTCTCCAGTAGAAGACCCTGTATTGCTCTGCTTAACAGAGCTCCTACATGGAGGTATCACAAGGGAAGAACCAGCCACTACTCCCTATGGTATCCATCCTTTTTCATTCTTTATTTTCTTCCTTCAAGACAGTGGTGTGGCCTACAATGAGCCTGATTGGAAAGACATTATTTCTTCTGCCCATTGTAGAGGGTTACTGTTGGAATAGAAGAGAGCAACATCCTCCTGATTGCTATGAAATATTGTGTTCAGCCTACTTTAATAAATATCAGCACCAAAGAATGTGCAGACAAAGCTTAGCATTTTCTATATCAATTTGTTCCTTCTAGAAAATAATCTGTTTGTTTTATTAGGTCAATATTATACATTTCCACTCTTAGTAAAATGTCTTATGAAAGGTGTACACTTATATAACAGGATGTTAAAGTAAAGCATTGATTTTAAAAGCTGTATGAGACTGCTGCCAGATGTTACAGTAAAATGTTTTGTGGTCTGTGATAAATCCTGGAGAATTGTCATTAAAATGGTGACAGTTCTTCTCCCTGTGTAGTTCATGTCCACTTTTGTGTAGGTTACAGCTCAGCAAACAAGATCATTTTTTTTTTTCACTGGTTCACTGCAGGTCACACATTGGTGTATAAGTTAGCATTGATGCTTTAGAGTGCTTCATACCTCTTAACCTCTTAGCACAAGAAATCTGGACAAAGCCAAAAATAATGGGAGGACAATGGCTCAAAAATAGGGACAATTTTTAAAAATTGCTCTTATAACCTTACAAAGTTGTAAGAATAAAACATTCTCTGGTTTGGTTCTTGGCTGCTTTTTGTAGGACGTCTGCACACCCTTCTTATGTCTGCATGGGTTTTCAGAAGGTGCCATTCTTTAATTCCACATTCCAAAGACACGTGGATAGATTAATTAGCCATCCAGAGATAAAGAAGAGTCTGATTCAGGATTTCTTCTCTGCCTTATGCCTTCTGGTTGCGAGGATCATCTCTGGTTATCCATGCCAGACTGAATGAATGCAGTTCACTGCATATGACAGTATTAGGAAAAGCAATTAAATATTAAATGTATCACAACATGAACATACTTCAGTATACATTATCAAGCATTTCATTAGTCTGTGGTCTGTCAGTCATGATTCCAAATGTTAAAACAAGGTCATTTCCAAATGTAAGATGTCTGTTGATTCTCTGCTGGAGTGTCTTCTGTGTGGAGTCTGCATGTCCTCCCTGTGTTCACATGGGTTTCCTCCGGGTGCTCCGGTTTCCACCCACATTTCCAAGACAAGCTGCAGGTGGATTGGACATTCTAAATTGGCCCTAGGGGTGTGTGTGTGTGTGTGTGTGTGTGTGTGTGTGTGTGTGTGTGTGTGTGTGTGTGTGTGTGTGTGTGTGTGTGTGTGTGTGTGTGTGCGCCTCCTAAGGAAGGTTGGGCGCTGGGCTGGCAACTTCACACTGTAAAATTCTACTGCCTCTCATTCTGTAAACCAAGGATCCACTGTAGCAACCCCTAATGGGAGCAGCTTAAAGGAGAAGAAGTGGTAAAAGTGACAACTAGTCCACTGGCATAGAGACAGAACATTTATTTGTGTTACCTGTTGCCCAGGTTCTGCCAGCATCCTGTGAGGCTGAAGTATCAGTCAAAGGGAATAAGCAGAAGCACCCGGATGCTAAGTCACTTGTCAAAGTAGGAAGAATGCGAAAGAGCCTTTGTTATATCAGCCTCTGATGGAGACTGGGGAACAATTCATAAGGGCTGTCATATTTTGTGACAGGCATGCAGTTTGTTCTACATGCATGGGCATGTACCTGCATGCTGAAATTATTGCACAGTAATACCTGCAAGGGTTATAGCCTTGTCAAAATGTCACTGTACATCTGGCCACATGTTGTTATTTTTCTGACTGGCATACCTGTAAATTTTCCAAATTTTTGCCTCATATTTTTGGTCTATTTCTCATAAAATGATGGTTTTCTGAGAAATCATTGAGGACTGAAGTCAAACAATAATGGAAGACAATTGAGATTCCAACTTCATATCCTTTGGAAAATTCATGCTAATGCAAAACCTGTTAATCTAGCAACTTTCTAAGTTTGTAAGAGCAATATTTAAAAAGTGTCCCTATTTTTGGACCTTTGTTCCCCTCATAGTTTGTGGTTTTGTCCAGATTTCTTGCTCTAATTGGTTGAGACGTATGCTCACTGGTTCTAGGGGAAACACAAATAAATCAGATTTTTCTGAGAAAACTGACTAGAGCAACTTTTGTCACAGATTAGACTGTTCAAGAAGAAATGCACATTTTTTTACCTAACCTACACTTTTCCTGTTTTGTTCTTAAACACAGCAGCTTTGGAGGTTTCTGCCTCTTATGTTAGCTTGACTTCAAAAATCCTTTCCACTCCTTTTTATTTGCTGTTGTTCATGGTTGCCAAAATATCATTTTGTGAAGGCACTTCATTTAAAATAATGAAATGCATTTACCCTTCTGCTGTGTTCCATAGATATGGAATACCATCTACCCATACATAACTACAGGTGGGGGCAATATCTGCAGATGGTACAGTTAAACAGGCTTTTATTGATTAGGCAGCTTCTCCACCCCATCTACCCAGTCTAGACTTCTTTTTGTTGATTACCAACTTTATCATATTAATAACCTGTGGTGCAAGCTTGCACTGCACCTCCCTGCATCTGACCTTTTCATTACATTCAACATAGAATGATTTAATGTTCCTTTGGCAATTTAACCCACTCAGACCAATCTCTGTATCTTAATTACATGTCCTCTGCTCCTAGAGCAGAAAATGAAGTGAGCACCGACACTTCCCATCTCCAACCTTCTTGCACTCAGACTCCTTTAAATAATGCCTAAATTCTTTGATGCTTACTGACAATTTCCTTTAAGTTGGGGTCAATGGTTCTAAGAGAGAGATATTGATATTTACTTAAACTAAAAGTAAAGTTTTACACACACATGGTCAGTGAGTATTTCTCTCTCTCTCTCCAGCAGAACATACACCAAGGTACTAACCTGCTGACTTCTCATGTGCTCTAGTTCTACTGGACATGTACCTTGAGCCACCATATCACACACATGGAGTCACCAGGCACAAGGAAACAGTCTCGTAACTCAACAGCTACAGCCACCCTTAAAGCCAAGCTCTGTAAGGTAGGGGGGGGTAAAGTCTTAATTGTGACTCAAACAACCCAAGTTCAATCAGCAGCTCAGGCAATGGAAGAGCCAGATGGGGGGAGAGTAGATGGATTATACAGGCTCATTGTTCCTGGGGTGGAGGGGGTTTTAGGTCATCTGATTTTTCCTGTGTAAATTGAGGCTTGTACTTTATACATGACCACAGACCAAGGAATATGGGCTTGATAATCTCAAACAAGTGGCAATAGCCCTCATGGGATTTGAGTGTGTGTGTGTGTGTGTGTGTGTGTGTGTGTGTGTGTGTGTGTGTGTGTGTGTGTGTGTGTGTGTGTGTGTGTGTGTGTGTGTGTATGTGTGATGATCACAACTATGACCTGACATTGTCTGACTGTGATCCTCAGAGATTTACCACAAAAAAAAGAGGTTAATGGTGGTCTTGCAGTCTGTGTGGAGAATAAAGGCTCCAAGCTTCTAATGAGCTGCCTCCTGTAGTTAAAGGTACAGAGTTTGATTCTTGCCTACTGTGTGACTCTGAACAAGTCACTTAACCAGACAGTGCTCTTCTAGCTAAAAAATAACTGGGACATCACACTGTCACACACACACACACACACACACACACACACACACACACACGCACACACGCACACACACACGCACACACACACACACGCACACGCACACGCACACATACACACACACACACACACACACACACACAACAACAAATTTACTTTGCATCTCCCAATGTTTTAGTTCAAACTTTCTCCACATACACTTTCTTCACATTCGCCTCTCCTCTCAATATTTCAGTTCAAAAGTTCTCCCAAGTGAAGAATCTTGCTTAGACGTTCCCCTGTCCCTGGTGTAAGTTCAAAAAGAGCAGTTCTCTTTTCAGTGCTTCAACATTCATTTTATCTGTTGTTTACAGATCAGCGTTATTCCATTCTTACAGGATACTAAAGTAAAAGACTCTGTGCTGGACCACGTATACACAACGGTGCCTTTTGGTGTCCATATTGATTTAAAGATACATTTAAGTATGGGAGATGGATGTTTAATATACGGTGTTTGAGAAAACTGCATTGCAGTAAAGAAAGAAAGTTTTTTTTTCAGATGGCAGAATTTTGTTTTACTTGCCTTAGTTTACAGCACATAGCTTTTTATTTTACCTATGGGTTGACCATGGAAGTCCACTGGATAAGTTACCCATTTTCAGGGGCAGCACAGGCACACCATCTGGTTAAGTGATTTGCTCAGTCATATAATAGGCAGAAGAAGAAATCAAACCCTGTACCCTGCAACCAGAAAGCAGCCCATTAACAGCACAGAGCTTTAGTCCTCTGCGTTGTCATGCTAATAGTCAAGTTTTTTTTTTTTTTTTACTATGTTGACTTGAAATTCAAGATGTGTGTGAAAGTGTAACAAGAACACAGAATTTCCTCTTTTGATTTTGGTGTTAAAATTATGTACTATTTACTTATATGAATATGAATTGTATTATAGTTATATGAGCTGTTTGAATATGAACCATCTGCAGTGTTATGGGTTATTTTAAAAAGACTTGTAGGTAAAGATTTGGATGCATTTTATGAAAAAGCCTAATATTAAAATTTAAATCAGGGTGTTTTTTTTCAAACAATTGAAGAGTACTACAACCTAAAAGGTTAGTGAATATTGTTACAGTGCACACATTTTTAGGCTGTGGACTATAAGCTCTATTGAATGTCTGGCCAAACGAGGGATCATTAAACATGTCTGAGGGATACTGAAGATGTTCATTGTAGTATTCAGTGCTGTAGGGTTCACTTCTGGGATATCATGCCGTGCAGGTAAGTAGCGGTCAGACTGTCTTCTAAAGCTCTTTCTTCCCCTTGGTCTTCTGCAGATACCCTTCTTGTGATGCAGAGATTTGGGCACTATAAAGGGTGGGATGGCTGATGCCATCTTCAAATCTTTCTTGCAGTGCATTTGCATTTGTACCTAGCCAACATATGTAGTCCAGCAGTGGTCTACATTCAGTCCGATGACAGATACAAGTACCTCACTGGAGATTTCCTTGTATTCATTGCATGATTATTGATAAATGTGAATGCCTGGCACAGATTGCAGTGGATACCACAGAGTTATAATCCAACTCCTTGATTCTATGGCTGATGAGCTGACATATGTGTCAGATTCCTATCAGCTGAGGCCCTAGACTCAGACACTAAAGACCCCTTGTCCTCTATTTCACAACAAAAGGACTTATGCATCGGAGATACTCTCCACAAAATGAATGAACCCATTCAGTGGAATTTAAGGGGTACTCAGAGGCCTAGCAGAGATATATATGGCCTTCATGGATCTCAATGAACCTTGGCCCCTAGCTATTTCTCCACTGCTAGAGGTCTTGAAGGATACCTGTCAAAATGCATGACTACAGCCTGACTCTCTTCCTCCTGCTCCTAGCAAACCTGACAATTTTACAGACTCAGAGATTCCCCCAAGTATATGCATAGAATTCCTTTAGCTGCCTTCGGATACCAGTAAGGGAGCAGTTTTGGCGCCAACCAGGAATCATATCACAAATGATAAATAAAGTACAACTCTGAACAGATTTGGCTGAAAAAGTACACATGGTTGCTACCATGGCGTTTAGGGCTTTAAACTGCCAGTCCCATCTGCTTTCTTACCAGCAGACCCTGCTGGGGCAGAGGAAAACCAAGGTGAAGGGGATGTAAAATAAAGAGCTAAAGCAGGAGTTGTTGGACCTTTGTTATCTGTTTATCATATGACCAAGCACTACAGGAGGTATGGGTATGATGCTGCAGATGCAGAGTAGCAGGGCAGCGGTCACAGAGTTGCTCATTAGCAACATGCCTGGTTGAAGACTACCCCCTCATTTGAGACAATATGAAGTCAGCAATTCATAATGCCCCCCACAGGTTCATAGGTAGTTGCAAGACTTGCAGTCCAGGTGACCATTGAGGAATCCAGCACAAATTTCCAGTTCACTCCAAGCACTGTTTGATTAAGTGACTCACAAAAGGTCACACAGTAGGCACATGACATCTGCAGGAATCACAGCTTACAGCCTTAATCTTTTTTTTTGCCAACTGCCAGATTGTAGACTTATACAAGGATTTCCTCTTTGGACCACTGTACAAAAAACTGAAGGAGAACAGTGAAACAACCAAATCTATTTGGCAGATTATTTTCAACCTTTGTGCCTAGGTGCAGCAGGAATTTTCCAACCAATACCTGGCACACTGATCCTGGGCAGGAACCCAAGAAGAGGTCTGGAAAACAGAAAAAGGTTAAGTACAGCAAAGAGTTAAAAGTTAAACACAAAGAGAAGCCGGGTTTGCTCAGGGCCAAGACTACCTAAGTGATCAGCCATTACTCAGGTTGTCCCCCCCCATCCTAAGCCCATGTCAACCCCATCCTTTATTCTACAAGGGGCTTTCATGGCAACCCTGGGCTTTAAAAGATGCTTATGCCTATTTTCACATCCCTAGAAGCAAAAAACACAGAAAATCCCTAAGATTTGCAGCGGGGTTGGGAGTGGTGGGGAGAATCATTTCAGAGCCTTGACATTTGCTTTGTCCACTGCACCCAGAGCACTCAAAAATGTCTGGATTTAGTGATGACTTTATGCAGGACAAAGTGTATACAAATCTTTCTGTAACTAGATTACTGTTTTATTTCAGCAGACTCCTACTGGGATGCCTTAGATTCCTTGAAATTCACCCTAAAATATCTTGAAGAACTGGGACCGATGGTAAACAGGAGAAATCATTCCCTATCCCTTCCCTGGCAGTGAACTTCCTGGGAGTCAGTCTAGACATGTTTCAGTTAAGGGCCTTCCTCCCCCAGGACAAACAGCTGATATTGTTATACCTGTTTACCAATTATCCACTGAAAGAAAACATCACTGCAAGACAGTACCTGAGGCTGCTAGCACACTAGAGAACATGCATTCTGATGGTACCCCGGACATGATTCCATATGTGATAACTTCAATGGTATCTATGGGACAGATGGTGGCAGCATTTCCTTCCTTTGAAAACCATTACAACCCATGCTGCCATGCATCAGAAAAAAGTACTCATGCTGGGTCAAGTATTGTCTCTTGAACTAGGGAATGCTCTTCAGGAAAATATAGCATACTATGACATTGACAACAGATACCTCAAATATGGCTTGTGGAGCTAATATGGGAGTTCTCCAGGTCCAAGGAGCTTGGCAGCACACCATGAGGTGCAAACACATCAACATCAAGGAAATGAAGGGCCTCATCTTGGCTCTCAAAGTCTTTCTCCCAACCATGCAAGATGGAGTCCTCCAACTTCAAACAGACGACACCACAGTGATGTTGTTGTTGTTGTGTCTCTCGGCTTTTCGCGGTTAGGGGTCGCCACAGTGGAAATCCGGTCCGCTAATAATTGGCAGTAGATTTTTACATGCCGAGATGCCAGCCCTGACGCACAACCTTCAGCGAAGGTATGCCCATTCACGCATGTCTCCACACAGAAGATGCTTTAGCTGAGAATCGAACAGGACAACATCTTACTGTGAGGCGACAACAACACCACAGTGATATGATATATATATATATATATATATATATATATATATATATATATATATATATATATATATAAACAAGCAGGAGGAGATCTACTGCTACCAGCTATGCAAGCTTAGCTATGCAAGCTTAGGAAATTGCAATACAGAGGGAAATCTGTCTGTAGGTAACATACATCCTTTCAGACTACAATGTGACAGCAGACAAACTGAACAAATTGTATGAAGTTCCCCATGAATGAATGCTTTACAAGGAAACATTTCTAAATCTAGCCATCAGGTGAGGTGTTCCAGAGATAGAATAGCTGGCTTTTCATCTGGAAGGCAGAAGAGACAGTTTTTCTTATGGTTAATACATCCCGTAGCCTTGTTGAGGTATGCCTTCTTCTTGGATTAGATAGGTCTGTTTCTGTATACTTTCCCTGCTATACACTTGATCCCCATCCCATGGTCTTGGCAAAAGTGCAAGGGAGAGGCTGAAAATAACCCTCATGTATTCCTTTTGCCAAGGTAGTAATTGTTCACTGTCCTGTTCAACAACTCTAACTCAGAACAAGGGGTGCCTACTACACCCAGGCTGACAGCCCAAATGATTTTGCATTAATATCAGGTAGGCACACATTCATAGGGTGTGATAACCATAATGATGGAGGCTAGTAAGCCTAGTACAAGGAAATCATACTTAGCAAAATTGAAAGGGTTGACCTTCTCATGCCACTCCACGGAATACTTTTCAGACCCCTACAAATCTGGCTTGGCTTACACATCCATAAAAGTTCATGCTTCTGCAATTTCAGCTTGCCTACCTATGAAGCTCCCATCATTACCATAGGCCTTCTGTTAAGCAATTCTTTATGTGAGTGATTCATATTAGGCCTCACAAGAGATAAATGGTTCCACCACAGGATATTAACTATGGGGTATAGAAACTGACATTGCCCCTCTCCTTTGAACCAGCAACTTTTTCCCTATCCAGTTCCTGTCTTGGAAAATTCTTTTTTTGGTGGCAGTCATCTCTACTAGGCATGTTTCAGAATGCCAAATACTAATAGGTTCATAGGTTCATAGTTTCATACTAGGCTATCTGCCCTAGGGCATTTATAAGCCTAGCCAGAGTGTGTTTGGCTTTCGCCACCCATTTTAAATTAATTTTACTATGCCCTTTTTCGAGGTTAGTATACTGTGCCTCTGTCTAACAGTGACACAGAAGTGATACCAGGGTAAACCTATGATCTCCCATCCACTCATCAAGATTCCTCTTGAAGAGAGTCAATGAGGGACTCTGCCTAACCTGGACTGGGATTTTATTCCAGAGTGAAGGGAGCCTCTGGGTTATGAATCTGTCCCTCCAGCATGTCCTATTTATTTCAGTGCTGAGGTTCAAGTCTCTCGGCATAGCTCGATGGGATTTGGATTTTCTGAGGTGCAGCATGTCCATTAATTCCGGGTTGGACATGGCTTTATACGTCAGGCACAGATCGCCTCTGAGCAGGCAGTATGCCACTGAGTAGAGCTGGAGTTTCTTTAACCAGGCAGCATATGGCATCTGTTTGAGCCATTTGATCTTCTTGGTGAGGTACTTTTGGGGTCTTTCCAGTTGCTGCAGGTGTCTGGTAAGGTACATCCCAAAAGGGGCATTGTACTCAATTATGGGCCTGATGAGGGATGAGTAAAGAGGCACGATGACCTCCCTGATCTAGATGTGAATCCCTTCATGATTAGGTGGGCTATATAAAATGTTTTTCTAACCACTTTGGCCACGTGGTTGTCAAATGAGAGATTGCTATCAACTTGAGTCCCCAGGTCCCTAATTACTTCTTCTGTACTTAATGGATTACCACCGATGTGGTAATTTGTGGGCACTTTGTTTTTGCCAAAGGGATGACTATACACTTTTTGGTGTTTAGCTTGAGGCCATGGCTCTGGCACCAGTTGTCTGTTTCTATGAGGCCCTTTTGGAGGATGCTTGTGTTGGCTGGAGAGTCAATTATGGCGCCCAGTTTGCAGTCATCTGCAAACTTGGTCAGCCACAGTCCTTCCATGTTGGCCTGTACCTCTGAGAAATATATACCGAACAAGAGAGGTCCCAGGACTGAGCCTTGTGGGATGCCACTTGTAACTGGTTTGGAGTCTGAAATGGCTCCAGCAATTCTAACCATGTGGGTTCTGTCCTTGAGCCAGTTTGCAACCCATCTAGTGACATAGGCGTTTATATTTAAGCTGGTGAGCTTATCTATAATGCCCGAGTGGGGTATTGTATTGAAGGCTTTTGCGACATCCAGGTAGGCTGTGTGGACCACTTTCCCCTCGTCAATGGCCTTGGTGACTGTTTCAAAGAAATCAACCAGGTTTAAGAGGCAGGATCTGCCCTTAACAAAGCCGAACTGGGTAGGATCCAGTGTCTGTAGGTCCTCAATATCTTTATTTATGAGGTCCATGATGATCCTTTCCACAGCTTTGCAGACCAAGCTAGTTTCCAGGATCTGTTGAGGCACCACCTTTGTGGAGAGGGACCACTGTTGCTGTACGCCACTCTTTGGGTACATATCCTGTAGTAAGGCTGAGATTGAACAGTAGTTTTATGTTTGGGTTTAGCTCTTCTTGGAGTTCATGTAGGACGCAGCCAGGACACCGTCTGGTCCCACTAATGCTGTGTTTTTTGCTTTGGAGAGGGCGGCTCTTACCTGAGCATCTGAGATGTCAGGGGGACAGCACTCTGCTGGGATAGATATTTGTCCTTTTGGTGGGGGGGGGGGAGTTTGCGCTGAACCTGTCAGCTAGGATGTTGGCAATGTCTGTGGGTTCGGTGTATTTTTTGTCATTTTGGACTAATTCTGAGCATATCTGTGAATTCCCACTCAGGTTCCTAACATAACTAAAGAAAGCCTTGTGATTATCCTTAGTATCCTGTGCAATTTTTCTCTCGAAGCTGGCCTTAGACGATTTTATGAGTGCCCGTAGTTTTTTGCTAATACTGATCAGAGATGCCTTCCCTTTTTGGGATATGGCTCTATCATGTAGTAGCTTCCTCCTTCTATTGTATAGTTTGTTTATGGCTGGGGTCCACTAGACAGGACGTCTGGCTTTGGAGGATTGGGTCTTGGTTTTATTTGGGATTACATGATCCATGCATTCCTGAAGGTGTTCATAGAATGTGTTTATAAAGGATTCTGCGGTCTGGGCCGTATTTTCCACAGGCCCGGGGGCTTTGAAGGATTCCACCTCAGTTTTGAGGAGTGTGAAATTTGCTTTAGACAAGTTTTTCACTGTGGTTTTCTGGGCAGGGTGTCGGGTCGGGATGTGAATATCCAGTGAGATTAGTTTATGGTCTGATCTTACCAGTGAGGGATACACTTCTGGTCTGGAGCATAGAGTCCCCATGTTGGTGATGATCAGGTCCACTATGTTTTCCCCTCTTGTGGGAGTGGTAACAAGTTGTTCGATAGCATTTGAGTTTATAAATTCTAGGAACCTTTGGGCTAGGGTGTTGGAGCTAGAGTAATGCTCCCAGTCTATGTTTGGGTAGTTGAAGTCGCCCAATATAATGGTGTTTGGAGAGACCTTCATATTTACCAGTGTTCTCAGGAAGGCCGAGTGGGGTTCCTGGGTTTGGGAGGGTGGTCTGTAGCAGGCTATAAACTGGAAGGCAGTTTTACCCACTGTTAGTTGCACATGGATAGTCTCTGATGCTTTGTGCTTTGCCACCAACCTGGAGGTGTGGGTATCTTTGACGAATATTGATACTCCCCCTCCTTTTGTGGTTCGGTCCAAGTTTTGGGGCCGAAAAGCATGGTATGAGGTATAACCTGGTTGTGCTGGGGTGCACTCAGGAGCCTTGAACCAGGTTTCTGTTACTGCACAGATATCGATGTTCTCCATGCTAAGGAGAGTTTCAAGTGCATGCATCTTGAGGTTTAGACTTCTGGCATTGAGTAGCATTACTCTTAGTTTCTTATCCCTTGTGATACCTATGGAGGTTGGTTTGTCTTTTGAGCCTTGCCTAAAAAAGGCACTATGGGGGTAGAAAGAGCCTTTGCCAATATCCAAAAGCCCAGGGGTGATAGGTGCAAGCCATCCCTAGCGAAGCATCGTGGATTGTCCAGCATGTCATCCCAGACTAACAGGCATTGGATCCCCTTTGAATGACACCAATACTTAAGCCAATTGTTGAAATTGATCATCTTGTCTTCATATTGTGGCATCATTCTTGGTGAGGGTAAGATGCTACTCAAGGTCAGGGTCATACCGACCTGGGCTACATGCTCAGAGAGCTCCTCTATGTCTCTTTTCATGTAGTCCAGGGAGGTACGTCTCAGGTCATTCACACCAGCATGGACAATGACTGAGTCATATTTGTACTTGCCTTGGAGTGACCTGAGCGCTTGTGTTATGTGGCGGATCCTAGCGCCCGACAGGCAGCTCACTGTGACCTTCTCCTTGTTCAGCCTGGTGAGTGGGACGTCAGTGTGCCTGACGATAGAGTCACCTATTACAAGTGTATCAGGTGTGTTGTTTAGCCTTAAGGGCTGTGACTGTTCAGCACACTGGCTTTGTTAGCTATGTGTTGCACGTGTTTTGTTTTGGGGTAGCGGTTGCTTGGGTGTCTGCTTTGGAGATCTCTGCTGCTTAGGCATATTTTTATTTAGAGCCTCCGAGTATGTTTTTGTGTGTTTATGTGTTTAGTTTGCTGTCGTGGTAGGTCTATGTCAGACTGGAATTGTAGTGAGTGTGGTTTCCTTCTCCTCCTGACTGGTTACACCAGTACTGAGTTGAGAGAGCTTAGCCTCCAGTTTGGCTATATGGTTGCATCTCTCACATGTGTTGGAATTTGTTGGGAGGAGGAGAGGGTTGTCTGTGTACATGAGGCAGTTGTAACATTGCCTCAAGATTCCCAGATTCACCAGCTGGACCGGAGAGGAGATTGACAACTGACCTTTGGACATGCTAGAATAGTATTGGGAATTCCTTTATAATTGAAAAAAGGGCCAATGGGGAACAAGGTACTCAAGGGGAGTTTGTGAGGGTGTAGTGCTTTTAATTTTTTAGTGCTGACTTATATAATTGCTTTAGTGAGCAAGTGCCAGGTAACTTAAATGCAATGTGTTACAGGTAACTTAAATGCAAAAACGACAAACAGTAACTTTCTTTCAAGTGAAACAAGGAAATAAGTACAGTAAGCAATGCAGATATCACTAGGGATCCACAGAAGCGCTGAAAAGCCGCGTTTTAGGTGGAATTAGTGTTTCAGGGAAATAACAAGCAAACAAACAACAAGCATACAAACAAAGCTAGAGTCAGCAGGCCTGGATCTAGTCTATGCTACAGCAAATAATCCTTCTTCGTGTTGCATCTAGATAGAGTGACTTTGTATACCAACCTATCTTTAATGCCTAAAGTGGCTACTGCATTCCCTCTAAAACATAACTTTCAGCTCCCAGTCTTATTTTAAAACTCCCAGAATTCTGGAAAGAGAATCCTTCATTCCCTGGATGTGCACAGACAGCTGAGATTTTACTTACAAAGAACAAAAAAAAAAAATCAGGAAACTGACCTGCAATCTGCCTGCTTTTCCAAAGGGAAAGAAGGAAAACCTGTAAACAAGTGCCTAAGAACCAAAGGAACTCCACCACTTGTCTTCACAAGAAAACATGTTTTATTCCAACAACAATTGAGTGCTTTCATCCCACAGCAACAAAGAACTTTCAAAACTGTTAAAAACATTTCCTCTTTAAAAACTAAGACTCAATCATGTGATCAGCAATAGCTAATCAAAGTCAGCAAGTAAAATTAGCATGCACAAAAATTTTAATTAATAAAACAGTTAAATGATATTGTGTATATACCATTGTATACCTATCTATAGTTAGCATTCCAAAGATTTTAGTTTCAAGACTGGCAATATGGAAACATTGTTACTGATTACTGGAAACTTGGTAGTTTTAAGTCTAAGTTGCCACAACGGTTCTTCAAGTCTGTATTACCAGGAGCCTCCCCTTTCAGAGATGTTCATTTTGCTATTAAAAAACACAGGCTTTTTGTAGTTTGGGCAAATAAGAGAAAGCTTCTTCTCCTTTCGACTGCTCCAGTTAGAGGTCGCCACAGCGGATCATCTGTTTCCATTTCTTCTTGTCCTCTGCATCTTGCTCTGTCACACCAACCACCTGCATGTCATCTCTCACCACATCCATAAACCTTATCTTAGGCCTTCCTCTTTTCCTGTTACCCGGCAGTTTCATCCTTAGCAACTTTTTCCCAATATACCCTGCATCCCTCCTCAGCACATGTCCAAACCAATGTAATCTTGCCGTCTCCAAACCTTCCAACCTGGGCTGACCCTCTAATATACTTATTCCTAATCCTGTCCACCCTCATCACACCCAGTGCAAATCTTAACATCTTTAACTCTGCCACATCCAGCTCTGACTCCTGCCTTTTTGTCAGTGCCACTGTCTCCAACCCATATAACATAGCTGGTCTCATTACCCTCTTGTAGACCTTCCCTTTCACTCTTACTGGTACTCATCTGTCACAAATCACTGCTGACACTCATCTCCACCCACTCCACCCTGCCTGTACTCTCTTCTTCACTTCTCTCCCACACTCACATTACTCTGAACTGTTGATCTCAAGTATTTAAACATATCCACCTTCAACACCTCTACTCCCTGCATCTTCACCATTCCTTTATCCTCCCTCTCATTCACACACATATATTCTGTCTTAGTCCTGCTGACCTTCATTCCTCTTCTCTCTAGAGCATATCTCCACCTCTCCAGGGTCTCCTCCACCTGTTCCCTACTCTCACTACAGATCACAATGTCATCTGCAAACATCATAGTCCACAGGGACTCCTGTCTGATCTCTTCTGTCAACCTGTCCATCACCGTTGCAAATAAGAAAGGGCTCAGAGCTGATCCTTGATGTAATCCCACCTCCACCTTAAACGCATCCATCACTCTCACTGCAAACCTCACCACTGTCACACTATCCTCGTACATATCCTGTACCACTCTTACATACTTCTCTGACACTCCCGACTTCCTCATACAATACCACAACTCCTCTCTGGGCACCCTGTCATATGCTTTCTCTAAGTCCACAAAGACACAATGCAACTCCTTCTGACCTTCTCTGTACTTCTCCATCAACACTCTCAGAGCAAATATTACATCTGTAGTGCTCTTTCCTGGCATGAAACCATACTGCTGATCACTAATCATCACCTCCCTTCTTAACCTAACTTCCACTACTCTTTCCCATAACTTCATACTGTGACTGATCAATTTAATCCCTCTGTAGTTACTACAGCTATGCACATCACCCTTATTCTTAAAAATCGGTATCAAAACACTTTTTCTCCATTCCTCCGGCATCCTCTCACTTTCCAAAATTTCATTAAACAATCTAGTTAAAAACTCCACTGCCATTCAACCTAAACACCTCCATGCTTCCACAGGTTGGTCATCTGGACCAACAGCCTTTCCATTCTTCATCCTCTTCATAGCTGTCCTTACTTCCTGCTTGCTAATCTGTTGCACTTCCTGATTCACTATCACCACATCATCCAACCTTCTCTCTCTCTCATGCTCTTCATTCATCAGCCCCTCAAAGTACTCTTTCCATCTGCTCAATCCACTCTCCTCGCTTGTGAGTACATTTCCCTCATTATCCTTTATCACCATTACCTGCTGCACATTTTTCCTAGCTTGGTCCCTCTGTCTAGCCAATCGGTACAGGTCCTTTTCTCCCCTCTTTAGTGTCCAGTCTTTCATACAACTCTTCATATACCTTAGCCTTAACCTTCGCCACCTCTCTCTTTCCCATGCACCTCATCTCCTTATACTCCTGTCTACTTTCTTCATCTCTCTGACAATCCCACTTCTTCTTCACCAACTTCTTTCTCTGTATACTCTCCTGTACTTCCTCATTCCACCACCAGCTCTCCTTGTCCTCCTTCCTCTGTCCAGATGTCACACTAAGCACCTTTCTAGCAGTCTCCCTTACTAGCTTTGCTGTAGTTACCCATCTATTCAGTAACTCTTCACTGCCGCCTAGTGCCTGTCTTAACTCTTCCCTGAACTCCACCTCACAATTACCCTTTTTCAATTTCCACCATTTGATCCTTGGTGTTGCCCTCACACACCTCCTCCTCTTCTTGATCACCAATGTCATCCTACCAACCACCATCCTAGGCTGCCTAACTACACTTTCCCCAGCCACCACTTTACAGTCTCCAATCTCCTTCAGACTGGCCCTTCTACATAAGATATAATCCACCTGTGTGCATCTTCCTCCACTCTTGTATGTCACCCTATGCTCCTCCCTCTTGTTAAAATACTTATTCACCATAGCCATGTCTAAAATGTTGAAAACTATGAGAGGACAACCCCTCGCTCTTGTAGATGCAACTGCAACACCGGAGCAGTATTATACCTTGCCCAATGTCTTTCCATGATGCATATTATGTTGGGAAAACAGAGTGTTCCCTTAGAGAAAGGATTTAAGAGCATTTTGTAAATATAATGTTAACAGTGTACTATTTAAGAATGATCTTATTTGCCTAAACTACAAGAAGTTTCTATTCTTTGTTTTTAGCAGAAAAAGTTTCCAGGAATCAATGGCAATGTTTGAATTCACTAAATAATGAAAGATATTTCAGTTCCAAACGTCACATCCTTCAGTAAACATATAGCAGTGCAAATCCTGTTATTCCATCAACGTTCTACGTTTATAAGAGCAATAAATTAAATCTTTCCTCTAGTTTGGGCCTTTGTCATAGGTTCATAGATTAGTACTAGGCTAATTGCCCTTGTGAGCCATTTTAAGCCTAGCCAATTATCCCTTGTGAGACTTAAACCCTGCACCTTGTGTTTGTAAGGCAAACACCTTAACCATTAGTAAAACCACAGTAAAAACACGAATGTTGCTGTAAGCAAGATCACGGTTCCACAAATAGCATGAAACTGTCAGCTATATTAAAAAAGACTTTATTTCACAGTGATTATAAAAACTGGTTAAGCGCTTTCATCTACAGATAGTAGACTTCCTCAGAACTGTAACCATTAGGCTACCATCCTAACCCAAATAACAACCCTTGCAAGTCATGAACCCAGGACCCTGCCCACTACAGCCACAGCAATTTACCACTAGGCCATCTGAGTTGTCCCTATATTATTTTTGGCTTTGTCCAGATTTCTTGCACTAAGAGGGAACAACTCCTGGGTTCTTAGAGCAGAAGTTCCATATAATTCTGTCTGCAGATAACATGCTGCCAATAAAAAATTCTTTCCAAGCAGAACTCTCATGTACTGTTGTTCCAGTTTTTGTCTTTTCTGAGTAGACCTTCTTCTTCAAAGCACTTCAGTGTTAATGAAGGTTGTTATTAATGGGTGTCAAGGAAGATTATTATAAATGGGTTACTCTGCAACTAAAAGGCCTAATAACCAAAAGGAACCTGCTCTGTGAATAAAGCACTTACTGGTGCTGTAGGTTACATGAAGATCATCTGAAATACTGAAGCCTGATAAACCGTTGTAAAGTTATCAATCAAGGTAAATCACAATATTGCTGTGGGCTGCAAGAAATATCCAGCTTGAAATTCTAAATAATTCTGAACATGTTTTCCTATCGTAACCAAATTATAAGTTCATAGGTTAGCTGCCCTTGCAGGCCATTTTAAACCTAGCCAATTTCTTTTTTGTGCTTGTAATAATCTATCCCATTTGGCTTATCCATCCCATGGTCAATAATTATATATTAACACTAATAATAATAACTGGGAAAATAGCATATGTAATTTGGGGGGACCCATGCATGGGCTAACGCATTTAGGAGCTGCATCTGTCCATTAATAGTACAGGGGCAGTCCAGGGGTAAACTTTCTGTTTCCATAAGTTGCACTTGAAAATGGACAGTGATGAACTTTGTTTTATGTGGATTGGGAGGCTGTGCTTATTATTATGTTATCATGTTATTATTATTATATTATTATAATATCTTGGTACTATGTGTTCAAGACATGGATGCCAAGAAATTCAACTTGAGAGAATCTTGGCATCCATGTCAGGAACACATAATAGTAGTTTAGGATCAGAGACCTGATCATAATTCTTTGTAATGTGTGGGACTTAATTTGCTCTGTGTACTACTAGCTGCAGGAAGAAAATGCAAAGTTTTTTGCTGGCTTTCAAGGGACAGGTTGTAGGCAAAAACAAAGCTTTTTTTACTTCTGCTGCTGTTGTTTGCTGGCTGGCACTTTCAGTTATTGGTGCCTAGCATAAGACCCAGTCTTAACAGTGGTTAGTGGAGTGAGTCGCAATTGTTAAGATCAGGTCTGACACTACAGAAGCTCTTAAGTATTTTGTTTTTTCCCCAATATTGGAGGTTAATCATGGGAAAAGCCAAAAGAAGAACAAAACTGGAGGTTAATCATGATGCTCCTTGCATTACATTTTTTACCTGAAAATGTTCACACAACTGAATGAACACAACTGAAAAAAAAATTATCTGCTTTTACTGTATTTGTGTTTCTTCCTACTTTATTTTGCTTTTGCATCATCTTAAAAGTACTCAGTTGTATTTATTACTGCTTGGTGTAACTCATTCTAAGCCTTTTAGTTTAAGTACTTGGGCTTCAGACCAGTTGTTTTACATTAAGAAGGTTTGTGGTCTGCACTGTAGTGGCAGGACAGGTAGCTTACATCCTTCTAAGTTGGGAACTGCTGATTGAGGGTTCAGTGTCTGTTATTCTAAAAGTGTATTAATTCTGGTTTAAGCACTTGGGCTTCAGGCCAGTTATTTTACATTAAGAGGGTTCGTGGTCTGCACTCTTGTGGGAGGAGAGGCTGGACTCTGCCCTTCTGAGCTGGGAATTTCTGGTTAAAGGCTTATAGTGCCTGCATATTTGAACTCCTGTCTGATCTCTTCTGTCAACCTGTCCATTACCATTGCAAATAAGAAAGGGCTCAGAGCTGATCCTTGATGTAATCCCACCTCCACCTTAAACGCATCCGTCACTCTCACCGCAGACCTCACCGCTGTCACACTATCCTCCTACATATCCTGTACCACTCTTACATACTTCTCTGACACTCCCGACTTCCTCATACAATACCACAACTCCTCTCTGGGCACCCTGTCATATGCTTTCTCTAAGTCCACAAAGACACAATGCAACTCCTTCTGACCTTCTCTGTACTTCTCCATCAACACTCTCAGAGCAAATATTACATCTGTAGTGCTCTTTCCTGGCATGAAACCATACTGCTGATCACTAATCATCACCTCCCTTCTTAACCTAACTTCCACTACTCTTTCCCATAACTTCATACTGTGACTGATCAATTTAATCCCTCTGTAGTTACTACAGCTATGCACATCACCCTTATTCTTAAAAATTGGTACCAAAACACTTTTTCTCCATTCCTCAGGCATCCTATCACTTTCCAAAATTTCATTAAACAATCTAGTTAAAAACTCCACTGCCATTTCATCTAAACACCTCCATGCTTCCACAGGTAGGTCATCTGGACCAACAGCCTTTCCATTCTTCATCCTCTTCATAGCTGTCCTTACTTCCTGCTTGCTAATCTGTTGCACTTCCTGATTCACTATCACTACATCATCCAACCTTCTCTCTCTCTCATGCTCTTCATTCATCAGCCCCTCAAAGTACTCTTTCCATCTGCTCAATCCACTCTCCTCGCTTGTGAATACATTTCCCTCATTATCCTTTATCACCGTTACCTGCTGCACATCTTTCCTAGCTTAGTCCCTCTGTCTAGCCAATCGGTACAGGTCCTTTTCTCCCCTCCTTAGTGTCCAGCCTTTCATACAACTCTTCATATACCTTAGCCTTAACCTTCGCCACCTCTCTCTTTGCCATGCACCTCATCTCCTTATACTCCTGTCTACTTTCTTCATCCCTCTGACAATCCCACTTCTTCTTCGCCAACTTCTTTCACTGTATACTCTCCTGTACTTCCTCATTCCACCACCAGCTCTCATTGTCCTCCTTCCTCTGTCCAGATGTCACACTAAGCACCTTTCTAGCAGTCTCCCTTACTAGCTTTGCTGCAGTTACCCATCTATTCAGTAACTCTTCACTGCCACCCAGTGCCTGTCTTAACTCTTCCCTGAACTCCACCTCACAATTACCCTTTTTCAATTTCCACCATTTGATCCTTGGTGTTGCCCTCACACTCCTCCTCCTCTTCTTGATCACCAATGTCATCCTACCAACCACCATCCTAGGCTGCCTAACTACACTTTCCCCAGCCACCACTTTACAGTCTCCAATCTCCTTCAGACTGGCCCTTCTACATAAGATATAATCCACCTGTGTGCATCTTCCTCCACTCTTGTATGTCACCCTATGCTCCTCCCTCTTGTTAAAATACTTATTCACCATAGCCATGTCTAAAATGTTGAAAACTATGAGAGGACAACCCCTCGCTCTTGTAGATGCAACTGCAACACCAGAGCAGTAGTATACCTTGCCCAATGTCTTTCCATGATGCATATTATGTTGGGAAAACAGAGTGTTCCCTTAGAGAAAGGATTTAAGAGCATTTTGTAAATATAATGTTAACAGAGTACTATTTAAGAATGATTTATTTGCCTAAACTACAAGAAGTTTCTATTCTTTGTTTTTAGCAGAAAAAGTTTCCAGGAATCAATGGCAATGTTTGAATTCACTAAATAATGAAAGATATTTCAGTTCCAGACTTCACATCCTTCAGTAAACATATAGCAGTGCAAATCCTGTTATTCCATCAACGTCCTACGTTTATAAGAGCAATAAATAAAATCTTTCCTCTAGTTTGGGCCTTTGTCATAGGTTCATAGATTAGTACTAGGCTAATTGCCCTTGTGAGCCATTTTAAGCCTAGCCAATTATCCCTTGTGAGACTTAAACCCTGCACCTTGTGTTTGTAAGGCAAACACCTTAACCATTAGTAAAACCACAGTAAAAACATGAACTTTGCTGTAAGCAAGATCACAGTTCCACAAATAGCATGAAACTGTCAGCTATATTAAAAAAGACTTTATTCCACAGTGATTATAAAAACTGGTTAAGCGCTTTCATCTACAGATAGTAGACTTCCTCAGAACCGTAACCATTAGGCTACCATCCTAACCCAAATAACAGCCCTTGCAAGTCATGAACCTAGGACCCTGCCCACTACAGCCACAGCAATTTACCACTAGGCCATCTGAGTTGTCCCTATATTATTTTTGGCTTTGTCCAGATTTCTTGCACTAAGAGGGAACAACTCCTGGGTTCTTAGAGCAGAAGTTCCATATAATTCTGTCTGCAGATAACATGCTGCCAATAAAAAAAATTTCTTTCCAAGCAGAACTCTCATGTACTGTTGTTCCAGTTTTTGTCTTTTCTGAGTAGACCTTCTTCTTCAAAGCACTTCAGTGTTAATGAAGGTTGTTATTAATGGGTGTCAAGGAAGATTATTATAAATGGGTTACTCTGCAACTAAAAGGCCTAATAACCAAAAGGAACCTGCTCTGTCAATGAAGCACTTACTGGTGCTGTAGGTTACATGAATATCATCCGAAATACTGAAGACTGATAAACAGTTGTAAAGTTATCAATCAAGGTAAATCACAATATTGCTGTGGGCTGCAAGAAATATCCAACTTGAAATTCTAAATAATTCTGAACATGTTTTCCTATCGTAACCAAATTATAAGTTCATAGGTTAGCTGCCCTTGCAGGCCATTTTAAACCTAGCCAATTTCTTTTTTGTGCTTGTAATAATCTATCCCATTTGGCTTATCCATCCCATGGTCAATAATTATATATTACCACTAATAATAATAACTGGGAAAATAGCATATGTAATTTGAGGGGACCCATGCATGGGCTAAAGCATGTAGGAGCTGCATCTGTCCATTAATAGTACAGGGGCAGTCCAGGGGTAAACTTTCTGTTTCCATAAGTTGCACTTGAAAATGGACAGTGATGAACTTTGTTTTATGTGGATGGGGAGGCTCTGCTTATAATTATGCTATCATGTTATTATTATTATATTATTATAATATCTTGGTACTGTGTGTTCAAGACATGGATGCCAAGAAATTCACCTTGATAGAATCTTGGCATCCATGTCAGGAATACATAATAGTAGTTTAGGATCAGAGACCTGATCATAATTCTTTGTAATGTGTGGGACTTAATTTGCTCTGTGTACTACTAGCTGCAGGAAGAAAATGCAAAGTTTTTTGCTGGCTTTCAAGGGACAGGTTGTAGGCAAAAACAAAGCTTTTTTTACTTCTGCTGCTGTTGTTTGCTGGCTGGCACTTTCAGTTCTTGGTGCCTAGCATAAAACCCAGTCTTAACAGTGGTTAGTGGAGTGAGTCGCAATTGTTAAGATCAGGTCTGACACTACAGAAGCTCTTAAGTATTTTGTTTTTTCCCCAATATTGGAGGTTAATCATGGGAAAAGCCGAAAGAAGAACAAAACTGGAGGTTAATCATGATGCTCCTTGCACTACATTTTTTACCTGAAAATGTTCACACAACTGAATGAACACAACTGAAAAATATATATATATATTATCTGCTTTTACTGTATTTGTGTTTCTTCCTACTTTATTTTGCTTTTGCGTCATCTTAAAAGTACTCAGTTGTATTTATTACTGCTTGGTGTAACTCATTCTAAGCCTTTTAGTTTAAGCACTTGGGCTTCAGGCCAGTTGTTTTACATTAGGAAGGCTTGTGGCCTGCACTGTGGTGGCAGGACAGGTAGCTTACATCCTTCTAAGTTGGGAACTGCTGATTGAGGGCTCAGTGTCTGTTATTCTAAAAGTGTATAAATTCTGGTTTAAGCACTTGGGCTTCAGGCCAGTTATTTTACATTAAGAGGGTTCGTGGTCTGCACTCTTGTGGGAGGAGAGGCTGGACTCTGCCCTTCTGAGCTGGGAATTTCTGGTTAAAGGTTTATAGTGCCTGCATATTTGAACTGCTTCTTACTGAAATTGGTACACATTGTTTGCTGTAGCATAGACTAGATCCAGGCCTGCTGAATCTAGCTTTGTTTGTATAACTTGAGCACTAATCCAGGCATTCTTTAAAGTATTCAATTGTATTTATTACTGCTTGGTAGTAACTTGATTAAAGTGTAGCTATCATTCTAAGTCTTTTAGATTAAGCACTTGGGCTTCAGACCAGTTGTTTTACATTAGGAAGGTTTGTGGCCTGCACTGTGGTGGCAGGACAGGTAGCTTACATCCTTCTAAGTTGGGAACTGCTGACTGAGGGCTCAGTGTCTGTTATTCTAAAATTGTATTAGTTCTGGTTTAAGCACTTGGGCTTCAGGCCAGTTATTTTACATTAAGAAGGTTTGTGGTCTGCACTCTTGTGGGAGGAGAGGCTGGACTCTGCCCTTCTGAGCTGGGAATTTCTGGTTAAAGGCTTATAGTGCCTGCATATTTGAAATGTTTCTTACTGAAATTGGTACACCTTGTTTGCTGTAGCATAGACTAGATCCAGGCCTGCTGAATCTAGCTTTGTATGCTTGTTGTTTGTTTGCTTGTTATTTCCCTGAAACGCTAATTCCACCTAAAACTCGGCTTTTCAGTGCTTCTGTGGATCCCTATTGATATCTGCATTGCTTACTGTACTTATTTCCTTGTTTCACTTGAATGAAAGTTACTGTTTGTCATTTTTGCATTTAAGTTACCTGTAGCACATTGCATTTAAGTTACCTGGCACTTGCTCACTAAAGCAATTATATAAGTCAGCACTAAACAATTAA
The DNA here is from genome assembly GCF_019279795.1 of Protopterus annectens. NCBI lineage: Eukaryota > Metazoa > Chordata > Ceratodontiformes > Protopteridae > Protopterus > Protopterus annectens. The sequence continues at coordinate 1,808,145,645 of NC_056743.1, read as the reverse complement.
AAGCACTACACCCTCACAAACTCCCCTTGAGTACCTTGTTCCCCATTGGCCCTTTTTTTCAATTACAAAGGAATTCCCAATACTATTCTAGCATGTCCAAAGGTCAGTTGTCAATCTCCTCTCGGTCCAGCTGGTGAATCTGGGAATCTTGAGGCAATGTTACAACTGCCTCATGTACACAGACAACCCTCTCCTCCTCCCAACAAATTCCAACACATGTGAGAGATGCAACCATATAGCCAAACTGGAGGCTAAGCTCTCTCAACTCAGTACTGGTGTAACCAGTCAGGAGGAAAAGGAAACCACACTCACTACAATTCCAGTCTCACATAGACCTACCACGACAGCAAACCAAACACATAAACACACAAAAACATACCGGAGGCTCTAAATAAAATCTGCCTAAGCAGCAGAGACCTCCAAAGCAGACACCCAAGCAACTGCTACCCCAAAACAAAACACGTGCAACACATAGCTCACAAAGCCAGTGTGCCGAACAGTCACAGCCCTTAAGGCTAAACAACACACCTGATACACTTGTAATAGGTGACTCTATCGCCAGGCACACTGACGTCCCGCTCACCAGGCTGAACAAGGAGAAGGTCATGGTGAGCTGCCTGTCGGGCGCTAGGATCCGCCACATAACACAAGCACTCAGGTCACTCCAAGGCAAGTATGAATACGACTCAGTCATTGTCCATGCTGGTGTGAATGACCTGAGACGTACCTCCCTGGACTACATGAAAAGAGACATAGAGGAGCTCTCTGAGCATGTAGCCCAGGCCAGTATGACCCTGAACTTGAGTAGCATCTTACCCTCACCAAGAATGATGCCACAATATGAAGACAAGATGATCAATTTCAACAATTGTCAGCCTGGGATGACATGCTCGACAAGCCATGATGCTTCGCTAGGGAAGGCTTGCACCTATCACCCCTGGGCTTTCGGATATTGGCAAAGGCTCTTGCTACCCCCATAGTGCCTTTTTTAGGCAAGGCTCAAAAGACAAACCCACCTCCATAGGTATCACAAGGGATAAGAAACTAAGAGTAGTGCAACTCAACGCCAGATGTCTAAACCTCAAGATGCATGCACTCGAAACTCTCCTTAGCATGGAGAACATCGATATCTGTGCAGTAACAGAAACCTGGTTCAAGGCTCCTGAGAGCACCCCAGCACTGCCAGGTTATACCTCATACCTTGCTTTTCGGCTCCAAAACTTAGACCAAACCACAAAAGGAGGGGGAGTATCAATATTCGTCAAAGATACCCACACCTCCAGGTTGGTGGCACAGAACAAAGCATCAGAGACTATCCATGTGCAACTAACAGTGAGTAAAACTGCCTTCCAGTTTATAACCTGCTACAGACCACCCTCCCAAACCCAGGAACTCCACTCGGCCTTCCTGAGAACACTGGAAAATATGAAGGTCTCTCCAAACAACATTGTATTGGGCGACTTCAACTAGCCAAACATAGACTGGGAGCATTACTCTAGCTCCACACCCTAGCACAAAGGTTCCTAGAATTTATAAACTCAAATGCTATGGAACAACTTGTTACCACTCCCACAAGAGGGGAAAACATACTGAACTTAGATCATCACCAACATGGGGACTCTATGCTCCAGACCAGAAGTGTATCCCTCACTGGTAAGATCAGACCATAAACTAATCTCACTGGATATTCACATCCCGACCCCACCCCCTGCCCAGAAAACCACAGTGAAAAACTTGTCTAAAGCAAATTTCACACTCCTCAAAACCAAGGTGGAATCCTTCAAAGCCTCCGGGCCTGTAGAAAATACGGCCCAGACCGCAGAATCCTTTAAAAATGCATTCTATGAACACCTTCAGGAATGCATGGATCATGCAATCCCAAATAAAACCAATACCCAATCCTCCAAAGGCAGACATCCTGTCTGGTGGACCCCAGCCATAAACAAACTATACAATAGAAGGAGGAAGCTACTACATGATAGAGCAAAATCCCAAAAAGGGAAGGCATCTCTGATCAGTATTAGCAAAAAACTACGGGCACTCATAAAATCGTCTAAGGCCAGCTTCGAGAGAAAAATTGCACAGGACACTAAGGATAATCATAAGGCTTTCTTTAGTTATGTTAGGAACCTGGGTGGGAATTCACAGATATGCACAGAATTAGTCCAAAATGACAAAAAATACATCGAACCCACAGACATTGCCAACATCCTAGCTGACAGGTTCAGCACAAACTTCTCCCCCCTCCCCACCAAAAGGGCAAATATTGATCCCAGCAGAGTGCTGCCCCCCTGACATCTCAGATGCTCAGGTAAGAGCCGCCATCTCCAAAGCAAAAAACACAGCATCAATGGGACCAGAAGGTGTCCCAGGCTGTGTCCTACATGAACTCCAAGAAGAGCTAAACCCAAATATAAAACTACTGTTCAATCTCAGCCTTACTACAGGATATGTACCCAAAGAGTGGTGTACAGCAACGGTGGTCCCTCTCCACAAAGGTGGTGCCTTAATGGCTCCTGGAAACTATTGCCCCATAAGCCTGACTAGCTTGGTCTGCAAAGCTATGGAAAGGATCATCATGGACCTTATAAATAAAGATATTGGGGACTTACAGACACTGGATCCTACCCAGTTCAGCTTTGTTAAGGGCAGATCCTGCCTCTTAAACCTGGTCGATTTCTTTGAAACAGTCACCAAGGCCATTGACGAGGGGAAGGTGGTCCACACAGCCTACCTGGACCGTGCAAAAGCCTTCAATACAATACCCCACTTGGGCGTTATAGATAAGCTCACCAGCTTAAATATAAACCCCTATGTCACTAGATGGGTTGCAAACTGGCTCAAGGACAGAACCCACATGGTTAGAATTGCTGGAGCCATGTCAGACTCCAAACCAGTTACAAGTGGCATCCCACAAGGCTCAGTCCTGGGACCTCTCTTGTTCAGTATATATTTCTCAGAGGTACAGGCCAACACAGAAGGACTGTGGCTGACCAAGTTCACAGATGACTGCAAACTGGGTGCCATAATCGACTCTCCAGCTGACACAAGCATCCTCCAAAAGGGCCTCATAGAAACAGACAACTGGTGCCAGAGCCCCTTTGGCAAAAACAAAGTGCCCACAAATTACCACATAAGTGGTAATCCATTAAGTACAGAAGAAGTAATTAGGGACCTGGGCACCCAAGTTGATAGCAATCTCTCATTTGACAACCTCGTGGCCAAAGTGGTTAGAAAAACATTTTATATAGCCCACCTAATCATGAAGGGATTCACATCTAGATCAGGGGAGGTCATCGTGCCTCTTTACTCATCCCTCATCAGGCCCATAATTGAGTACAATGCCTCTTTTGGGATGTACCTTGCCAGACACCTGCAGCAACTGGAAAGACCCCAAAAGTACCTCACCAAGAGGATCAAAGGGCTCAAACAGATGCCATATGCTGCCTGGTTAAAGAAACTCCAGCTCTACTCAGTAGCATATCGCCTGCTCAGAGGCGATCTGTGCCTGATGTATAAAGCCATGTCCAACCCAGAATTAATGGACATGCTGCACCTCAGAAAATCCAAATCCCATCGAGCTACGCGCTTGAGAGACTTGAACCTCAGCACTGAAATAAATAGGACATGCTGGAGGGACAGATTCATAACCCAGAGGCTCCCTTCACTCTGGAATAAAATCCCAGTCCAGGTTAGGCAGAGTCCCTCATTGACTCTCTTCAAGAGGAATCTTGATGAGTGAATGGGGGATTGTAGCTTTACCCCGGGTATCACTTCTGTGTCACTGTTAGACAGAGGCACAGTATACTAACCTCGAAAATGGGCATAGCAAAATTAATTTAAAATGGGTGGCGAAAGCCAAACACACTCTGGCTAGGCTTATAAATGCCCTAGGGCAGATAGCCTAGTATGAACCTATGAACCTATGAACCTGAATGCTTTAGTCAGCTTTTTTAAAATATGGGCACACACACCTTAGTAGCACCTCTTTCTTCTTGCTTCCCTCTCCCCTTATAAACATTAATTTCTTCCAGAACTTAGCCCCTTATGCCTTTAAGCTTAATTTTCTAGAAAATAGCAGTGCAAGGAGAATACCGCAAAAGTTAAACCAGAATGATCTGCCAAACTGCTTTTTCCTAAATATATTTGATAACAGCTTATGTTGTTGTACAGCCAGCTGCATGAATAGAAAGCACTTATTCTGTAGCACTAGTAGATTGCCTTAGTAGTGTCCAGTCTTCAAAGTGGTTTCACGTAGAATAAGAAAAATTGTATATATTTTCTGCTTACAGCCTGTTGTCTGAGGTGATGGTTGTGTGTAGAGATGGATCTTGGTCAAATGGGGTCCAAGGCAGAGTAATGGATCAGCCACCCCCCCCAGCAACTATTCTCATGTCCCATTACTTGGCTATCTCTCCCCATTTATTATAAACACTATTCAAACTATCAGTGCACAGACTATTTTCTTCTTTACTTCTACAATGATAACAGATATTCAAATTTAATTTAAAACTTTTATTTCAAATGTTGTAGCTCAATCAATGATAGCCATTTGCTAAACAAAGCAATACAGTCTTACTATGAAAACAAACTTAGCTTGAGTAGCAGTAAACGTCTCTGCCCTTGAAACTCAGCATTCATTGAAAGAGCAATGTCTTTTGGTTCCTCTCGTTAGGGGTCGCCACAGCAGATCACTGGTCCACAGATTGACTGGCAGTGGAGTTTTTACAGTGTTGAATTGCCAGGCCTGCACTCATCCTTCACAGAAGGCACGTACACACACACACACACACACACACACACACACACACACACACACACACACACACACACACACACACACACACACACACACACACACACACACACACACACACACACACATATCTACCTTTATGTCTTTAAAACTTATTAGACCACAGGGAGGACATGCAGACACTCAGAGAAAGCACTCCAGCTGAGAATCAAACCTGAGCACCTCTTGCTGTGAGGTGCCAACGCTAACTGCGGCACTACCGCAACATTCCTTGAAACTGTGTTGAAACTCACATTCATAGAAAATGCATCTGACCAGTGGTGGATTAAGTGTTCCTTTGGACTGTTTTCAAATCATGGGGCCCCTGCCACATTTTTACAACCATGCATAAATGCATGTGTTTTTTTTAATTCACCTTCCTGACTGTATTAAATTATAGTCATTGTTTAATACAGCATCACTTGTTAGAGTGTGTTTTAAATTTGTAGTTTTTTAAACATTTTTCCAATAAGCAGTGAAACAAAACATATGAACCAATAATGACAAAACTACCTATTTCAGAAAGTTTCAATCATAAAAGGTCACTCAGACTGTTGTTATTATAATCCTTCAGCGTTAGTCAAGAACCATTATCTCTGCTGAACTAAGTCATCTGAATAATTCCACATTAAAGAGATCTGTAATTAATAAGATGCTGCTGGCAAGCAACTGCATTTCAATGTTTCTTCTACAAATTCAGTATCTGTTGCCCTTGAAGTATAAATTGCCTGTGTTACGTGAAAAAAGCATGTTTCAACAATCAAAACATGAAAAAACACTCCAGGCAACAGAGAACAGACTCACAAATGAGCGTAAAACAATTTAATCCACTCTTTCGTCAGTCAGACTTCTTCAGAAATAAAAACCTTTCTATAAAACTTCCCTGTATATATACATATACTCTTCACATGTGCATGCCCACTGGATCTTTATAGGTTTATAGATTAGTACTAAGCTAACTGTTCTTACAAGCCATTTTAAGCCTAGCCAATTATCCCTTGTGAGACTCAAACGCTGCACCTTGTGCTTGCAAGGAAAACACCTTAACCATTATGCCACTCTCCCGATTACATCAATTCAATAAAACAATTAAACAATAAAAAGTGAATGAGTATAACTAAGTAAAAAAAGCAGTCAAAAGGGGGCTCCAAACCCACTTTCATAATACTATTTTTCTATCTGATAAAAAAACATAAGAGGCACCCCCAGTCCTCATAACAGCATTTTTTCTCCAGAAATCCATAAGTTAGAATAGGTGGAAAATCTGTCACCCTCCTGTTATAAATTTCTAACAAACCAGATAGATTTAATTTCCTAGGTGTGTTATTGGTATGTCTGCTGACTGATACCATCAAATCTGTGATAAAGGACAACTGGAAAATTATTACTGGTAGCAGTGAGTTGCAACCAGTTTTGGGGAACGTTCCTAATTTTGGACATAAAAAGGTCAATACCATTAAGAGTTTTCTGGAGAGGGATGAAAACAGAATGTCTCTTCCTTCTTCAGATAGATCTAAGGGTATGTACAAATGCTTTAGTTGTAGTGTTTGTAGATACATTCATGAGGGACCTTATGTCAGTTTGTCACATTTGAGTCGTACTATTTCTGTACCAGGTAGCTTTAATTGCAACACCACTAATGTGATATATATTGCCCTATGCTCCGGATCTTCAGCCTTTTATGTTGGCATGACCACTAGACAATTTAACAAGCAGATAAAGGAATAAAGGAACACTGTTATTCTATTAGGAGTAAGGATGAAAACAGTGTCCTATTCAGACATTCTTTCTGTTGTAATTTGTTTAAGAAATTTTCCTTTTCTATTATTGAACACATAGATAAGGATTTGAGAGGTGGCAACATGAAACATTTGGTAGAAAGGAAAGAGACCTTGTGGCAATTAAGGTTAGGGGCAGATAGCTCCCCCGTCTAAATGATACCACCAACATAAAATGTTTTTATCAGATAGAAAGATAGTCTTATGAAAGTGGGTTTGGAGCCCCCTTTTGACTGCTTTTTTACTTAGTTTTACTCATTCACCTTTTATTGTTTAATTGTTTTATTGAATTTATGTAATTAAAGATCCAGTGGCCGTGTACATGTGAAGAGTATATGTGTATATATATATATATATATATATATATATATATATATATATATATATACACATGGAAGGTTTATAAAGGTTTGTATTTCTGAAGAAGTCTGACTGATGAAAGCATGGATTAAATTGTTTTACGTTCATTTGTGAGTCTGTTCTCTGTTGCATTCAGTGTTTTTTCATGTTTTGTTTTTTTCTACACTGAGTGCTGTTTTTTTGGTTGTGTTTCAACAATCAGTCTACCTGGTGTGGAAGAGAATCCACAGCCTTCTGCATTGAAAGCAAGTATGGTGACTGTTGCATCTCTGACAGCATGAAACTCTAGACTGGCAGTGTAATCCTCAGTGATTTTCAAAATAAATAAATTAATTAATTAATTTAATTAAATTAAAGGAGACCTGACAGGTGATGTAGAGGTTTAAGGCACTTATTTGCCAATAATTAAGTTAATGGTTTGAGTCAGAGCAAAGTCACACACATTGGCAAATCTATTAATTTGAACAAGGAACACACAGTATGCATCTGCTCATGGATTGCTTCCTTAATGCGCCTATGAAATCCTCAACCCTCCCTTCTGGTTTTCTAATGGGACTTGTATTACACAAGCCTGTCTAACTGTGGGGTTGGCATGCTGTCTCTCCAAGGTCTTAATACTAGTTGGTTTGCTATGCTTCCTCCTTCAAGGTCCACTCCTAATGCTACTTTGTTTTACTTTTTTACATATGGAAAAGCAAAGATTACTTTTTTACTTACAGTTGCCGGGGTACCCCAGCCAACATGGGCCCTAGGCAACTGCCTAGGTTGCCTAGTGCTGGATCCGGCTCTGTATTGTGTGAAGTTGCCATTATTATAGTATTTCTGTTTTTGCAGATACTACCACTGGGATTAAGGTGTCATGTGATCCTCTATTCTGAGTCGGTCTGAAGTAAGGCTTCTTGGTGGCAACATCTGTGTCTCTTCATTGTTCATATTAACAATGAGTATGCAAACTACATGGTGTCACAACTAAATGTACTTAATACCAGAAAGTGTATCTTTATTCAGCTCTGCATTTTGGATTGTTCAAGCTGTTGCTGCCTTTTTGCTCTTTGCCAAAGTAGTTAGCCGTGTGGCTTATCTACATGCATTACAAGGTTAAGTATGAATATCTCATTTTATGACACGAAAACATGTATACAGTCTCTCGTTCAGGATCCGACCAAGCAGACAGTTCTCCAAACCAAAATTGCTTATAAGGGCACTGTCTATTCAGACCTGGTAGCAAAAAATCCTATACATAAAACACTTGAAGCAAAAGTCTATTCAGACCTCATAAAATGCTTTTCATAAGTCCTTCAATAATCCACATTCGGAGCTTATTATAAACACGGGAACTTTATTTAAAACAAGAAAAGGTAAGCGCTTTCACTATGTAGCTTTGTCAAACCATCATCTGTCTGTATAAAAGACAGCTATATATACCCATTACTAAATCAAGTTCAATTAACTTGTCAATAATTTAATTATACATTTAAAGAAGTACACGTTTATAAATAGAAAAATTTCTTCATATTTAAAAATACGTGCTCATAAAATGCATATTCATAGGAATCCATAAAAATTCATAAGATAATAAATAAAATAATAACATATCATAAAAAATATACATAAATACAAGGTATAAACATAGGAAAGGGCACATGTTCTTACACAACACTAAATTCTTAGAGCCTTTTCATATATCTATAAAAAATAAATAAAAGGCACTGTATAAAAAGATCACAAAATATGTTTATTAAGAATCTGAAGTCATTGATCTTTAATATTTAATGCTTCTCCCTTTTAAAGCTGGTTTCAATGGTATTTTTTCATTTAAACCAGGAGGGATATGAGCTTGCATCCTAATGATCCAGTCAGTCTCAATTTGTTCTGTTTGATTTCTTACATCTCCCCCTTTAATATTAGGTACATTAATCTGTATGACCATAAACTTAAAATGATGCATAGGTCCTTCCTGTATCACATGCTTGGAGAGTGCATTGACTTCAGATTTAACTCTAATTTGATATATGTGTTCCCTAATTCTATTTTTTAATTTTCTATCATTTTTTTCCGATATAGAATGCAGTACATGCTGTACAAACAGCTAAGTACACTAAATGTTCTGTATCACAATTTGCCCTAATATTAAACGTGAAACTTTTTGAAGTATTAGGGTGCACAAACATACTAGTGTTAGAAATATAAGGGCAGAAAGTACATTTATTACATGGTTCAGTTCCAAATAAATTGTAACTTATGTCATTTCTTCTATTATTTGGAAAGCATAGTAATCTATGCAGATTTTTCTTGTTCTTACATACAAACTGTGGTTGTTCACCTACCAGTTCCTTAATTTCGGGATTCACAGTTAATATATCCCAATGTTTGTAAATAACATTTTTAATTGATCCTATATCTTGAGTATAAAATAAAGTTACTTTCTGCTGTCTTTTATTATTGATTTCTCCTATTTCTTTCTCAATATATATATTCTTGCCCCTTGCAGAAAATATGGGGCATGCTTTATTGTCCCTAATATGTTATGTATCTGAGAACCCTTTTTCTATTTCTATTGATCTATATTTCCGTGCTTCCAGTCTCCCATTCAACTCTGCTTCATAGTTACTTTGTAAAGGATTTAATCTTGACACTCTTATGGCCTGCCCTTTGATAATATTGGAAAAGATGTGATAAGGATGCATACTGTCCCTGTGTAATAGAGTATTTTTATAACATGATTTTCTATGTACACCCGTGTTTAATTTCCCATTGTCCAAGCGATGAATTGAGACATCCAAAAAAGCTATATAATCCCTGGAATTGGTAATAGTGAATTTCAAATAAGAAGTCAAAGAATTAATTTCTATAAAAAAATTGGTGTAACTCTTCTATGTTACCAGTCCACAAAAAGAACAAATCGTCAACATAACGTCTATAAAAACAAACAAATTTCTGATATAATTCTAGATGAAAAAGCTTTTCCTCTTCCCATAATGCCATTACCAGGTTGGCGTAGCTATTGGCACATGAAGTGCCCATAGCTACGCCATCCTTCTGTAAATATAATTGTCGATTAAACAAAAAAACATTATTCTCTAAGACCAGCTCAAGTAATTAGCAAATATAGTCTATATGTTTCTCCAACATATTTGAATGCCTATTTAAATATAGCTTAACATTTTCAATTCCTGTCTCATTCGGAATATTAGTAAATAGTGACTAACATCCATTGTTACCATTGTAAATACAAGGTCATCGGGTAATGATTCTGTTCCTTCATATAGATCTAACAGGAACTGTTTTGAATCCCTTAAAATAAACATATTTGAATCAACTAATGGTCTCAAAGTTTTCTCAATTAACATAGAAAGGGGTTCAGTGACCCACCCACAGCCAGAAACAATTGGTCTCAAGGGTGGATTATTTAAATCCTTATGTAACTTGGGTAATCCTTGGATTATAGGTATAGTTGGACTCTCTACAAAAAGAAAATTATATATATCTAAATCAATTATATCTAACTTGTACAATTCAGCAAGTGTGTTGTGTACATTTATCACAAATTGTTGGACACTTAAAACTGGGATAGGTTTATAAAAATTGGTGTCATTTAGCATTTCATGCATTTTTTGATCATATAGTACCTTGTCCAAAATTACTATAGGACCTCCTTTATCTGCAGGCCTGATGGATATGTTTCTATCATCTCTAAGATCCTTCAAAGCTTTAGCTTGCCTTATTGTTAAATTGTTCTTCCTGGTATTGGAGTGGTTAACACCTTTCAAAGTATAAATGTCTTTCTCCACTATCTTACTGAAGGCATCTAATAAAGGATGTAAATTTGGAACATAAGTGCTTGGCTTCTTTAAGGGTCTCTCAAAGTTACCTGATTTATTTTCAGCATATAGCATTTTTAATTGTACATTTCTTATGAACAACTCAACAGCCAATATTGTGTCTGTTAATTGCTTTGTTTAGAAGGAATAAAAGTTAAGCCCTTATTTAAAACCTCTAACTCAAATCTACTTAGGGGCCTGTGTGAGAGGTTCAAAACTAGGTCATTTTCTCCCACATTTTCTTTAGCGTTGGTTCTCTCATTTCTGTTTCTGAGGCCTTTCTCTTCTGCCTCCCTCTGCTCATTGATCGATTTCTCCCTCTGTAATTTATCTCGGCTATGGGGAAAGGGCTATATACCTCTGAATTTGAACTATTAGGGGGTAGGGCAGATGTCTTACTATGAACTACTGGATCATTTTGGTTGTGTCCTAACCTATTTTTAATCCGTAATAGATGGTGCCCTTATAAGCAATTTTGGTTTGGAGAGACTGTCCGCTTGGTCGGATCCTGAACGAAAGAATTTTTACAGTTACATGCTAGACTTTTTCTCTTTTCAGTTCAGGTCCGTGATTTTGCTGGTGGTAGTGTTTTTTACTTTTTGGCTTGATGTATACAGTCTCATTTTCACATTGTTGCAATTTTAACATTAAAATTACTTTATTTATGCACTGAACTGTGTCTTGCTCTTAAATGTATCATTTCATTTTTTCATGCTCTGCTAAACCACCAATTCTTCAACTAACAATAGTTTTAAAGTTTCATAGAAATGTGTCAGAAAATTAGAATCTTTTGACTAAAAGAAGCTATGGACTTGCTGAAAATGGGAAGCATACAAGTATGCAGTGCTCCTGTCCATCAGGTGATGAATTAATTAAGCTAGTCAATATTTTTAAACTTAAGGAAGAGGAAAAATACAAGACTTCTGTTCTGAAAAACAAGTTTCAAACATACGGTGAGCCAAATAAGTATCTATATGAGGCATTTATTTTTACTAGAAGTTAAGGGGTTCAGGAGTCAATCAGGGCTTGTGTAATGGAATAAAAACACAGAGCAAAAGACTGTTAGTTAGGCAATTTGCATGGTTTGTTGATAAGAGACAGAATTGTGTGTGGAACAAAAAGTGTTCAGGCCCAGAAAGAGGTCATCATGGGAAGCTGACTTGACACTGGAGAAAACTATTGATATGTAAAAATGAGCAGACAGCTTAAATGCATGACTGATAGGTTGGAAGTATGCAAAATAAAGGCTGTAAGTAGATAATTACTGATCTTGCAGTCAAGGGATCTTTAAGATACTATGCATAATATACATTGAGATAAAACAGCCCATTTTCCCAATTGCTCCAAAGATCTTTCTGGTTAACTGACTTGTTCAAGGTCACTTTGTTGGCAAATGGAGACTGAGGGAATCAAACCCTGTACCTCAAGAAGCAGCTTGTTAAGAGTTCATAACCTTATTCCATTGTGTTTTTTAAGAATATGGGAAATATAATGACTTCAGAAAAACCTAAACCTGATCCTACAAAGTCAAAGTAACCATAAATATATGAAACAACACCCCATGACAAAACAGTTGTTATGTATTTCTTTGGTATTGTATAATAGCTTTCCAAGTTCATCTGTAAACTGTCAGATGTAACAGCACCACTCAGGAAACTACTAGAATATGATGCAACATAGTTTTGGCCAATGGTGAAAGAGAAAGGTTCTGAATTTTTTTAAACTCCTGATCAAAATGGTATTAAACTTAAATTATGTGATATGAGACAATCTAATAAGCAGGAAGGTGCTAACCAGCAAGGTACTGGTGTAGTTTTATTGCAGGATGAGTTCTGACTGATGCTCAGATTTGCATGGCTGTATCTGTGCTAATTTATATGAGACTATATTCAAGAAATCTTTACACAAGGTACTTGTGTTAGTTTAAAGAACAGTGTAAGGAATTATTTGAGAAAGACCTAGAAGTATAGAGATCATTTCTCAATTACCTGTGTCTACTGAGATGTGAGAAGAACGTAATGTATGTACAAGAGAATTCTGAGCTACAGTCGGTGTCTCATGTACTCCTGACATGATGGCCAGATAATGTAAGTCATTCCATCTAATCATTCAAGCTTATTTTCCTTATTGAGATTAGCTTTCTTGTATCCAAGGCTTATTATTCAGAGGTCACAGAGTCATTATTTCTACTCAGCTATGAGACGTCATGTCAAATAAAACCCATAAGTCACACTTGGGTATGAATAAATGTAATGAAAGGGCTTGTGAAACTCTTTCGTGGCCCAAGATATCTGAGCAGACAGTGCAGAAACATGAAGTTTGTAATACGCACATTCCATGTTTAACTTGGATGATAGTGAGAGGTGACTTATTTTAATATAAAGATGCATGCTATCTCTTATGCATAAAATATTAATCGACATTTACAGACGTTTTGCATTTACTTCAAAACACAAATCAAAGTGGTTCTTTAAAACTGAAATGTTTTGTTTAGCATGAAATTCCAGATGAAGCTATATCAAATAATGGTCCTGAGTTTTGTGACCTTGTGAATCAATGGAAGTTCAAACATATTACTCTGAGTTATGAAAAAGTTGAACAAGTGGTTCACAGTTATAAAAATGTTTCATACAGGATTCATCAGATTATTATTTGCGATGTCACTTCTAAAGTACGGTAATACATCACTGCTATCTGTGGGTCTTTCTCCAGCATAGTTATTAATGGGTAAAGGTCTTAAATTTAAACTACTAATCTTATTTTCTATGCTAGTACTTGATAGTAAACAAACCGCTGCTGAGTGTAAATGGAAGTTTTACTATGACAGATCATCCCAAAATCTTTCAGCTTTACAGAGAGCCAAGTCTCCTGCCCTCCTCTTAACAGAAGCTTCACCCCCACATTACCTTATTTTAATAAACTAACTTAAACATTATTTGTTATTGTTAACTGAGGTAGAGTTCTGATCCCCAGGGACCTTTTTCAAACTCACCCAGGGAGTACTGTCTGATAAACAGACTTGTTTAGAGTCAATACCTTGGGCAGGTGTTGGTTTTAGTGTTTTATTTATGGGCAGTATATTCCAATGAAGGCATCAAAACCTGAGCTGCAGGAAGCAACTTGTTAATAGTTTCTAGTCTTAAACCTCTGCACCAACTGCCAGATGGTTGAATGCACTAACTTGAGGTCATACAACACTGGAGAAAGGGTAAACACAGACAAAACAACCATTCACATATCAAGTTTTGCAGCTTTACAATGCAGTAAAAATAAAAAAATCAAAAGTAACATAGTAAAGTAAAAATCTAAAAAACTGAACCAATATTTGACTGAAAATGCTCAGTACATTAACATCAAATCTCCAGCCTCACCAAAAAATTCATAATATCAGTTTATTTCAACAGTTTATCTATCTACACTTATGAATTGTAGCCAACTGACAGCCGCTGCCATGCGTAAAGTTCTAATAATTATTATGATGACTCACTGCTCTCTTTTGCCATCTCCAAGGCAAGGAACAAACTTTCAAACCACATCAGGTTTTTAAATAACCTGCAACAATTCATATTTGCCCTAAAATATCACCTGGAAACTAATAAAGCTACGAAACTGTATTACACCTACAGTTTGCAGTATGCAGTACTAACTCTGTCCACTATGGATACTATACAAGTGTATTAATAGTGTATTAATATAGGGTCTATATTATAACATTGAAGTTCGTTAACATCGAATGTTATAGTATCGAACCCTAAACGCCAAAATCCGAAAACATTGAACAGTCAAAATAGTAAATTTTTTCCCAGGGAAAAAATGTGGTATTCCGAGAAACATACACACAACACAAACACACACAAAAAGCAGCAATCCACACACATACACTTAACATCTTACATGTAAACCTAAACTAAACTTTACATACACTACTAGTTATCCACGTACCTTAACCCAACCCTAACCCTAGGGTCCGTCACTATCTCACACTCACCTCACCCTCGCCCTAACCCTAACTCACCTAACCCACCCCCTAACCCTAACCTATATACAACCGCACACTTACCTGACCCGCGCCCTAACCCTAACTCACCTAACCTGCCCCCTAACCCTAACCTACACACAATCGCACACTTACCTGACCCACACCCTAACCCTAACGTCCACACAACCGCACACTTACCTGACCCACTCCCTAACCCTAACTCACCTAACCTGCCCCCTAACCCTAACCTACACACAATTGCACACTTACCTGAACCCGACCCGTAACCTTCCAACATATCAAATGCTGAAAGCAGCGAAGCCACAGCAACGGCCCACCAAATTCTTTCCCTGGGAAAGAATTTGGTGTCCTGCACCTTCGCTGTTTTCAGCGTTCGATATTACGGGTTCGATATTATAACATTCTATCTTTGCAAAATTTGATGTTATAATATAGACCCTTAATATAGTACTTTTGATTCTATTCATAGCATCTTGAAAACATGTATTTCCTGAATCTGATATATTTTGTAAATAACGGTTGTTGACCATTTACTTTAAAATAAATAAAAAAGAAATGTCAAAACTAACTTTATTGTCATTTAGACCATACACAAATGCACAGCTGAACAAAACTGCATTTCTCCAAGCTCATGTACAAACAGAAAAACACAGCAGCACAGAAACAAAAACACATATACAACAACAGTGACAACAGTTACAAACAAAGGCACAGAAAGCACAGAAGGCATAAAGCTTCAACAACTATGTGAGATCTCCAGCAATCCACTCTATCAACATCGCTGTCATCTCCCTCTCCAACACCAACATATCCTAAGTCCAGTCCAGTCCCCTTTGAAACCACAGACCCAAGTCCAATGCAAACAAAAACCTGGCAGAAAAAAATTGGGCATCTTCTACTGGATTTGGAACCACCACTGCTACCTGAAAGTCTGAACGGCCACATCCAGTTCAATGATCTTCCAACAATCCAAACCATCCACACTGTCACAGTCACTGTTCCATTGCCGACACCATCAGCAGCTTCCCAATTAATCCGGATCTCTCTGACCCAACAATTCAGATCCGGCCCTTTTAAAATCAAACCTGGCAGCCAAGTCTGCTCTCCACTTTCCACATTCTGCACCTTGTTTAACTCACCACTGAAGGTCCAAACTTCCTTAATTAGTTCAACAATCCTAAAATAAGACAAACTCAACATGACACCATGGACATCACGGTTGCAGCCAGCTGCGCACTCATCCAGGCCAAATGGACCACTTAATGAGCTACAATCTACAAAAACCAACATAAAACATAAAACGTACGTTGGGAGCTGGAGGGGCTGCTGCCACACAAGATGCCACCATCTTCCCAATACTTTACAAATACTTTATAAATAATGCTTATAAATAATGTTTTAATGCTTTATAAATAATGTTTGTTGGCTGTTTTTCTTTTGAATTATCAAAAATGCATTTCTGTCATTGTCTTGAAGCTTTTCTCCATGGGTCTCCACTGAAAATGGGCATTTCAGTTCCCAGACAGATTTTCCAGGTAAACAAAAGTAAATAAATATATAAACAAACACATTTACTAGGCAAAAGAGAAAAACAAAGGTGGATTTCCAGGCCTTTCTCCCATATTGCTCATGCATGCAGACAGACCTGTGGACAATGTAGAAGTCACCAATCTGCCTACTGCATGCATTTAGAATGTGGAAGAAACTGAAGCAAACCTACATAAACACAGGAAACACATGATGACTTCACACAGAAGGCACCCCAGCTGAGAAACAAACCACAGAACCTCTTGCTATAGAGTGACAGTGTTACACACTGCACCACTGTGCCAACTTAAATACTCATAGTTCAGTGTTTTTACATTCAGCAAAAAGTTCCCTGATAAAACAACTTGCTCCTTTTTATTTTTACTAAATAAATCATACTCCCTAATTGTACAGTATTTTGCACAACGTCCCTGATTTTGTCTTGTATAACTGCCTTGTCCACAGTCATTCTGGTGGATTACAATCAGTCAGTAATGCCAGACATCAGCATTTTATATTTCTTATTGTTCAAATAAATGCAAGGTGATGCAAAACCTGTAGTTATTTTATTTTTTAAGTGTGTAGCACACCAGCAGGTGTAGGTGAAGTAGATATGGGTTCCTTCCTACCTGACTCTGGTGACACCCCTATTAGGCTCAACACACCAAGGTGGCAAGAATGACAGATTTTTTTTTCTAGGTGACACATCTAGTTTAAAAGGCAGTAGCACATCCACAAACAAATTATTTCAACAGTGCACCAGTTAGCAATAAGGCAAAGTGAGATATGCATGCAATGAAACCATACATCCACCCTCTTCCCCAGAACTCAACAGAAAAAGGTCTTGATATTCAAACATGCACAAAGAAGGCAATATCAATGAGCAGTAAAGCTTTATACTGCAGCAATACAAACATTGGAGGAAAAAAATGTAATGTCATTAGACGATAAAAGAGTTATAATACAGGAATACAGATATGAGAAAATGCAATGTCATTGAGCAGCAAAATTCTTGAAGGCAACAGTACTAACACGAGTAAAATGCAATGTCATTGAACAATGAAGATTTATAATGCAACAATACAAACATGAGAAAATGCAATGTCATTGAGCAGTACTAACACCCTCAACCCCCCTGAATGAGTCTAAACAGACCAACTATGAAACACTCTATTATATTCTGTTCACTGGCCAGTGACTACTTACAATCTTGCTGCCGGCATGATAGGGCCCAAGTTGTAGCTCATATGGATCCCAGTTATTTGTAATCCACAAAGCATTTGGGGGGATCCATAATCTTATAAAAATATAAAATGACGTCCAAAGCCTCTCACCACTCCATCCAGCATATCCTAGTAACCAGGCACCGTCGTTCCTCTGATGAGAAAAGTAGAAAAATCGCCTGCCAGAACTCTGGTAATCATCTATGGCTTCTCTGTACTAGACCCAAAGGAACTCCTTTCTTGCTGAATCATGTGCAGGCATGGAACTACTGGTTTCAGACTTCTCTCCTGATTCCACAAAATACCATCATCCAGGATTTCAGCAAAAGACAGACACAATCTGCTACTTCACTTCCCTGTCCCCAAAGCACTAGAAAAGAAAATCCAGTCATGCTGCAATGCCCCTTTTCCCTTCAGCTCCCTGTTTCAGTCTTCCCTCCTTCAGCTAGTGTTCCAGTCTCCTCTTTCACTTTCAAAATTGTCTTTTATATTCCTGAAAAGAGCTCCACCTTGTGATGTAATGAAAAGCTACAGTGTATTACTTCTACGATGAAATACAATGGGAGCTACAAGTGAATTATAGAAGTGTTTAAAAAATATCCTCAATGTTTTACCTTTGCCAGCCCCCCCCCCTGCTATTTGTGGCTTTGTTCAGAATTCTTTAGCAAACAAGTTGAGAGGTTATGTACTAACCTGTAAGCTTTCCATATTAAGTCAAATGCTTGTTTATAAATATTAATATGGGGTTTGGAGCATTATTTGTTTTTTTTTAAATAATGTGTTTGTCTTTATTTTAATACCACTACTTCCTCCTTTGTTTTATGTGCCTACTTGAATCAGTTTGACTTATTTAAGCTGAGCCGAATGTGGGGATGCCAGACTTAGTGATGGAGTTACTAGGCAAATGTATCTTGCATTATGCTGCAGAGCTGAACTGCTTAAGCCTTTGCCATAAGCTACATACTTAATACTGACATGTCTGCACTGTGCAAAGTGTCTTTCTGTTCTAGAGGGGAGCAAGGCTTGATTAGTAATCCTAATGTAAAGTTGCCAGAGGAAGATAAGGTCAAGCAGCTAGAGATTTCTATTTATTCATTCCAAATGAAGGGTATGAGGTTTAATTGTGACAGTGCTGACCTCTAGTGAAGGCTAAGGGTTACCACAGCATATCAGACTTATTAATTAATTTACAATTTGATACGTTGGTAGGTGTGCTGGTCTACTGACCCTTTTCAGTCATAACCTAGGTACAACTAAGTGTCTGTAAGTACAGTACAGTAATCAGTAATCCAAGTACAGAAAGTTGAATAAGTACATATATAGATTTACATTAATTACAGAATTTCACAAATAATATTGGTCAGATGAATGGTTTGTTGAGCATGTTAGCCAGTGTCACAAACGTAGGTACACCTGGCTACTTTCTGCAACTGTTATCTACAATTATTTTTCAAGGGTGACATATTTTCCAGTTTTTTTAAGTCTACAGGCAAACTTGGTAGTATTACTGGCTCAGCAGATAGCATACTTTCCCTTACTACTGGAATGTCAGAAGGCTGTGAGTTCTATTCCCACACTAGGTGGATAATACAGATTGTGCACTGCTGAGTCTGCTGTCCCTATGACTGAGATGCTCAACTTGAGGTCCCATCTGCCTGAGTTGGTGGTAGCTTAGGTGGGTGTAAAAGATTCCTTAGCACTTATTAAAAAGAGTAGGAGTTCTTTATTAAAATATACATACTTATTCACATATTTACAATATTTACATTATACACAATATCTACAATATTCTTTTCTATCACATTTTTTCCGTCATATATACATTAATTTTTTTTATTTTCTGACCCCCCCACTCTAACTTCCACAATCAAAACCTTATTTTCTTTAACATCATAGCCAAGTCCCATTTTTCATTAAACATAATTTCCTATACCCTTTGATTCCAAATTATCAGTATAATAGAAAACATTGTTCTACCAATTTCCTTGACATAGTTTCTACTTTTATTCTTGTAATACACAAATTATTTTATGCCATTATTTATACCGTTTACTTCTTTGAATCCCTCCATACAGTTCCAATCTAAAATCTTTTTCCATAATCTTTTAATTCTTTTATATCCTGAAAGCACATGCTCAGCAGTTTCAAATTCTCCACAATATAAATACATCCTATCTTTTTTACTTTTATAAGGCATATCTGCTGTCACTGGTAATTTTTGTATCAACATTCTCCATAAAACATCTTGGCACTCTGTCATTTCTTTACATTCTTGCTTCTATTGCTTTTGTTATTTCTTTATTCAACCCTTTCCATGGATATACAGTAGACTCCATCTTATCCAGCCTGTCTTTAACCGGTCATCAGATTTCTGCCATAGTCCTAGCAAAAGACAACAGAGAAGAACAACACTTTCACCTCCTCTGGGTTAAATAATGACACATTTGAGTATTAGACTTCATATTCATTAGAGAAATGAATACTAACACAAATCCTTTTATTCTAGCAGATTTATAACTTATAACCTATAAATGCTATTTTGCATGCTTTTTTCTGATTAACCAACCATTCGTTTATCCAGCCTAAGGTCCAGTCGCAGTGAGACTGGATGAGAGTCTACAGTATACAAAAATACTTTTCCATAATGTTATTGTAAGAGTAGAGGAAGTTCCCCAGTGCCCTGGTCAAATTTCCCTAATTATATATAAATACCACCTTGGGTCTCCCCTGAAAGGGGGGCACTGGCCTAATGGGATTAACCTAGTCGACAAAGTAAATAAATCAGTTCCATATGGCAGGCCCTATTCTTAAGAGTACTTTTTCTTCAATAGTAAGTTTTAACCTCTGTCTGACCAGTGTGAGTGTATTTTCTTGGGTGCTTCTTAGGGAGCAGTTGTTCCTTCATTTAGAATAATCTTTTAAGGGTAAGGCAATAGCCTAGTGTAAGAATTTCCGGTAGTGAAGTGTATAAGTAGCTCTACTGGTAATGGACAGCTAGTGAACCATATCATATATTATGCGTTGTTGAGAATTCATGGAGCAAGGAGGGTATCTTTTGTTTAGCTAACTGGATTGTGTGAGTGTTGTGTGATGAGTGAGGGGCTATTAATGCCAGAGCATATTCAAGTTTGGGGATTAGAACACTTTCAGCTATGGCCTTCAGTTTTGCTGGGGCTGGAAGATGTGAGAGTCTGCAGACTTAAATTTAAGTTGCAACAGAACTTTTGTGGTAACAATGTCATTGTGATTATTGAAGTATAGTGAGGGGCCCGATGTTATACCAATGTATTTCTGCTCTGTAGTCTTGGGTATGCAGTTTCCTTTTAGGTCTTTTATATGCAATGAAGTTAGGGATGACAATTTCCTTGTTGTAGTGAAAAGCATGACACTTGTCGTGGTACTGTTAATTTGGGCTTTATTTGTGGAGAGTCAGTTGAAGAGGTCTATAACTTGAGACTTTGCTATTTGCTGTAAGGAAATAAGGGTTTTACTGGCTTATATGAGAAGAACACCATCCATATACCACTAAGTTATGGTTTGGTAATTCAAGTGTGATATCATTAAGAAATACTGAAAGTGATAGGGACCTGGGACTGAGCCTTGAGGTACTCTAGTATTCAATTTTCCCATTTCATAGAGGCTGTTTTTAATGTAGGTCTGAAAGGGTCTATTCTGTATGTAGTTTTTGAGCCAACAAATAATATTTTCTCCAAATACTGAACTTCTCACATACAGAGCTATAGTGCTTCACCAAACTGGAATTATACATGTAATGACTGCCCTGAGGCATTACATGGGGTGGGGGGGCTAATTGAGTTAGGAACTAGTCAACCCAGTGTAAGATAGTCCATACCTCTCAACTGTACAGATTTTTGCAGAATGTCCAGATTTTTGCCTCATATTTTTGGTCCATTTTTCATAAAATTGTGGTTTTCTGGCAAATTATTGGCAAATCATTAAAGATTGAAGTTAGAAAATAATGACAGGTACTTGAGTTTCAGACTTCACACCCTTCAGAAAATTATTTCTAATGCAAAACCTGTTATTCTATCATCTTCCAAAGTTTGTAAGAGCAATATTTAAAAATTGTCCTATTTTTGGCCTTTCTCCCACCTTTATTTAGGGCTTTGTCCAGAGTTCTTGCTATAAGAGGTTGAGAGGTCTGATGGTAACCTGCTGGTCCTCCACCCAGGATCTTGATGCTAGGGGAAACCAAAGAATGCTATAAAATTGTAAGTGTATTCTGTTGCCTAATGTTAGTGGGACAAAAATATACCAATAAACATATCTGAAACATAAATGACTTGCTTATAAGCTGCAAATGGCTGCAAGAGTGTATTCTCAAACATATGTAGACCCCTCTGTTGCATAATTGTACTATATATCCTTCAAGACAATTATGACATTTACTTCTTTCAAGGACATAGCACAGTTATAGAGACACTTAAAACATTTATGTTTCTAAGTTGTAGAACCGCCTTACAGATGAAGTATTGCCCTTTAATGCTTCCAGCCTTAAACCCAAGTATCTTCTGTAAGAAATACATTTGTGTTAATATTACAGTCTGTTTAGAAGGTAAACCTTGATACTTCAGTAATGTTCTCAGCTGTTCTCTAACTGTATTTAATAATTATCATACTGTGTACTTGATTAAATATTACACAGTATGATGTCTACTTGATTAAATATTGAGCGGCTACGGTAGTGCAGCGGTTAGCATTGCCACCTCACAGCAAGAGATTCTCTGGTTCGATCCTCGGCTGGGGTGCCTTCTGTGCAGAGTCTGCATGTCCTTCCTGTGGTCGTGTGGGTTTCCTCCATGTGCTCCGGTTTCCTCCCACATCCCAAAGACATGCTGTAGGTGGATTGGACACTCTAAATTGGTCCTAGGTCTGAGTGCGTGCATGCGTGTGCCTTCTGTGGAAGGTTGGGTGCTGGGCTGGCAACTCAACACTGTAAAACTCCACTGCCAATCATGAGCGGACAGGTGATCTGCTGTGGTGACCCCTAACCAGGAAAAGCCAGAAAAAGAAGTATTTGATTAAATATTATTGTAGAAGTTGTTTTTACTAGAACTGCTTATTTCCAAGTTATTTATTTATTGATTGATTGATTATTGCTTGATTGATCTATTATGTTATTACATCTGTGTGGACTTTCTGTGCTGGTTACCCTGCAAAATTTTTACTTGATAAATTAATTGCAATAATAAAAAAAAAAATCTGTTGTGCCAGTTGCCTCTGTCAAGACTAAAACGTATGCTGCTACATTACTCTTCCAACCTCAATAATAAATAAATATATAAATGAATTAAAATGTACAATATGTAAGTCACCAGAAATGTAGCAAGGATTTTGCAGCTTCTAGTATTGAATACAGTACAGAAATATGTAATAAACAGCAAAATGGAACAGTCATATTATCAGCTGTAAATTAATGCATGCTTACTGTGTATTTAATGATATTAAAACCTAAGAAGTGTGACAGTAAGCTGCACTTAGTCTGAAGGAATGCATTTTTTTGCCTGTCAAAAAATAGGTTTTGTGTTAACCTATTTTTTTCTGCAGTGGGCATTGCTCTTACTAGACATATACCATACGGCCATTTTCAAAACCAAACTCAAGTCATTAGCAAACAACATGAAGCTTTCTTTATGACAACTGATTTTGGGAGCGGGGTTGAGAGGTCATTCACTAGCTACTTTAGTGGCTTGTAGGAATGCCTTGCTTTCTTTTATGTTGATAACCTATTTGTGTTCTGAGACAAGGGTAAAGCTAGTGGTAATTAAGTATGTCAGACACTAGAACCACATTTCCACAACATGTGACCTAGGGTGCCTCAGGGCACATACACAGATATGGCACCAGGCCAAGGGTCAAAGGTGAAGACTAAACAAATACAGAGGCCTGGGTTCAGATATGTTTTGTTTGTGTTCCAGTAAAATAAACTGTTTCTCTAAGTCCAGGCTGCATTGGTTATCGGGATATTTATTTTCTCATGGTGCTTTGCTGAATGTGGGGATCCATTTGCACTAATTATAAGTACAAGCTTACTCGTACAAAGTCACAGAAAAAAAAGGGTTAAGCTGCACTAGGCCTGTTGTCAAGTCTGATAAGTAACTGATGGTGTGCTACAGAAGAGAGTGACCTACATGACTGAAATATTAGTTGATATTTCAAAGTAAATGTGTTCATCTTACTCTTCCTTCACCACAAATGCCTGCTAAGACAAAAGTGTCCCATCTTCATGAGAGGTAGAATGCAGACTCTGCAAAATAAAACGAGAAGAAAAAAGTAACAGTATTGAAAATAATAATAATAATAAAAAGCTGTAACTACTTAAGGGAATGAGGCAAACACTGATGTTACCTATGGCAATGTAACAATACAATTAAAACTATAATGCATATTTTATGTACAAGGAAACATCTGCATCAAATATTGATGGGCAGAGAAGCTGATGCCAGAGGAAACACAGGGCAGAAAAAGAGAAGTCAGTGAGGAGTCATTACGGTACACAGAAAATAATAAAGACAGGTTACCGATGAATTGCAATAGAAATAACACGTTGTTATTGTCTTTACATTTCTTGAGCTGTTGTGCTGAAACATTTTTCTTTCTTTTTTATCTCCTTCAGAGCACTGATAAGGGAAGCTGTATAAATATATCTGTAGATAATGACGGATTAGGTTAACAGATGCATTTCAGTCTTGCATTTATTTTTACTCTCCCCTTGTTGTCCATATTTGGTAGCTTTCCTAGTCCTATTGTCTCCACATTCCCGCCTGCACCTCTCTTTGGCATTTACACTTCTACTTCTTTAGTTTCCATGATAAAAAGTCTTTGCTACAGAACTTCAAGGGGCTGATGTCAGTGCACATGTGTTGGTAAAGCTAAAAGTGGCATTTTGGCCTCATTTTTAAAGTAAAAAAATCAGGAAAGTACATTAATTCTTCTGTACTTGTTGTCACCTGTTTATTTCTGCAGTTTGCAGTGTAGTTAAACAAGTTTTTCTCATTTTATTTCATATTTCTTTTTTAACACCTTTATTGAATTATCACTTAAGACCATAGGCAACCGTACACACTTTTATATAAATGAAAACAAACAATGTTTGCAAACATACATCACATACATGCTTTTATACAATTATTACCAGCCCAACATTACATAAATTGCTCATTTCCTGCCTTCCCTTAAATCTCATTCCTCATCCAAAACATTATTCTGCATGCATTGTTCCCACAATTTCCATTTTTACTGTGTAATTTACTTCTACCCTCTTCTAAAGATCCGACTTCCTGTTCTTTTATCTCTGTTACAATATTTGCTACTTCAAGTACAGCTGGTTTAGACTTTGATTTCCACTTTCTAATACTTGGTATTTTTTTTTTGGCAGTCAGCAGAATTAGTCTTAACAAGGGCTTATTATTATAGGCAATTCAGATCCTATATCCTAGCTCAAATAATAATAATAATAATAATAATAATAATAATAATAATTTCCTCAGTTACACCC
Organism: Protopterus annectens; assembly: GCF_019279795.1. NCBI lineage: Eukaryota > Metazoa > Chordata > Ceratodontiformes > Protopteridae > Protopterus > Protopterus annectens. The sequence goes on along the minus strand of NC_056743.1, from coordinate 1,808,120,622 downwards.
ATTGGCTCACCCAATATTTCTGACAGAGTACTCTGTAGGGAATTTTAAAAGTCTTAATTTTTAAAGTTTGCCAACTCGTTACACTCCCAAAGCTTATGTTCCTAGTTACCTCTTTCTTCTCTATCACACCTCCAACATTTGCCATCTACCTGAGGGAAAAAATCTTTAGGGTCTGCTTAAAGTATAACATACCTCTGTAAACACTTTCAAGCAAACATCCTAACACTTCTAGACTTTGTTGCATATTTGGGAGTCATACACATGTCCTCCCAGTTTTCTTGTGATTTGCTTATCCAGTCTATCTCCCCAGTCTTTTTTAACCTCCTCTGATAGATTCCTATAGTTATCATGCAATATATTATATGTCCTACTAATAATCTCTTTTGAAAACAATGCCTTCTGCACTAACTTCTAATAAAAACTCTACCAAAGCAGGACTTTCACTTAGGATTCCCCTATCTCTTTCTGTTTGATTATACTCTGATATAAGCCCCTGAAAGAAATGGCAGTCTCTAGCCTGCAGTGCAAATGTCTACTTGGCCTCTTCCCATTCTGTTACATTTTCCTCTATGTTTATTTGCTCCCAATAACGCGGTTCTTTTGCCAGTTTTCTCCAGTAAATTCCAGACCCTCTTGCCTATTCTCTGTTCCTCTATTTGCAATCATCCTAATTGGTAGAATCTCCTTCCTCCATTCTCATGGCTTAGTTCTTAGAACACTTTCAGCTACTTTATGAATATAATATTCAGTATGGCTGCTGTTATTGTCCTTAATGATCTGCACCCATAATCCCTTTCTCTAATTATTTCTTGAATTTCCCTCCTGCTTCATCTTCATCCCTTTCCACTTTGAATTATAGCTTTTTGCTTTTGGTATGTATATTTGCCTTAACTGTGTGTCTCTTAAATATCCCTTCAAATCCGGTAGTCCTAAACCAGCTTATTCTGTTGGAAGGATTAATGTATCCCACTTGACTCTTGCCCTCCCAGATAAAATCCTTCAACTCTTCAAAGGCATAGATCTCCCCTCAAAAGCCTGTAGGAGACAGAATGCAGAGATAGGGGCTTGAGGTGGTCTGCATAGGACATATTACTTACGCCCTGTATTCTTTTAGTGAGGAACCTCTGTGGACATTCCAACTGTTGTATATGCCTGGTTAGGTACATACCAAAGGGGGCATTGTGCTCAATGATATGTCTGATGAATGCCAAATACAGTGGAACAATGACTTCCTTGGACTTAGATGCCATACCTTTGTTAATAAGTTGTGCAACATAGGCTAGATTACTATCTATGTGTGAATGGGTATTTGTAAATTTACCCCAGTATGACTGGTCTGTAGCTCCTGGAAACATGAGGTGAGGCCTAACTGTGGCTACTGGCAAGAGGTAAACTGTCACGTGATCCATTTGCCTTGTACATTCTATGATTCTATGACTCACCAAGTTGGGTATAAAATCTATGAAAGCCCGATTTACTGGATAATGTCTATTAGCTATCTTACAATGAGTGTTTCTTTCTTTTCAGCCCATGACAGACTGGTGTGAAGTAACATCATACTGCCACAGTTTGACAGATGTTGTCACTCTCTTCTTCTTAAGCTTTCTCTACCTCATTTTTTGGGGGGACAATCCAATCTTTGTGCTCTCTACCCACCTTCCACAACTTCTGCAATTTCTTAGTACATTTTTGCCTTTCCATGCCCAGTTCTCTCACTTCCAGTTACTGCAATAACTTAAATATGATGATGCTAATGAGGAAAACTTTGCTCCGCTGACTTCCTAGTCCCATGGAAGCTGCCCTTTTCCACCCTTGCTTGGTTCTTCATTACTTTTGTTTGTTCCAAGCATCTGTAAACCCTTTTGATGACCTGTACAGTACTGTACTGCTGCATCTGGCAATGTGTTCCACATTCCCACTACCCTCTCTGTGAAATATTATTTTTTAAATCATTCTTGTACCATTCCTTTTCCTGCTGTCACCCCAGCCTTTATTTCCTACTCCTTCTCTTTTTCCCTTTTAACTTCAGTGCTTTCTGACAAATTGATGTGTCCAGAACATATTCTCCAATTGTTGTCCTTTTTTCCTATACAAAGATACTAAGCTAAGTCTCTCATTTTACCTCACCCCCTTCTTTGTATTCACTATTTTTGTATCTGCACAGTACATGCTTTCTACCGTTATAATCTCATTTCCTCTGCATGGGCATCAAAAGTGGGCATAGTTCTTCTGATATGACCTTATCAGTCCCCATAGAATAAGTAAATTGCATCAATGTCTCTGGAATCCACCCCCTGAGCTGTGCACCTCAGCATTCTGTTGACATTAACTGCCCTTTCACCATAGATTACATTATTCAGACTAGACATAGTTAAAACTCCCAGATTGTTTTCCTCCTCTATATTTTGTAGGGTTATCCTTCTTACCATGTATGTTTTTCCAACCTGAAACTGCATAACCTTGTATTTTTCCATTAAATCCCAGCTGCTGCCTGTCTGCCTATCTACAAGTTCCACCAGACGGTTGCATTGGATACTGGCACCTCCATTTTTGACTGAAATGCCAATGCTGGTATCATCAGCATAAACAATGATTTTAGTTTCCATCCCATAATATAATATGGCATGGGTTTGTTAAACAAGACTAGTCCAGTTAAAAAGCTCACCAGCACTATTCACTCTTAACTTCCCATTGTCTGATTTTTGTCAGTCACCAATCAACAGGACATCAAAGGTAGATGGAAGGAATACTTCCAGCAGCTTCTGAATGAAGAAAACCTCACAGAAGCTGTACTGCCCAGAAACAGTCAGCAATGAGAGAAGAAGAGGAGCCCACCCTAGAAGAAGTAAGAACAGCACTAAGGAAAATAAAGTCAGAGAATGCAGCAGGCTCAGATGAGGTCACAGCAGATATGATAAAGATGCTGGGTGAGATAGGGGAGAAATGGCCCCTGAGGGTACCAGTAGCAGTGTGGAGAGAAGGCCTATCCCAGATGACTGGAGAATAAGCATACTCATGCCAGTGTACAAGAACAAACTGGACATTCATAACTGTGGCAGTACAGATGTATCAAATTCCTGTCACATTGCATGAAAGTTCCGGAGGGTGACTGATAAATGGATATGCAGAGTAGTAGAAATTAAGGTGGGAGACAAACAGTTTGGATTCAGATTAGGATGTAGCACAACCGATGCAATGTTTGCAGTGAGACATTTAGCTGAGAAGAAGCTAGAGATGAGGAAAGAGTTCAACTGGGCATTCCTAGACTTGGAGAAAGCATGACGAGGTCCCAAGAAAGCTGATTTGGGCAGTACTGCGGTTGTTCAAAGTCCCAGAAACATTGGTAGAATTAGCACGGGCTATGTTCAAGGATCCACTAGCTCAAGTGTGAACAGTGTTCAGTCTCACAGAGGGGTTCCCAGTGCGAGTGGGTGTGCAGCAGGGTTCAGCTCTGAGCCCACTGTTGTTCATACTGGTGATGGACTACATTAGCAAACAGGTCAGAGGGGACAGATCACTAAAGTTGCTGTATGCAGATGATATGGCATTACAAGCAGAGTCTGAGCTAGAACTTCAGCAAAGGGTAGGGGAATGAAATGCAAAACTGAAAACACGTGGCATGAAACTAAGCACAGATAAGACAGTAGTAATGGTAGCAAATTGGAGAAATCAGAGGAAATTGAGAATTAAGATGGAAGAGAAGATAGTTGAACAGGTTAATAGTTTCAATTATCTGGGAGGGGCGGATGAGGATAAGGGAAGTCTGAATGAAGAGGTCAAAGCTAGAATCAGAGGGGCTGCAGGCAATTGGCATAGAGTATCAGGTGCAGTGTATGACAGAAGAATGTCAAAGATGCTGAAAAGTAAGGTGTACAAGACATGGTGCAACCAGTAGTACTACTGTATGGTACAGAAACCTGGGCAGTAAAGGCAGAACAGATGAGAAAGCTAGAGGTGATGGAAACGAGGTGCATGAGAAAGGGGGCAGGATGCATGCTGTGGGGCAGACAAAGAAATCAAGACATAAGAGCAGAAGCCAAAGTAGTTCCAATTGCAGAAAAGATCAAAGAGAACAGATCATAGTGCAGAAATGCAGAAGACAATCTGGTGAATAAGGTTTAGGATGGATAGGAAGAAGGTAATAGGAAACGAGGGCATCCAGCAAAGAGGTAGATGGATTGTGTGAGAGAAGATCTGTGACAGTCAGGCATGAGTATCAAAGAAGGCAGGACTGTGGCATTGAATCAAAAGAGATAGTGACAGTTAACTTAACACCCTGACCCCATGTAGAAAAATTGGAAAAAGGGGGATGATGATGATGATGATGATGATGATGATGATGAATAAGCTTTATGTCTACAGCACCATATGCAGCCTCAGTATCATAATACTTAACTTCCCACCTTCCTCTTATGAGGCTCAGTATCAAAGGCTTTGGTGTAGCCCCAAAACATAATTCACAGAGTTGTTTATGTCTACCTCAGTAGTGACACAGTTACAGTAACTCTTAAGGATGAACAGGCAGGGACTCTTTGCCAAATTAATCCATGCTGATGACAACTGGCAAAATAATTACTGCTTAGGAATTCTACAGGTCTACATCTCAAAAGTTTTAGTGAATGTTCCCTTTGATGGAAGTAAAGCTAACAGGTCTGTAAATGCCTATCTCAATCTAATCTTGTTCAAGGATGCATCATTATAACTCTTCAATAGCCTACATTCTATGAACCTTAAGTGCCTCAAATATCTTTATTTTTTTCTTATTTATTTCTGTCCATTTCTGGACTTGTCCTTCTTATTTCTGTGAAAAACATACACAGGCAAAGAACCTGTTCAATATTTGTGCTCAGTGACTCTTGTAATTCCAAAAACCATTATTGTGATCTTCAGAAAAGTGAGCCTGCTGTGAGAAATATATACTAACTCTAAGACACTGTCTCAATGCTGTAACTATAATGGTTGAAAGAGGAGGCTGCACTGGGTGTAAGATGTTAGGGGGTGCAATTGTCAGTTGCTGATGGGGTGCAAGTAGAGAATTAGCATTCATTTAAGAAGGCAGAGATGAGACTGTGACTTCTTAAATGAATGTAGTGACTGCAACAAAGTGCTTATACAAGCTCCTTGCTACTGTCAATCTCATACTAAGTTACAATGCATGACTGTATTTAGTGACTGTGGCAAAGAGCTTATACAAGTTACAATGTATGTGCCTGGGATGGGTGGTAGGATGCACACTCTGGGACAGATGAAGACATGAGGACATAAGAGCAGATGCCAAAGTAGCTCCAATTGCACAGATGGTCAATGAGAACAGATTATGGTAGTTTCACTACATGTACAGAAAATCTGAAGATAATTTGGTGAAAAAGATTTGGAAGTTGTCTGATTTCTCATGAAAAATTCATCAGATACATTGTGTTAAAAAAAGACAATGAATTCTACTCAAAAAAAGACAGTGAATCCTACTCCACGTCCTCTAATTTTGGGGTACACTGCATACTCAGGGACCATGGATGGAAATATATAGAAAGAATATGCACTGATGCTACCCCCGCTGCATACATGTAACTCAGAGGTGCAAGGTGAGTGCCACAAAATTGTATTCTACAGGTAATATAAAGGCTCACTCCCACACATTCATGCCTGAAGAGAACAAGTGTGAATAAATTATTGCTCTTTACCTTGGAAGGTTAGTCAGACTGAATTCCTATAGACATTCTATTCTATCAGTATTATAAAGGACTCACCTCCACCCATTACAGGAAGTACTGTGTATGGGTCTCTTTTTGCAACCCCAGCTGCAGAACAAGGTAGTTTCTTTTGTAAGCATTACTCAAAGTAAGTTTGCTTGCGTGTGTGTGTGTGTGTGTGTGTGTGTGTGTGTGTGTGTGTGTGTGTGTGTGTGTGTGTGTGTAAAATATCCCAGTTAGGGGCACTGTCTAATTAAGTGATTTGTTCACAGACTCAAACCCTACACCCTAGTTATAGCAGGCAACAGCCTTAACCCCGTACTCCAACTGAAAAAGCTCCATTAGCCCGCCTTTTTTCTTTTTTTCCCCTTGGTAAATCACTGAGGATTACTTTCAGTCATTAGACTTTTACAGTTCTTTTGGTTCACAAAATACCCTTTATCCAGTTTTACATAACATATCTGTTTTGCCACATATTTATGCTCTGGCCTTGAGCAAGTCACTTAACCACACAGTGCTTTGGGGCAACCAGAAGTTTGGACTTGGCTCCTCAATGATCTCCTAGTCTGAAAGCCTAGTAACTGCCTATGAAACAGAGTAGTTATGGTGTAAAGAAAGGAAACTGATTGTTGTAAACAGGAACTTCATCATATGAGCCACGTTGTTTGGATGTGATCCTTGGCTTTCTTGTTCTGTTGAATGTTGACAGTATGTTTATTATTTAGCTGTGAACAAATCTGATGGCATGAAGTCCATGAGTTTAATGTTAATATTTTAACTATGTGTACATTTTTAATTTAGCTTTTTTTTTTGTTTTGTTTTGTTTTTTTTTTGCAGATAGATGTGAAATGCATTGTTTTTAGTCTACAAAATTTGTCTAGGACTTAGTGCAGATGAGTAAGACCTTGAGCTGTTAAAGAGCTGGTTCTATAGGGCATGGATTGATACCCTGAACTTTCATTTGTCTTCTTTGTGACTCTGCCAAGTTACTTCACCAAATAGTTCTCTTGAGCTGCCCCTGAAAATGGACAATTGTGTCCAGTGGGCTGTCCCTGGCTGTTAGCAAATGAGTTACACATCTTTTTATTTCTTTATTTTATTTTTATTTATCCATTGTTGACCAGGTTAGTCCCACTAGGCTGGAAGCCTCTTTTCAGGGGAGACCCGCATACTCACATTTACACATACATATATGTACTTATATATGTATACTGTATATGTATCAAACAACACTGCTGAGTGATGTGTCAACAGAGCTGCATACTTGACACAGATAATAACTGTGTTCTAAATTCTTATTTGTAAACTTGGAACATGTCTGGAAATTGGTATTTTCATATATTTTCTTCCTTCCACCATTATGACATGGTAGCCAAACTTGGTCATGACTGGAGGGTCAGTGTATACAGCTTGTCCATGCTGCTAATTGGGAGAGCAAATACAGCTTCTTGGAAAGGTCCCACCATGGAGCCTCTGGTCATCCAGCCAAAGTCACCACCTTGCCGGGCTTTGTCCATGCTATGCTGTGAAGCCACTTCACTGAAGCAAACACCAGATTTGAGTTTTTCCATAGCTTCCATGACTTTACTGTGCTTTTCACACAGTATGTGTCTCACCTTCACTGCATTTCCTCCACCTTTTGAACCTTGGGCTTTTTATCAGAGTCATTGCCATCAGAAGCTCCTCCTTTTTCACCACTTTTCGCTCCACTGCCTTTCCCTTTGAGAGGCATACTGTGTTCTTCTCACAAACCAAAAACTCAAACAGAAAGTAATTCCAATAGCTCCAGCCACCACTACCAGTACTCCATGCCCACAAGACGATCACACCCCGCCTTCATAAAAAGGGCCTTCCAAGGTTATGAACTCCTTATTTAGAATATCTAAGTTGCCATCGATTTTATACATGCTTAAAAGGGCTAGATCTAGAACTGTGCACTTATATAGCTACACTGGATAGCTTAAGTGGTTTTGTTGAACACAAATGGGCAGTGCAATAAGCACCTCAGAAAGTGCATTTGGGGGCCTATAAGTTTTGTTTTCCAGAACCTTGCAGTACTGGCAGCGCATATCATCTGTCTTTTGAATTACTGTACCTTTCATATAGATACTAATTAGTACATCACTATATACTATTTGAGTATGAATCACACCACATCTCTTGTAGTTTAATCATTTGCCAGATGCATTTTCACTAAATGTGAGTTTTAGGGCAAGTGAAGTTTGTTTCTCCTGCTAAGTTTCTTTTCAATGTGAAAGTGTTTTTTTTTTTTTGGTTTAGAAAATGGCTGTCAGTGTTTTTTCTATTAACTATGAAATAGAAATTTTAAATGAAATCTGAATCTTTGTGATAATTCTAAAAGTAAAGAAGAAAATATTACCTACACTGACAGCTTTAAAAAGTATTTCTGGTTGCTGGAGAGAGATGGCCAAATAATGAGGTACTGGTATGGCTGGAAGAGGCTTGATTCATTACCCTGAATAAAGCCCCACTTGACTTGTCCATGATCCAGCTCTGCTGAACCTGAAAGTGTTTGTTGCAACAATACAGCATTATTAGCCAATACTAATAAATTGATCAGACCTGTGCTAAGTGATTTCAGAGATGATAGCTATTATTGATGAAAAAGAAAACATAGGGATGTCAGAAATGAGATGTAAGTGTCTTACAAGCATGCAGCCCCCCCCACACACAAAAATAACAGTATTTTGTATGCAGTATTATTCCTGATTTTTGTATGACTTGTGGATTTGTGAACACAAGCTGCTGCATTATTTATATTGTTTTTAATTGCTTTACTTTATACATTACATTAAATAAAGAAATAATTCATTAATAGACCTGGATTGTGTAATATATCCTAAACATGTTCCATTTTAGTAATATATTTTTGCAGTACATTATTAACAGCCTTCAGCAACTGCAAAGAGGCTTCCATGTATCAGGTCATTTAGCCTTCAGTATTTACAGTGATGATAAGATGTGTCTCATCTTTAGCATCCACTGTATAGTCATTGTTGCATAATACTGTGATGCAGTCTTCTTTACAAGATCGGCTTGTAAAAGATTTCGGTATTTGGCTAAAAACTGTTACTCTGGAAATTAATATAGAGCACTAAAGATTGGACTTATTAATGAGCTACTTCCTGAGGCAAAGGTGCAGGGTTTGAATCTTTCCACCTTCATTTATCTACTGTGTGATATTGAGCAAGGCACTTAATCAGACAGTGCTTTGGAGCAATTAAGGGATTTGAGCTAGGCTCCTTAAGGGTGTCCAGGACTGTATGCCCAGTAACTATGAATCTGTTGCTGTCATTTGCTATCCATTCCCTATTGCCTAACCAATCTGGTTCAGGAAATGGTATGGCAATAGCACCAGCACATCATTTTTTTTAAATACAACACAAGTAATTTTTTACTTCAAGGGCAGCAGGCACTGCATTTGTTGGTGAAGCACTGAAATCCAAGGATGTTTGCCAGCAGCAGTAATAGTTCTCTTTAATGTGGTATTATTCAGATGTTTTTTTAATTCTGCGGAGATTGTCCATATGTTATCAGGTGGTTAACAGTACTTATGCTCTCATAAATGCTCTTCTATCAAACTGTACTAGACATGGCTTGATTTTATAGTATGATTTAAATTGTGCATCCAAGAAAGGTGCAGCCAATAATGTAGAGATAATTTCTGGGTTTGTGGAACGTCTGTGGATAAAAAAGACTGACCCCCCCACTGAGCTGATAAAATTAAAAAAGTCATTAGTCTGTTTCTGCAGTATTAGTGTGCATTTGTGCAAAGCAAATTGGAATACATTACTGTAGCCATTTTCTTATCACAAACAGGCATTATGCATACACAGTCAAAGTGGATATTGGTGGATTATAATGACAGCAGTTTGAATGGCCTTTTATGGTCGAAATGTTCTGAAATGGGTACCTTTGTCATTATTGTTTCATACGTTTTGTTTCACTGCTTACTGGATAAAATGTTCAAAGGTACAAATTTAAAATTAACTCTTAACAAGAAGTTATGTACTCACCATAACAGTAGATGTATGTAGTCCATCTCGCCTCACATTCTTACTCATGGGTTCAGAGCCGAACCTCGCCTCCGACTCGGCCATACTCTAGCTCGAAGTCTTCAAATGGCTCGTGGCTAAGAGGTATCCCATGCTGCAATGCGCCTATCCCCAGATCTTGTTTGCTGCAAGCTCACACACACACACACACACACACACACACACACACACACACACACACACACCAACACGCTGAGAGGAAGAACCAACTCAACACATCAAAAAGGAGTGCTGAAAACAGAGACTTGACCTCTAGATCCTCCAGGAAGGGGTAGGTGGGTGGGTTAGTAAGAATGTGAGGCGAGATGGACTACATACATCGAACGTTATGGTGAGTACATAACTTCTTGATGTTATGTAGTCCAATCTCACCTACATTCTTACCCATGGGACAGCATCCCTAGCACCTAAACCTTGGGTGGCTCATTGGAAAATACTCCTGAGCACTGTGGAACCAAAGGAGGATCTGCCTCTAGATATCAGATCCAATTTGTAGTGACTAATAAAGGTGTGAGGAGATGCCAAAGTGGCTGCAGCACAAATATCATCCATAGACATCCTAGCCTGAAAAGCAGTAGAAGTAGACACTGAACGTGTAGAAAGAGCCTTCACTTTAAAGGGTAATTCCTTGCCATTTGAAGTATAGATGAGGGAAATGCAACTAGAAATCCATCTGGACAGAGTTACTTTAGAAACTGGAGTCCCGAGTCTAGTGTCTGAAAATGAGACAAAGAGTTGATCAGATTTCCTAATATCTTTTGTTCTATGTAAATAGAAATGCAATTGTCTGTGGACATCTAGCTGATGAAGCTTAAATTCTGCCCTGTTAGAGAATTCAGGGAAAAATACAGGCAGCTCAATGAACTGGTTGAGGATGACCACCAAAGCAACCTTAGGCATAAAGGAAGGATTAGGTCTTAGCAAAACCCTATCCTTGTGAAATACCAAGTAAGGGGGCTGAACTGATAAAGCTTGGAGTTCAGAGACCCGCCTAGCCGAAGTGATGGCTATCAAAAAGATTGTCTTCTAAGCCAAAAATCTAATGTCACAGGTTGCCATGGGCTCAAGAGGAGGTGAGGTAAGCCACTGTAACACAAAATCAAGGTCCCATGGCATTACAGGATCAAAGATTGGAGGTCAAAGTAGCATAGTCCCTTTCAGAAAAGGCCTACAAAGTTTGTGCGCCATTAGATTGGGTTCATTAGCAACATGAAAAGTAGAAATGGCTGCCGACTGCACTTTGATAGTTGCCACAGCTGATCCCTGGCTGAACAGTTGAGAACAAAATTCTAAAACTGATGAAATAGGAGCTGTATAGGGATCAATCTACCTTTCATGAGCCCAAATGGAGAATCTCTTCCACTTACTGGAATAAATCTTCCTAGTAGAAGGCTTGTGGGAAGAAGACAGAATATGAAGCACCTCTGGTGAAAAATCATGAAGCCTGACTAGGGACGGAATTGGAGCAGCCATGCTGTCAACCTGAGGGTCTGAATGGAGAGGTGGAACTGCCCTGACATATGAGTCAACAGATCTGGCTCTGGGTCCAGAATCCATGGATCGTCCATTAGATAAGGGTGGAGAAAAGAAAACCAGATCTGACAAGGCCAGTGTGGTGCAATCAGTATAATTTTGCTTCCCAAGGATTGTGCTTTCTGAATAACCTTCATTATCAGGGAGATTGGAGGGAAGGCATAGAGAAATCCGGAGGGCCAATCATGAACTAAAGCATCCCTGGGTGCCTCCCCCTTCGGGGGGATAAGGGTGAAGTAGCTTCTGCATTTAGCATTGAGGGGGCTGGCAAATAGATCGCAGCAAGGCTGACCCCATCTGTGGAAAATCCGTTCCGCCACTTGTTCACTCGGGGACCACTCATGAGGCATCAGAATAGCTCTGCTCAGCCTGTCAGCAATCACGTTGGACTTCCCTGGTATGTGCGTTGCCTCTAGAAAGCGCCGGGAAGATACTGCCCACTGCCACACTCAAAGTGCCTCTCTGCAAAGGGGATACGACCTGGTTCCTCCCTGTTTGTTCAGATACCATACCACTGACATGTCTGAGTGGATTGCAATTGTCCCATAAGGAAGAAAGCCTTGAAGTGCTTGCAATGCTAATAGCACCGCTCTCATCTCTAAGACATTGATATGCAAATGGATCTCATGTTCTTGCCACATGCCTTGGACTGTCCTGCCGAGATAATGCCCCCCCACCCAATCTGGGAGGCATCCGTGGTCGCCGTGGCAGCCGGAGAAGGAAGAACGAAAGGCATACCTGCGTTGAGATTGCTGGTCTGAAGCCACCAGCACAAATCCTGCTTGCACCTGTCTGTAATAAAAATAAGATGGGAGAGTGGGAGATGCTGTAGAGACCATTGGGCAAAAAGTAGCCACTGAAGAAGCCTCATGTGTAGTCTTGCAAAAGGAACTAGCATAATCATGGCAGCCATGGACCCTAACAACTTGAGGACCACTTTTGCCTTGACCTTCTTCAGTGGTAGCAAAGCGTAGACCTGCTGCTGTAAAACCTAAATTTTCTCTTCTGGTAGGAAAACCCTCATGAGCACTGTGTCTAATTCGGCACCAATAAAGGTAACATGCTGCGAGGGCAACAAAGCAGACTTTTCCCAATTCAAAGTAATTCCCAGACTTTGGCACAGTGCAATAGTGGCATCCCTGGTCTGTAGCAGTAGATGCCTGGTGGTGGCAGACAGGAGCCAGTCGTCCCTGATGTCTCAAGTGAGCCATTACCACTGTCATGCATTTGGTGAACAACCTGGGGGCTGTGGTGAGACCAAAAGGCAGGGCACGAAACTGAAAATGACTGGCTCCCAGCCAGAAGCGTAGGTGACTTCTGGATGCCCTGTCCATTTTGATATGGTAGTAAGCATCCTAGAGGTCAATGGAGCACATCCACACATCTTTCCCTAATAACTGGAGAATTGACTGTATCATGACCATGCGGAACGTGGACTTCTCTACATGAAGGTTCAAACAGCTGAAATTGAAAATGGGTCTCAGGTCCCCTGTTCTTTTCAGCACAAAAAATAATCTGGAGTAAGTCCCTAATCCTACTTGGTCTGAGGGGACAGGCTGGATGGATCTCTTTGACAGCAACTTTTGTACTTCTAAAGTTGCGGAATCCCTTTGACTGGGTGGAACGTCCAAGATTCTTTTGTTTGGAGGGGGATAAGAAAGAAGGGGTATATGATAACCTCTGGAAATTATCTCTAATACCCACTCATCTTGGGTGATGTCTCACCAGGCTTCTGGGTATAGAGAAATGCGACCCCCGACTGGCTTCAGAGATGCACAGTTGGGCCTCCCCTCAGGAGCACTGGTAGGGAGAACCAAGAAAGGAATCGCGGTCCCCCTGGTTATGTGGGCCTCCTCTGACTCTAGGGCAGCATCTACCTGAATTTCTTCCCCCTCCTCTGCCTCTGGAGGAGGAATCACTCTGTGCTTCATGAAGAAACCTCTGCGACTTTCTGAACCACATTTTTCCACCCTACTGGCCCTTGGGATATGGTCTAGAAGCCATGGAAAAATGGACTCACATGGCAGACAGGGTTTTTCCTTCCTGCTTTGACCTAGTGAGAGTGTCCTTTACCTTGGTTCCAAATAAGGATGAACTGTCAAAGGGGGCATTGGTGAAGGTAGACTTGAAAGCCTCCGTGAAGTTGCACAGGCACATCCTGGAGTGCCTCCTAAGAGAGACTCCGGAACACGCAGCCCTGCTCGCTCCGTCGGCTGCATAAGAGATCAGCCTCATGGAGGAGTTGGTAATAGAATTTAGGGTAGACATCTGAGCATTGACCTTCTGAGCCACAGCATCAGAAACGTTACCCTATAGAGAATTTCCCAGCTCTTTTAGGAGATCTCTCTGGAGACATGTAAAATGTGACAAATAGTTCAGCGACCGCAGTGTAAAGGCCGCTGAAGAGAACACATGCTTCCCATACCCTGGACTCCTTGTTAGGGGATGGACGGTAGATGAAGTTTCCGCAAGTTCCTTCTTGGTGGCTGCTGCCACCACCATGGCATCTACTGAAACACCTTTTGTAAGAAATTCTTTATCAGGGGGAGCGGACAAAAACTTGTTGGGTCTCCTAGGGACCGGTTCCACAGTGACTGGAGTTTCCTACACCTTTCAACAAACTAGGTCCAGGAACTCGTCGAACGGGGGAGAAACCCAAGAGGTGGAGGGTTGGGACCCAAAGGCCTTCAGGAACACTGACTCCTCCTCAGAAGGGGCTTTGGAGGGCCAGTCGCCTCTCTGTCTCAATATTTCCAAGATATCTGAGAAAGAGATATCGTCAGAAGATGACTTGGGGGACCCCTCTGACTCCTCGAGGTCGGTGTCAGACGTGAGAGACTCATCTTGGGAGTCAATGTGCTTCTTCTTGCACACTCTCTTTCTGGGGGGGCTCCTCAGGTAAAAAATCTGGGGAGGCCTTAGAAAGCTGGGGACCACTCATGGAGGTATCCTGAGGCCTTAGGTCTCCACTGTCCCTAGATAGAGGGTGATCTGAGACTGATATTGGTGCTGGAGAGGGAAGAGTGTCGGTGCTGTAACATGCAGCTGACGACCTAGCCAGCACACTCCTCATGACCTCAAAAGCTGATCCCCCCGGCTCCAAAGGTCGACTAACCATGGAAGATACTGTAGTAGCCCTCGGAGCTAAGGAGATGAGGTCCAAAAGCCGATGTCAGGTCCACGCTCACCCGTGCCGAAGCACCAAGAGGAAGGCTTGGAGCCAAAGAAGATCGACCCAAGACCTCCCTCTCGGTTCTGACCAGTGAACTGTGACCCCATGGATGGTGCCGATGGGGTCGGTGTGGAAATTGGAGCTGAGATACCAAAAGGGGCTACTGGAACCAACCTCACGGCGTCTGATGGAACCAACAGCTCTGGCTCCGAAGAAAGGTTCGGAGGAAGAACAGCCAAAGATGAAGGAAGGATGGGCTCTGGAGCCGACTGGGCCGGAGCCAAAAGCAATTTAGCCAGCACCAATGACCTGAGCAGTTTCCTCACCACTCTATTGACATTGTCATCGGAAAGGGTCATAGAGGACCTAGAGGACACGGTTGGGGATCTGGATCTCCCTGCAGAGGGAGACCTGTGAGTCAGAGAAACCGGTTGAAAAACTGGAGACCAATTCCGAACTGATAAATCTGTCACCAACTCCAATAAACTGGGAGACGATGTTGACATCATAGATGCACTGCCTTCTGTTGGCCCCGAAGCCAGTGGAGCCGAAGAAGCAACTGTAGTTCTAGTGATTTTCTCTGGTGGCTTCGTGGAAACTGACGGAGCCGGAGAGCATTTCTTTGAAGATTTTTTGTCTGTTTTTTTGTCCAGTTTGGAAGGAGAGGATCTGGAACTAGAAGACCTCTCCAAGTCTTCTTCAAAGGAAGGTTTCAGCAATCCTTTTAAAATAAACTTGTTCTTCCTCTCTTGCAGCACACGGGGACTGAAACGTGGCAGAACAAGCAGGATTATTGTAGATGATTAGCCCCCAAGCAATACACGCACACAGAGTGCCCATCCGTCAAAGACATCTTATTATTACATTTGACACACTTTTTAAAGCCCGAAGGCCTGTGTTCTTTAGAATCCTTGGACATGCTGATAGCAAGAACACACACACACATAGGGAAAAACAGCAGGGACACCTTCACCAAAGTAACCAAAATAACCAAGATAGAGCACGGGAAACTAGAGCATCTAACTGAAATGGCCTAGAGACCGTGGGATAACCACAGGGAGGACTAGGTCCTCTAAGTTAAATGGGCCTAGCCCAGGGAATAAGGGCACCAAAAACAGTCACACAACAAAAACCCTGCTAACAGGTCTGCTACACAAAAACATGGGAGGACTAGGTCCTCTAACTGAAATGGGCCTAGCCCGTAAACACCAAAGAAAGAAATGGGATACCAAGAAAAGTTCAGCAGAACCGGTCACACAACCAGCAGAAGCAAAACACACACACTAGCTATGAAAATAGCTTTTGGAGCTACTATATTGAAAAATAAATCGAAAAATTGTACTTAGCCACGGCCAAGAGCGAGACCACATCCGAGCTGTACGAGCAGCAAACAAGATCTGGGGATAGGCGCATTGCAGCATGGGATACCTCTTAGCCACAAGCCAATTGAAGACTTTGAGCTAGAGTATGGCCGAGTCAGAGACGAGGTTCTGCTCCGAACCCACAGGTAAGAATGTAGGTGAGATTGGACTACATTACATCAAATATTTCCATATTAAACAAGAAATATACTTTAAAACAATAAGTAAGGTTAATCAAAGAATACAGGCTTTTATGCATGGTCCTAAAAAAGTGTGCATGGGGACCAATAGTTTGAAAACAGCCCTGGGCCCATGGTGCATTTAATCTACTGTTCAATGAATCTGAGTTCAACTGCATTTTCAATCAATCTGGGTTTCAATGAACTTTCAATGAATGTGAGTTTCAAGGGAAGATAAGTTTACTGTTGCTCATGTTAAGTCTGTTTTCAATATGAGGCTGTTCTGTTTTATTTAGCAAATAGCCATCAGTTTGTACTTTAAAATTTTGAAATAAAAGTTTGAAATTAAATCCAAATCTCTATAATCATTGTGAAAGTAAAGAAGAAATATGCACATTGATAGTTTTGAACATTGTTTGTGGTAATTGAGGAGAAAGAGACAATAGTGGGAAACTGGAATGGCTGCTGTGGAGGGGTCTGGCCCATTACCCTGCCTAGAGCCCCATTTGACCATGATCTGGCTCTCCTGTGAATCAGACATGTTAACTGTCAGGTGTGCATTTCTGTGTACACCTCGCAGTAACCATTTTGAATCAGCACCTTTCAAGTCTTCATTATCACTTAGTTCTAGACCTTCAAACTATCCAATGTTCCAGAACACCTAATCACCTCATAATAATTAAGCCTTCCCTCAAGTCCTTTGTAAATCGCTTATTTCTTGCACATTTAAAGAGTGCAAAAGAACAGCATTCCTCTGTATAAGAAAAAAATGCGTAGTTAATTTGAAATATGCTTATTACAGACCATTATTCAGTGACTGACTTTAACTGTTTTACTTGCAGAAATTACTCCAAGGCAAACACTTTTGAAAGTATGCTCCATTTCACGCTAATTGATTATGAAAAGTAACCAGGGAATACATCAGAGCACTAACATTATCAGCTATTAACCTAGATAATAAAGAGAGTACACATTTTCTCTAATACCTTTATAAGCGTTTAACAGTTTTCAAGCTGCTTATTCTGGTAATAGCAGAAGGCTATTGAAACAATTTAAATTCCTTAAATTTCATTAAGGGATTTAAGTGGTGCATAAAACAATCCCTATAATGAGTGTGTCATTAGCATCCAGATTGCTGTAAT
This sequence comes from Protopterus annectens, assembly GCF_019279795.1. Classification (NCBI taxonomy): domain Eukaryota; kingdom Metazoa; phylum Chordata; order Ceratodontiformes; family Protopteridae; genus Protopterus; species Protopterus annectens. The sequence continues at coordinate 1,808,103,469 of NC_056743.1, read as the reverse complement.
TTGTTATACTGACACGGCACCCATGTGTTGATACAAATACTGTAGCCACAAAACCTGTGCACATGTATCTTTCCTGTCACAGTAGCCGTGCATGCTACTGCCAAATTACAACATTCCTCTTATACCACTGCTCCCATAATTCTGAGTAAACATTTTTATTGCTAGAGATTCCAAATCCTTTTGGACAGGTTCTGTATGAAAAGTTTTAAGAAATATAAATAAATAATTAAGTTACTGGATCTGTCTGGAGTCTGATGTTTTTGCAGAATGAGATTCCTAGTTTTACTTGGAGGAAGTTCAGGTCATGTTGAGCTCACCCTCATGATCTTACCACACTGCTCTGCAGTTAAATCATGTTGCACTTTTTTACTTTCACAAGTTATCGCTGTATTTAAGAGGGTCTATTTGCTACATTTAGTTGACTGAACACACACAGTTGAATTTTTCAAAGGATACTCAGGGAGAAAAGCTGCAGTCAATATCACCAAACATACCAATATCCTTGTCATAGGTAACTCCATAGTGAGGCACACTCATGCACCATTCACCAGGCTATACAAAGAGAGGGCCTAGTGCGGGATTCACCACAATACACAAGCACTCAAGTCCTTGCATCACAGGTATACATATGACACAGTCATTGTACCTGTGGGTGTAAAGGACTTGAGACAGACCTCCATGGACTATATGAAGAGAAATGATGGAGCTACCGGAATATGTCTCAGAGGAAGGTATGAAACTAGCCTTGAGCAGCATTCTACCGTCACCAAGAATGATACCACAATTCACTCAAAAGATAACTGACTTCAACATAGGTTCATAGGTTCATAGATTAGTACTAGGCTAATTGCCCTTGTGGGCCATTTTAAGCCTAGCCAATTATCCCTTGTGAGACTCAAACCCTGCACCTTGTGTTTGTAAGGCAAACACCTTAACCATTAGACCATCCACCTGCCAATATCCTTGTCATAGGTAACTCCATAGTGAGGCACACTCATGCACCATTCACCAGGCTTATATTCTAGTGTCATTCTAAGGGGGGAAGGGGGGTACAACATGTAGCAGCCTCATAAGAGATAATAGCTCAATCTGCTTTGTCAGGGATGGCCTGCTCTTCTCCCCCCAAGCCTTCCATATATTGGCTTAAATCTTGTTCACTCCCATTGTGCCTTTTTAGACAAAAACGGTCTTCTAGAACTTCCACCAATAAACAGAATCAGGACAACATGCTGCTCAGTGCTAGGATCCTTTACAAAAAAACTCCACTCCCAACAAGCACTGCTTTACCTGGAAAATGTAGATTATGCATTGTCACAAAGACCCGGTTTAAGATTAGTGAAAGCATTCTGTCAGTGGGGGGCTTCAGTGCTTTTCACTCATTCATGCTTACAGCATTAGAAATAGGCACTAAAGACAGAGGTGTCTCTATATTCCTAAGAAAAAAAAAATAAGATAATGATTTGGAACCTCTCCATATTCAGTATACTATAAGTAAAACCGTTTATCACATTATAGATAACTACAGGAACCCCTCTATGTCCCCCACAGCCCATGCCTGTTACCTAACCAATATGGAGTCCATAAGTATTAAGCCAAACATTTTCCTGGAAGACTGTAACTATCCCACCATCAACTGGGAGACTTAGATATCCTCAAACATGTACAGCTAGAGATTTCTCAGCTTCAAAAGTACAAAGTCCCTGGACCAGTTAGTTCATACCCCAACTAAGGGAGATAAAAATCCTGGACAGCTCTGCTCCCCACCTATTGTTACCTCCTCCCTGGTCAAGTTGGACCACAGGTCAGTCACATTTACCTTAAGACTGAAGACAGAAGCATTCTCCAGTACCTTAGTATTCAGAAACTATGCAAAGGATAATCTACTCAAAGTTGATCACACTGTTTATGCAGAATCCTTTACTGCCAAGTTCTATGCACATCTAAATAGGAGCTGTCCCTCTCAGAAATAAATAGAATGCAAAATTCAAAAATAAATCCCTGTGGTGTAACCCTATCATAAACAGGCTCTATAATAAAAAAAATAAAATAAGATAAAGTAAAAGATAAAAAAAAAACTCATTGTGTGAAAATAAGTCTAACTCTCAAGAAGCCAAAAATGCTCTTGCTAAACTAAACAAAGAACTCTGAATCCTGACCAAATCAACTAAAGCCAGATATGAGGTAAAATAGCCATCCAGGTGAAAGATAACTGTAAAACCTTCTTTAATTGTGTTAGAAATATCATAAATAATGCACAGCATGACAAAGAGCTAATAGTAAATGAAATCACATACTCAGATCCAAAGGACAACACCATTCTACTAACCCCAACTTCAACCCCCCATCCTTTCCAATATTCTCATAACACATACCCATATCTACCAGGGCAAAAATATTACATCTATGTGGTCAGATAACGTTACAGGCTGTCTCCTGGCTAGACTAAAATATGAATTGTCTGACACCTTACAGAAGCTATTCATTGTCAGCCTCAAATTAGTCTCCATGACAGATGAATAGAAGACAGCAATGGTTGTTCCCTTGCTCAAAAGTGGGGCTAAATCATACCTGGGTAATTACAGAGCCATAAAACTGACCAGCCTCATCTGTAAAGCTATGAAAGCATCATTACAGAATTAGTAAATAAGGTTATACTGTATGTAACCTACAGACTCTCAACCCAATCCAGTTTGGCTTCATCAAGGGCAGGTTCTGCCTAATTAACCTAGGTGGCTTCTTAGAAATAGTTACTGAAGCAATGGATGAAGGCAAAACAGTGCACAACATATCTACACCTCACAAAGGCATTCAACACCATAACACACTCAGGTATCATAGACAAATTCTCCCAGCTAAATACCAATCCCATGTAACTTGTTGGATAGCAAATGGACTCACAAATAAGCAAGTTAGGCTGTGCAGATCTGCCTCCTCCTCCAAAAGACCTGTCACTAGTGGTGTATCTGGGGTTCAGCCTTTGGGCTACTACTGTTTGGCATTTACATCTCAAAGGGGAAAGTTAATATCAAGGGTTTGTGGCTGACCAATTTTACAGATGATTGCAAACTTAGTGCCATCATAAACTTCCCAGAGGATATCAAGATATTCCAAGAGGGCCTGTCCTGACAGAACAGTTAGTTTCAAAACCATGGACTCAAACTAAATGCTTCTTCTTCTTCTTTCAGCTTTTCCTGGTTAGGGGTCGCCACAGCGGATTATCTGTCCGCTCATGATTGGCAGTGGAGTTTTACAGTGTTGAGTTGCCAGCCCGGTGCCCAACCTTCCACTGAAGGCACACACATGCACACACTCACATCTAGGGCCAATTTAGAATGTACAATCCACCTATTCTAATGGCTAGTTATTTATTTTCGCCTGCTTTATTTACTACTGTGTTGCATGTCTTTGCATTTGCTTGCGCTGAGTTCCAACAGCCTGAACAACTGGCACGGATGTATCAGCAGATGCATGTTTTCTTCCTCCAGCAGACCTTCAATTTACTCCATTAAACAAGTACAAAGTGCAACAGCTAGAAAGTCAGCATAACTGCAGCACCTGTACTTATAAATAAATAGCTGCACAAAGCACAGAACTTGCAAGTCAGCCCAAATAACTGTGGTTAGTATAAAGAATTTCTGAGTTACTGTACTGAATGCTTATTGTGGCACCAGTGCTGGTGTTTACAATACTTTTTAACTGCTGTATGAGCCAAATATTGTAGTGCTTGTGTATCACTTTTGAACTGTGCTATGCTGAGAAGTATATAATCATATCCTTCAGTAAGTATGACTCCACTTGTAACTATCACATTCAGAACTTACGTTGAAACTTGATCCCGTAGTTAGGGAGCTGTGAACATATGCTGACAATGAGTTGTCCTTTGATCACCATGTATCCACTATTGTAACACCTTCCTCATTGCACAGCTTATATCTAAAGTTCTTGCATCCAAGTCCAGAGATATAATCATTCCACTGTACTGATTACGCTGATGACCCTTTCAGTAAGTACCTGTCAAAACATTTGTTACAACTGGAATGACCATAATGCTTTCCCACTTAAAAAAATCAAGGGTCTAAGCTGTAAAAACTATGCAGACCTCAAAGCCATGTCCCTCTTCTTAATATTATAGAGACCACTGAGAAGCAACATCTACCTCACATATAGACCTTCAGCAGATCCTATTTTTTCTTGATCCTGGATGATGGTTTCAATCTGTGGGTGCTGAATATAGTCACATATGTCCCACGATAAGAATATTTTTTTCTTAACTGTGTACATGTGAAAGTACTCGTGTATCCAGATGATGACCAGGGAGGCTTTTTCAACCTGGCTGTACCTCTTCTCTACTTCAGATAGGGATCTCCTTGCATAAGCTATAAAATTTTGATGTCCATTTATGTATTTCACTAAAAACTGACCTAAGTCGTGAAATTGCAACTACCACTAACCATTCCTCTCCACCTCTCCACCTCTTAGCCCAAGAATCCTTAAATGAGTATGCAGTTAATGATTTGCTAATGCACAAATATCTTGTACAGTGTAATAAATAAATCCAAAAGGGCCAGTGGAGAAACCACTCAAAAATGACGGGCTGAGAAACCACAATGTTTAATAAGTACAAAGTGTAAAAACAAAGAATAAAAACACGTTGTGGTTTCTCAGCCCAAAGTTTTTGAGTAGTTTCTCCACTAGCCCTTTTGGATTTATTTGTTCGTGTATTGGATTGAGGCTTGTGTTCTCCTTTTTGCTTATTTGTTTACAGTGTAAAAAATGCTGTGCATATTTAAAGGTAACAGCTGATAACACTGGTGATCTGTGTTCCTTGCGTCAAAAGTTGGATGATCTGCTTACCATTGTTAGAAGTAAATCTCGACTTGATGATGATTGCACATGTGCAATTGGCATGGCTTGGAGAACTGTTGTATCATATATTAATGATTGGATTGATGAACTAAATAATGTTAGGCATAGAACAAATTGAACAGATTTAGGAAATAATGCATGTATTTTCTGCAAAGATCATTCAACCCCTATGAAACAAGACAATGTCCTTGACAACTTTGGAATCCTGGATGCAAGTATTCAGCAATCTGAGGCTCTAGTTTGTTTAGAAGGAAACAAAAAAAGAAAGAAAGGAAGAAGTTCTCAACAAATAACAAGGAAGAAAAAGATACTGACTAAAGACTGCAAAGGAAAGAGAATATGTAGTAAAAAGGATTCTGCTTTGTTATGTAACAAAGTGGTGACAGGGAATGAAGATATCTGTGTATCAGAAAATCCTCAAGCTACAGAAAAAGACATCACTTTTCCAATGGAAAAGGTAGAAAAAAGAGGCAAGGGGCAGGTGAAAAGGAAGAAACAAAACTGAACCAGGAAGGACTGAAGAACATTACTGTAAGAAAAAAGAAGAGAAAGACAGATGTTGATTACATGGCTCAAGCCGTGGATTTACAATGCCAGCTGGATGAGAATTTATTATACCATGACCCCCCCATTAATATTCCAAAACGTGCATGCTGATTGGCCAGCGTGCACATTGTAAATTGACTTATACTAATGGAAAAGGTCCGTCGCCGGACTTTTCCATTAGTATAAGTCTTTTTTAAAACACTGTCTCGCTATGTTAAAGGAGTTTAACATAGCGACTCAGGTTTTAAAAAAGCAACGGAGATCTCTGTTGCTTTTTTTAAAGCTGTCTCGCTATGTTAAACTACTTTAACATAGTGACATAGTGTGTAAAAAGCAACGGAGATCTTGCTTTCTCCGTTGCCTTTTTTTTAAAACCTGTCTCACTATGTTAAATGGGTTTAACATAGCGAGACAGCTTTAAAATATGCAACGGAGATCTCCGTTGCTTATTTTAAAGCTGTCTCGCTATGTTAAACCCATTTAACATAGCAAAACAGTAAAAGCAACGGAGATCTTGCTTTCTCCGTTGCTTTTGCTCACAGCTCTGATGTACTGCAAGGCATCAGTACATCAGAACTTCATGAATACCAGACAGCTGCGGAAGGGCAGCAAGGAGGCATTATACAAAGCCATTATTTAAGAAAAGCAATTATTTTTTTAAATAATGTCATTAGATAATAGCAATAACCACTTGTGGTGTGGTAATGCTGGATTTACGGTTGGCTTTGTTTGGTCTCGGGCTAGCCTCGGGACCAAACCACGCCAACCGTGGGTAAATCCAGCATTACCCACACCCAGGCGTGGGTTATTGCTATAATATGCAATGAAAACAGTGGGATTAGTAAGACTAATAGTGATGAGGATCTGTCCTTCACAACAATTTATAGAGCAAATATTACTATAGTAGAAGCTGGAGATTCTTCAGAGCTGGCCAGAAAAGATAGTCTTGTAATTGGAGATTCAATTATTAGAGGAACTTATACTTATATAATATCACAGTCAAAGGAGGCAGCGGAACACAGCAGTAAAATTCAAGAATTTAATCCGAGAACAAACAGTAAGTGCTTTCGCAGCAGCAGCTGCTTCATCAGACAAATAAAGATCTAAACTGTAGCACTTTTAAACAGCAAAGCAGCCAATTAGCATGCAAAAACAATTAGGAATTAACAAGAGCCCTTAAAGCCACACCAAAAAATGCAGCTCAAAGCTCATTGTATAAACACAAAAACAAATAAAGTATTTCATTCAACAGCCAAAAAATGCAGCTCAGAACTCATTATATAAACAAGAAAACATTTCATACATAAAAGCATATAGAACATTTCATTCATAAAAACATTATAAAAATACTGAACATAATTAATATCTATCTGGCTAAGGGCCTATTCATTAAAACTGGTTTAATAGAAAATTTATCATTAAGGCCTTTCCCCATATTAGCTTTCATTCTAATAATGTTTATATAATGAGTTCTGAGCTGCATTTTTTGGCTGTTGAATGAAATGCTTTATATGTTTTTATAAATGAAATGTTTTTGTGTTTATACAATGAGCTTTGAGCTGCATTTTTTGGTGTGGCTTTAAGGGCTCTTGTTAATTCCTAATTGTTTTTGCATGTTAATTGGCTGCTTTGCTGTTTAAAAGTACTACAGTTTGGATCTTTACTTGTCTGATGAAGCAGCTGCTGCTGCGAAAGCGCTTACTGTTTGTTCTACTGTTTGTTCTGGGATTAAATTCTTGAATTTTACTGCTGTGTTTCACTGCCTCCTTTGACTGTGATATTGTATGATTTATTTTTTGGAGGACCGGTTTACCTACACCATAGTCATTGTTCTTTGTTGAACTTATACTTATATTTGCAGAGATGATAATAAACATCAAATAGTGTTATGCTTGCCAGGAGTAAAAATAGAAGATGTGAGACAAGCCTTGGAACGCCTTAATGTATTAAAGTATGGATCTGTTTTTATTCATGTTGGTACAAATTATGTCACCCACAAGAACTCTCTGACTGTTAATAGGGAACTGACAGCCCTCTTAGATAGAATAGCTTGTACAGGTGTTAGGACATATTTTTCACAAATCACCTATAAAAAGGATAGTCAGGTCACTGTGAATGAAAAGATGTTTTGGGTAAATGCCTACATGGAAAAAATGTCCTGTTTTAAAAATGGAAGTGTGTAGACCATCCAAGCCTAGTTTTAGGCATATGTGTTCAGATAGGATGGTGTGCATTTTTCAAGATCAGGGAAGAGAATTTTTGCAGCAGATATTTTGCAGTATTTGACAAACACTAGGCAGGATTTTTGCCACGTCGAAAATTTAACAGTTCACAGATAGCAAAATCTTATGCATCTCTGATGGCTATTAATGCTAGGAGCATTAATAATAAAGCTTATTTATTGGAAAATTTGCTATATTCCCACAAAATTGATGCTGTTATTGTTTGTGAAACATGGCTAAAGAACAATGACTGGAAACCAGTTCTATCAGGGCATAAATGCTTTTACTGTAACAGACATTCTAACAAAAAAATCAGGTGGAGGTGTTATGATAGGGATTAAAGATAGCTATTAGACCTGTTATTATTACATGTTCAGTGATAATACCAATACTATAGACTGTGTAACTGTGACAGTAAAGACAACCATGGAATATATAACAACAGCTGGAGTGTATAGACCACCAAAGTCAAGTGCAGATGACCTAGAGGAATTCATACATTTCTTACATGAAACACAGGAGGGAAGAATAATATTAGCTGGGGGCTTAAATTTACCAGAAACAGACTGGAATAATATTGATTCAACAACGTTAGTAAGGAAATTATTCACAGTGTATATTCAGGAACAACAATTGCTTCAGATTGTAGAAAAAAACTACCAGGGGACGGAACATACTAGACATTGTTTGTGTTCCCAAAGAAATGACTGTAATTTCAAGTCAAGTTTTACCACCATTGATTTGCAGTGATCATGCAATTATCAAGGTTAATTTGTTGCTAGATAATTCTGCCAAACTGAAATCTAAGCCAATGCACAGAAGGTTAATTACAGATTATATGGAAGCAAAACAGTCACTATGTAAAACTAACTGGAGTGATGTGTTCAGTGGAAAAACTGCAGATGGAATGTGGAAAGTTTTGAAAGAGAAATTGAGTGCAAAAAATTAAAAAAATGTTTAACATCAGGATCTAGGCATACAACATCACGGGGATATATTTCCATAAGAACAAGATATCTGATTAAGGTGAGAGACCAAAAAATATAAGAAATGGAAAATAGGCCAAACTACAACTTTGAAAACTGAAATAAACAAGCTGGACAAACAGATAAGCATAGTGTGAGATAAGATCAAGAAAAATTTGAAGAACATTTATATAAAATTATTGAGCATAAAAGGAAACCTTTTTATAGATTCATAAGATGCGGAAGGAGTAAAGACATACAAACTGATAAACTGTCTTAAAATTCTAAAATTTATTCTCAGGCACAACAGATTATAGATATATTTACAAAATCTTATGAAAAACAGTTTGGCTCCACAAAAGGGGTGATAAGTTGTCCGAGTGACATCCAGGTAACTGCAGCTACTGGAATCAAATTAGATTATTTTGAAAAAGAGCTGCACAAACTGGATCCAAACAAAGCACAGGGAGGAGACGGAATTAGTAAAATGACCTGAGAACACTTCAGCAAGAACTTACAGTACCAATATATCTATTATTCACTAGGTCATCTAAATATGGAGAGATTCCTCAAGTTGGAGACATGCGCTTATTAAACCTGTCTTTAAGGGAAAGGGGAGTAGGAATAATCCAGAGTCATATAGACCCTTAAGTTTACTTTCATGTTGTGGAAAAATAATGGAGAAGGTAATATTGGATAAGTTATTGTCAGAATTGGATAGGTTGGGACTTGAGACCATATATCAGCATGCATATGTTGAAAACAGCTCTATTACCACCTGTAACATGATGTTTTATAACAATATAATAACAGCTATGAATGAAAATTGGTGCTGTGATATCATTTGTATAGATGTAACTTCAGCATTTGACAGGGTCCTACATAAAACACTGATCAATAAATTAGTACAACTAGGTAATGATGTACTCTTTATAAGATGGATAGCGGCATGGCTTACAAATAGGACATGGCAAGTATCATACAGCAACTAGACAGGTGAAATCCTTGGTTACAGTCAGGGTGTCCCACAGGGCTCTGTTCTAGACCCTTACTTCTTTATTTTGTATCTTTCAGACCTAAGAAAGTAATGCCCTATTTAAACATACCAAAGTTTGTTCTAACTATAAATATAAATTCTTAGTTTTAGAACAGGTAAAAAGTGATATTAGAGGGGGGCTTTGGGAAGAAAAAATTTAATTTAGAGAACTTTGGTGGCAGATCACTTTAGAAGCTGACAAAGCCCCTGGCTTGAATGATTGTATTTCTATAATACCTTTACTAAAATTGAGATCTGCAAAACTATGAATGTAATAATATGAGTGACCAGGAGAGGACATTAATAGAAACACTATTAACTAAAATGTGAATGAGATATGTGGATTGATTTCTCCTATTTATTAAATTAATTAAATAGCAGTTTTAATTAATAAATTAGTTTTAATTGATTTTTAATAAGTGATGTTCACTATTTTTATATTTAATATATTTATTATAATAATAAAAAATGATTTATTTTACACAAATTTTTAAATAAAGGGGTAACATAATGAGATAATTGAATTTTAATTAATGGTGAAATTCTATTGGTAGACAAGAATGTTGTTGAAGTATAAATTAAAGGATTTATGATATGCTGGTCATCTGATGAAGTCAATTTAATGACGAAAAAGCTTGTGAATGTATAGGGAAGGCGTTCATGATAAAGGAGTTATACGTGGTTTCGTTTTTTTATGCAATAAAACTGTTCAAATTGGTGGATTGGATTAGTTCTTCGTGAATACTGCTTGTTTTATTGTTCTAAGTGACTTTTGGGCAGTATTATCCATTTCTTCGTTTTTTCCTGGTTTACTGTTGTGGTTCACGATGGATGGTTCACCACCTCCTGATCCTAAGAGGCAGGATGAAGCAGGGCAAATGAGGAAACTCATTGGTCAATTAACAGCATTAGTTGAACTTCTTACACCTATCAGCCAGTCGTTTTTGGAAACTAGCAGCGTCAACATCCAATCCCACATCCTTAGAACCGAAGGGTTGAACGCTAGGAGCGGAAAAAGTAACCGGAAGCAAGGGGAGCTTATTGGCGGAACTTCTGAAGCCGGTGACCTTGGTGAATCTAATAATGGAGTTAATGAAGGTACTTTTGATGCTGCTAATACCCCAACTATTTTTAAAAACCTGGAAACAAGAATTGGCCCTAATGGAAGTAACAACGCTTTTCGCGACGAGCGGGGCTGGAATTCAGGTACTGTGTTAACTAACATACACAAAGAGACTTCCGACTGCTTAAAAGGCAAATATGTTTTCAAATGTGACTATAATAACAAACGAGAGGGTCTGAATGACACCTATAGAAACAAGATTGACAAACTTTCTAAGTTGATGCACAAATTTAAAACTTTGGACATAGAGAATGAATATTTAAAAGAATGTATATCAAGAGACATTGTTCCTAAGGGACTGCGTGTTTTTAAGTTTCCAAATAATGTTGTTATTGGTACTGAATTTCATAAAGAACTTTTAGAAGTGTTTAATAAATGTGGTATAGATGTATTGAAATTAATTATTAAAGACAATATAAAAAGCCAAGAAGCTATACAGAAAGACATTAATGAACTAGACCAGCATATTAAGGATGATTTAATTTTCTCAATTAGAGAAGAAATGGAAAATATTATAATATTAGGAAAGATATAGATATAAGATGTGAAGATTTGGTGAGTAGAAAAATTAAAAAACTTGAGAGAGATATTAATGAATATGAGAATCACACATGTTACCCTATACCTAACAAAAGATATATGAATCATGTTAATGGACATAAATACAATGGTAGAGAAAATATTTTTAATGTTAATGATGGTGGAACATTTTTTTATGATGAGGATGGACAAGAATACGACACAGTATTCCCACCTTTAAGGAGGTCTGAGAGACTGAAAAGTAAACAGGGCCCTCAACAGCAAAATTTTCCAGAGGGGGGGGAGAGAAGGAGGAGAGGGAAATTTTATTACGTCCCCACCCCACAATATACAGTTATAAAGAAATTGTTAAAGATAAGTACAAATATGTGTACAACAATTTCACTATTTATAATTTTAGTGAGTTAATTTTAGAAAAGGAACATTTTGATTTATTTTCCAAGGGCCTTAAATTCATACCTAACAGAAAAGGAGATGTAACAGGTAGTATATTGGATATAAAAAGTTTTTTAAGGAAAGTAAATTTAAGTATTATGTTTCCCAATAACAAAGTTCAAAATAAGACAGAATTGAAACGAAAAAGTATATACAACCCCCCGTTACACCCCCAATTAAAACATGTGGAGAGAATTATAGAATTGGAAGTGAGGAAACAAGCAAATAAAATATGATATAAACCAAACTTAAGTAAGAAGGAAAGTGACTTATTGTATGAGATAAAAAATAATAACAAAATTAGAGTGATGAAACCGGATAAAGGGGGAGGATTAGTCATTATGGATAGTATTCTATATGAAGGTAAAATGAATACTATCCTATGGAATGAAACTAGATACTCAATAGTATCTTTGAATGAAATGAATATAGCTTATAATAAAATAGATATAATTTTGCAAGATATGTTAAACGAAGAGATTATAGACTATAATACTTTCAAATATTTGAAAGTAGATAAACCTAGAACCCCCACGATATTTGGTATACCCAAGATTCATAAAAATGAAGAAGACCCCCCCCTTTTAGGCCGATAGTTTCGGCAGAAGGGTCAAAAACATATCCTTTAGCCTAATTTATAGATAAGAAATTAAAAAATGTATGGATGAAAAGGAAATGTATTTTAAAAGACTCTTGGGATTTATTGAAAGAATTACCTGACAGCTCTAACAATGAACAACTATTATTTGTTACAATAGACATTATTGATTTATTTTCCTGCATCCCATACGAAGAAGGAACAAAAATGTCTGAAGAAATTGTGTATGGAGATGTGGTTTTAACACAGAATGACAAATTAATAAGTACTTGGCTAATGGAGCTGGTTTTGAAGAATAATTTTATTTATTTTAATGGGGAATTTTTTCAACAAATTCAGTGGGTAGCAATGGGTGCAGCTTGCTCCCCTACATATGCTAACTTAATTCTTGCTTATTGGGAAGAAAAATACATATTTAATTCTGAATTTAAGAACTGTTGGAAGATATATAGAAGGTTTTTGGATGATATATTGATTTTTTGGATAGCTGGAAGAGAAAAATTCACAGAATTTATGGAATATATAGGGAACACAACCAATTTCCTAAAATTTACGTACAAAATTTCCGAACATAATGTGAAATATTTGGATTTAGAAGTTTATAAAGATGGACAGGAATTAAAAACTAAAATATTTAGAAAGGCTACTTTTTGCAACTCCTATTTACATTTTGAAAGTGCCCATCCCTTTCACTGCAAAAGAAACATAGTGAAGGGACAGTTTGTTCGAGGAAGCGGAATGACAAGCTCAGATGTAGATTTTAAAAAAGAATGTGAACTTTTAGAAAAAATGTTCCTAGAGAGAAGTTATCCATTAACATTCATTGCACAAATAAGACAGGAAGTGGAAAAAGGGAGACAGGACAAATGTTGCCCCATATATAAAAAGAAAGACATTAACAACATAATAGAGAATAATAAAAACTATGAAGGGGAAGAATTCCAGCAAACGTTGGTGCTTGAATACAATGGATTGAACAGTATAGTTAGAAATATATTTTTAAAGGAATGGGGAACATTTGTAACATTAACTGACATAGAAAATCTAGCCAATATACCTCAGAAAGTAACCTTTAAGAATTCACAAAATATAAGATCTATAATAGAGAATAAAAATAAAAATAAGATAGATAACAGGAAAAACAAAATAGGTAGATACAAATGTGGGCACTGTACCCAATGTACCTACATTATAAATAGTGATAGAGTATTCATAGAAAGTAGAGGAAGATATGTAAATAGTGGGGAATACTATAATTGTGAATTTAAAGGCATAATATGCCTAGCTATCTGTGAAAATTGTGGATCCTTCTACATAGAAAAGACTGAAAGGAAACTAAAAAGAAGGATCTATGAACATGTGTACGAAATTTCAGTAGGAAAAGAAAGTAATGCCCTATTTAAACATACCAAAGTTTGTTCTAACTATAAATATAAATTCTTAGTTTTAGAACAGGTAAAAAGTGATATTAGAGGGGGGGCTTTGGGAAGAAAAAATTGAATTTAGAGAACTTTGGTGGCAGATCACTTTAGAAGCTGACAAAGCCCCTGGCTTGAATGATTGCATTTCTATAATATCTTTACTAAAAGAGATCTGCAAAACTATGAATGTAATAATATGAGTGACCAGGAGAGGGCATTACTAGAAACACTGTTAACTAAAATGTGAATGAGATATGTGGATTGATTTCTCCTATTTATTAAATTAATTAAATAGCAGTTTTAATGAATAAATTAATTTTAATTGATTTTTAATAAGTGATGTTCACTATTTTTATATTTAATATATTTATTATAATAATAAAAAATGAATTATTTTGCACAAATTTTTAAATAAAGGGGTAACATAATAAGATAATTAAATTTTAATTAATGGTGAAATTCTATTGGTAGACAAGAATGTTGTTGAAGTATAAATTAAAGGATTTATGATATGCTGGTCATCTGATGAAGTCAATTTAATGACGAAAACGCTTGTGAATGTATAGGGAAGGCGTTCATGATAAAGGAGTTATACGCGGTTTCATTTTTTTATGCAATAAAACTGTTCAAATTGGTGGATTGGAGTTGTTCTTCGTGAATACTGCTTTTTTTATTGTTCTAAGTGACTTTTGGGCAGTATTATCCATTTCTTCATTTTATCTTTCAGACCTAACATTTTCATCTGAGGTATTGTACAGTCTATATGCAGACAACCTGAAATTGGGTAAATTGATTACATATGTCACAGATAAGGCAAGTCTGCAAAAACACTTGACTAAATTGACCATTTGGGCACAGGAGAATAATATGCTGATAAATACATCAAAAACTAAGCATATGAGATTTGGGAGACATAAATTGAAAGGTGAATATTTAATACAGCACACAGTGATTGAAACTGTAGACTCATTTAAGGACCTGGGTATATGGGTAGATTCAGCTATGAGTTTTTCTAATCATGTCAACCAATTGGTTAATGAAAGTTATAAAACTATAGGTTGTATAAAAAGATTTATAAAGTCTAGGAAATCAAAAATAATGAAGTCATTGTTTGTTAGTTACATTAGACCCAAACTTGAGTACGGAATAACAATATGGAAACCCTATAAGTAAACAAGCATGAATAAACTTGAAAGAGTACAGTGGAAGTATACCAAGGGCATCCATGGATGTGAAAATCTAACTTATTATGAAAGACTAAAATATCTGAACTTGTACAGTGTTTCTTACAGATATCTAAGAGGAGATCTTATTCAGGTATACAGGGCATTTAGAGACAACTACCTCTGGGAATGTTTGGGGTTATCAAAAAGTACTAGAGAATCATCAGACAACTTTTGTAGAAGATTCTATAGGAATGAGAAGTGTACTAACTGGTTCTCTTACAGAGTATCTGATGCATGGAACAGAATAACAAATTACATTAAAGCAAGTATTAGTTTAAATATTTTTAACAACAGCCTGGACACTTATTATGGGAACAAGTACTTCGGTATATTGGCAAGCTAGAAGGGCATTAATGCACATGCTTGAAATATTTGTATGTATGTATGTAAGAAATGTGGACAAAGCCTGACATAATGAGGAATAAAGGCCCACAAAATAGGGACATATTTCAAATATTGCTCTTATAAACTTATAAAGTAGCTAAAATAAAAGGTGTTATGTTAAAATGGAGGATATGAAGTCTGAAACTCAAATGTATTTCATTATTTAGTGATTTCATTTGATCATCCCAGTGATTTGCCATAAAACCACAAATTTTATGAGGAACAGACCAAATTTTTGAGGCAAAAATTTGGACATTCTGTGAAAACCTGGACAGTTGAGAGGTCTGCTTCTAACATTGCTGAGCTGCTGGTGTCAGCGTGTGATATTACTGCATGCAAATCTAACCCTGTGTTTAAGATTTCCAGGGGGTATTTTTGTTTTTCAGACCATATAAGTGGAACGACTTTTTATTTTTCATCACATGCTTGAGTGCCTTGGTTATTGTGCTGAAGGGCTAGATAAATCTTAAGCTGTAAGTAGCCATACCTAAAAACCATACGATGCTTTGACATTTCATGGATGTGTCATATTATGCCATTGCTTTCCCCATTTTACATGCCCTTTTATAAAAACTATGAAACTATAAAACTAAGGAATGTTTTTATCTGACTCATACATTTCTCTTTTTACTCAATCCATTTCTGTCCAATAACTTTCTTTAAATGCCTTATCATACTTCTTTTTATATCTCCCATACAAACTATCATCAGTAAAATTGTTTGTTTTTTTATCATTCTTTTTTTCCCCAAAAATGCCTGCCAAACATCAACCCTCCTATGACCCATTTTCCTCCATTTCTTCCTCATGTAGTGTGAGAGCTGATTCATTCTCCCTGTGAGGTGAGAGCGAGTCATGAGATGCCATCATCTGGCCAGCCATCTGGAATTTTTTTTTGGATGCATGTATCTCCTCAATCCCTGAAGCAGCTGGTAAGAAAGTACCAAACACTGTGTTTTTGTGCATGAAAGCATGATGCATTCCTGGCCCCACTTACAGCTTACACTGCTTTACATGTGCATCACATCCTGACAGTGGCTGGCTTCCACTGTGTACTGCTACTGCTAGTACTACACCTAATCTCTGCTTGGTGTCAGGTTGGCAGACACAACATGACTACCACCTGGCAAAATCAATAATGGCCTTTCACTCCATCTCCCACCCATCTCATCTAGTGCCCAAGCAGCTAATGAAACGTGTCCATCTATGTTATAGTCAGGGCTTTATCCCTCTGTTCCACACAGCTTTTCAAATTAGCTAGCATTTTGATTTCTTATAACATCTATTGCATTATGGGCTGAAAGATTTCATCAGCATAGCTAACTCAGTATTAGTCTCTAAGATCTTTTTAAACTTGTGCACGTATTGAAAGTTGTAGTAATTCTGTCTGGGTGATGCTGTAATTGGTGACACCTAGATCTCAGGAGTAGCTTACTTAATATGTTTGCACCATTAATTTTATTTACCTGCAATGGACTGGCATCCCATCCAGCAAAGATTAACTACCTTATGCCCACTAATTGCCAAAAGAGGCTCTGGTTTTCCCATGACCCTGAAAAAGAATGAGCGGGTATCGAATGAATGAAGGAATGTTATCTAGCATAGGTATAAGGTCTATCTGTCTTTCCCTGTCTCTCTTTATATAGCTCTATCAGTAACTGCCATGTCTACATAGGTTCTAACTTCCCCTGGACTTTTTATTTTTTGAGGTGTTATTCTGGAGGAAACCCAAGATATGAAACACACACTTTTCAAAAATTCCCATTTTCTGTACTTTTGTAGCTTTTCTCCAACTGGTAAAAAGGAATTGTCAACAATGCAATCTGGCACGCGCACACACACACACACACACACACACACACACACACACACACACACACACACACACACACACACACACACATTTAGCTGTGGGTTAACTGAGTAAGTTTTTTCCTCATGTGCAAAGTATTACAAAATTACTATAGCCCTGTTTTCATTTACTTCAGCCTTTGTGATAAAGCAGGCTATTATTGGGAGTAGTGTTGCTGAGTTAAATGTAGAGATCTGGTTATTGGATATTGCCAGCATTGTTTATGATCTCAGTTTATTATAATCGTAATGACAATGAATATTTATTGATTATTCTGTGTCTAAACCATGTATTTTAACTGTTTTTTTTTCTCTTGATGTCATCTTCATTCATTGTAGAGGCAACTGTGAAATATCCCTTGTCAGTTGTGAGATGCTCCCTTATGTCTCTCACCACTTTACTGATTGTGAGATGCTCCCTTATATCCCTCATCACTTTATGAATTGTGAGATGCTCCCTTATGTCTCTCACCACTTTACTGATTGTGAGATGCTCCCTTATATCCCTCATCACTTTATGAATTGTGAGATGCTCCCTTATGTCCCTCATCACTTTACTGATTGTCAGATGTTCTCTGGTGTCTCATCACTTTACTGATTGTGAGATGCTCCCTTATGTCCCTCATCACTTTATGAATTGTGAGATGCTCCCTTATGTCTCTCACCACTTTACTGATTGTGAGATGCTCCCTTATATCCCTCATCACTTTATGAATTGTGAGATGCTCCCTTATGTCCCTCATCACTTTACTGATTGTCAGATGTTCTCTGGTGTCTCATCACTTTACTGATTGTGAGATGCTCCCTTATATCCCTCATCACTTTATGAATTGTGAGATGCTCCCTTATATCCCTCATCACTTTATGAATTGTGAGATGCTCCCTTATGTCCCTCATCACTTTATGAATTGTGAGATGCTCCCTTATGTCCCTCATCACTTTATGAATTGTGAGATGCTCCCTTATGTCCCTCATCTCTTTACTGATTGTGAGACGCTCCCTTATGTCCCTCATCAATATACTGAGTGTGAGATGCTCTCTTGTTCTGTCTCACTGACTCTTGTTGTCATACCTTTCAACCTGTAGACACTGAAAATAGGTACAAAGGCACTTGAAAAGTAGGTACATCCAGCCAAAAATGTCGATATCTAATTAGCATAAAATTTGAATTCCAAATATCACATAACTTTTCCTGCTTTCAGTAGGAATATGGGATACTATTCAGAAGCACATTTAAAAAACAGAGTAACAAAAATAATGAAAAATATAAGTACATTGTCAAACAGACAGTGTGAAATCTTTAAACTTTAATGAATTACATTGCAGAATTCTACCATAGAATTGTATTTAGTTTTGCCTCTGAAAAAAGGATATATGAAACATGTGTCCTCTTTCTTTAAATTCTTGGTGTCATTAGCATGCCATGTAGAGTGTGTGTGTGTGTGTGTGTGTGTGTGTGTGTGTGTGTGTGTGCGTGTGTGTGTGTGTGTGTGTGTGTGTGTGTGTGTGTGTGTGTGTGTGTGTGTGTGTGTGTGTGTGTGTGTGTGTGTGTGTGTGTGTGTGTGTGTGTGTGCGCGCGCGAGGGGTTTGTGTGTGTGTAGTAAACAGCTTATAAAATCATGCGTGATGAGAGGGGATTCAGAAAATTGTGCGAAGGAGTAAATCAAGCCTGAATATAGGGCTATACCATCAAAAACAGGTACATCATGTGCAGGGTAAGTCATGAAAATAGGAATTCTCCAAAATAGGGATCTTTGAGAGGTCTGATTTCTGTTCTATAAATCTTTTTTTTTTTTTTTTTGCATTTCAGTTTGCTTTTTATTCACTTGGTCCTGCATACTTTTGCAGAATGGATATGCTTTTGCATTTTGCAAACAATTTACCACATGATAGACAGTGTCCCCTATAAATACTGGCCACAGCAGAAGTAAACATTTGTGGCAGGTGCTTTAAGTTACAGTGGTTAATGTGAACATGTACTTAAACTGAGAGTCATTAAAAGGGGGGAATTCACCTTTCCCCGTGGTACAGCAACCTATGCATTAATTACATTAAATAAGGTAGCATAGGGGATGAAGCCCCTGCACATGGCTGAGGGGGCTTTGCCTCAAGAAGAAGTATAAATCTGAATTCCACTTTGAATTCTTTTTACAAAATCCAAGAGGAATTCAAACTTACACCATTGATAGCTGTTTTGTATATTACAGAACTGGCCTCTATGATGTCTGCATTATTCTACTAGTTATTCTCATATCTGTTCCAATCACACATTGTTCTTGAATTTTGTCTTTTTCCCCTGACTCTTACACTTGGATATCTGAAACTGAGCATTATTATTGAGATCAGAATGTTTACCCATCTTCTCTGTTACATCAAGAAACCTGCTATCTGGTCCTGTATAGCCTCATAAATATAATAAACGTGTTCTTTCACCATATGTAGAAGTAGAGCTTTAAACCCACCTTCACAGGTTATATACAAGGCAGAAGCATGATTATTAAGCATTGCTGCCACCTACCTTTTTCCATTGAAAGCCTATGCTATTATGATTCTAGTTTCTGTGTCATATCTATCTCTTCAAAACTACTCAAGGACCTCCTTTACAATTTGGGATTTACTTATAGCCCACACTTTCATATTATTTACCCCAGATTCCTACAATATGGAGGAGAACATTTTTGTAAATATCTTTCAGTTATGTACATCCCTGCCTTAACCACAAACATTATCCCATACAGTTTCAAACATTCCCCAATTACTCCTTTAACAAAAATCAGTAGCAACACATCTGCCAATGATGTTTTGCCCATTTTCAATACATGCCCCCATACAAAAATTCTGGAAAAAAGTATTTACCAACAAACACTTTAATATCTTCAGACTTATGACATCTTATCAGATAAACAACATGGCTTCAGGCCAAAGTAAAACACCTTTACTGTTATCTAGTATAAAACAGATGACACCATCTCCAATATAGAGCAAGGCGAGGCCTCCTCACTGGATCCATCTTCTTAGATATAAAAAAAGCCTGTTAAAAGGTCAAACAAAATCTTATAACTGATAGACTAAGTTCTACTGGTTTGACCGACATGGGTAAAACTATAGCAGTAGGGTGGTCTCTGAATTGGAAAGGCTTATCGCAAAGCAGAAACCTATGAAGATAAGACTTCAGCATTTCCATAAGCTTTTCTGAACTCTAAGGGAAGTTGTGACTTCTTGAATAATAGAAGGAAAGCTTTTGTCAGATTATATTTGTTTTCAGCAAACACAATAGATACCCACACTACCAATGTTTTATTCCTCTTTACCTGGTCACTCTTTGTTTAACACAATAGACCCACACTGCCTGTTTTTTTATTTCTCTTTACCTGGTCACTCTTTGTTTAACACAATAGACCCACACTGGCAGTTTTTTATTCCTCTTTACCTGATCACTCTTTGTTTTACTATCATAACAGAAGATCATGTTTGAATAAATCATTATTTCTCACCCTAAGGTGTTGGCTGGATCAAATCTTCATAGGCAATGACCTCACAGGATTTGAATGCATGCAGTAAAGGTACTACAAAGATAGAGCACTTTTTTTGCTCATAAACTGATACTCACTAGACTGTGTCTCCTTTAAACAGCCACAATCAAATTTATTCAATGAGCTGTGCAATATAGTGATTTGCTTACCTCACACAGAAAGCCAACTCTCTAAAAAGTTGGAAAAGCACAGCACTGTTGTTACAGATTAAGCACATAATATAATAAGGGAAATGAAAACTGTAAAAGGAGAGTTAAAAAGAGCACAAGAGCAAATTGTGAGTACTGTAGTACAGCGTGTGGAAAATGTGTATTAGAGTAAAAAGAAAATAAGAGTGAATGGAAAGTAAAAAATAAATAAAATAAAACTTCCACAATAAGTTAGGAAAAAATTTGAAAAATAAATTACTATTAGTAAATTGGATGAAGTACTTAGAAAAGTAAATGTTGATTCAGTATCAGGCCCAAATGGTATAGGGTATGGAATGTATAAAAATAAATGGATTGGCAAAGATAATATTTTGTAATTGTATTGAATGAATGGTTGAATGAAGGGTTTGTTTATGAAGAGTTATGTATTGGCATATTAAAATTTATATGGAAGAAAGCTGAGATGAATGAAATAAAAATGGATACCCATCAAACTAAATAACACAGATTATATTTTTATTGAGAAGAAAGGGATATCAAGAATTGTTACTGGCTGTGAGAAAAACTGAGGTTAATATTATAAGTAAAAGGGAGGATGTGAAACTTAAGGTAGGTGATGAATGTGATAGTGAGAGAAGTACCTTAAAAAAATTAAAGATGCTAGATATGTGATGCAAAAGAAGGTTGTGATTCCAGTAATTTTGACATATGCAGACAATATAGTTGCAGTTCTTAGAACAAAATTTGAATGAGGGAAGTGTTGGTTTGCCTGCATGGATGTTTAATAGAAATGGGAATGACTGAATAAAGATAAAAGTTAGGGTTTGGGTGGTGAGGTAAAAAACTGGGGTATGCATTTTTCAATGAATGAAGTGTCTATGCTAGGAATAAAATTTGGGAAAAATTATGCAGTTGTGATGCAATGAGATGCTTTGATAAAATAAATGAAAAAATATGTCTTATGTGGAAGATGTATAAATTAGTATTCAGGAAAGGATTTATCTAGTGAATTCAGTATTATGGGAAAAACAAAATATGTCAAATGGTTATAAAAATGTTGTTGTTGTTTGTCTTTCGGCTTTTCCTTGTTAGGGGTCGCCACAGCAGAACTCCGGTTCGCTAATGATTGGCAGTAGATTTTTATGGTGCAGAGTTGCCAGCTCGACACCCAACCTTCAACGAAGGCACACCCATTCATGCATGTCTTTTGGAACGCCACTCAACTGCAGGGAGGACATGCAGACTCCACACAGAAGGCACTCCCTGCACTCCAGCCGAGAATTGAATGGGAGAACCTCTTGCTGTGAGGCAACAATGCTACCGCTGCACCACTGCAGATCAAATGGTTATGAAAAGTAACAGTGAGAATGTTTAAATATAAGTACAAAACATTCTGAGAGATGATAAGAATAAGAAAATGAAAAACGAATGCATAAATGAAAAATTAAAAAATTATCAAGAAAAAATATAGAAAGATACTAGTGGTAAATAGGTGGTAGTAAGAGACTACTGGCAAGGGAGTAGGATTACACTGGTATATATATTTATATTCACCTAAAACTGGTACAATGGAGTTTAAGGAAATTCTGGGAGAAAGAATTAGCTTTCAGCAAGGAATATTACGTATAGATGGAGAATGGAATTTGATTTGCAACAGTGAGGATATATCTGGGGGAGCCTAAAATGGAAAAAAAACAGGATAGATATTTGAGGAAATTTATGAAAATAATTGGTATGGTAGATTTAAATTCAGTAGCAGGAGCTCAGAGAGAATTTACATATTATTTCCCAATGTACAAAAACTGAGGTAGGCCAGACAGAAATTATATTTCACAGGAACATGTGCATTCAATTGAAAGTTTTGATACTCCTGCAATAAATATTTCAGATCATGCACCAATAATAAGTAAAATAAAAATGCAGGTTAATAAAGTAAAAATGAGACACTGGTGTTTCTCCACCTATCTGTTAATCAGAGAGGAATTTAAGGAATGGGTAGTGGAAATTATTTGACAGTCATTAGGGAAGAAAATGTAGTTAGGAAGTGGGATAAAATGAAAATGAAGTTTAAAAGTATGGTAGAAATAAAAGAAAAAGGTATGGTTACAAAATAACCAGAATTATGTAGAGGGGCTGACAAAGGTTAAAGTATTGCAGAATAAGAGGAATCTCACAGAAAAAAAGAGGCACAACTGCAGAGTGCTTAAACAGAAAATAAGGGAGTATGTGGATAATATACATGAGGTTAGAAAGATTGCTGTTAAGCAACTTTTTTTTTTTTTTTTTTATAATAACTCCAGAGCACCAAAGGTTTTAGCACAGCAGCTCAGGCAACAGAAAGTAGAAAGGGTTGTTGTGAAGCTTAGGAAATCTACAGTGGATATAAAAAGTGTACACACCCAAAAGGTGTTTCAACAAAGCATTAGTTTAAGGGTGTACACTTTTATGCAACCAGCCTATTGTACATTTTTTATTTTTTATATTTTTCCCCTAACAGATTAGTTTGTTTTTCATTTGAATTGTATAGGTTATAGGTCACATTAATGTTGGGAAAAGTTTTGAAATGATTTATTGTGGTCTCATTTTTTATATCACAAAAACCTGGCATTTTAACAGGGGTGTATACACTTTTTATATCCACTGTATAACAAGGAAAATAACCAGATATTCTGTAGAGGTATTGGAGATATTTTGGAAATTTTATGAAAATATGTGTAAAGCAGAAAAAAATGTGGAAATTAAGAAAAAGTACAAATGGAAATGTTTATGGAAAAATTAAATATTCCAAGGTTAGATGTAGATGAGGCTCAGTTATTATTAACAGTTAGGATAGGAACAGATGAGATAAAAATGGTGAGATATAACCAATGAATAGGAACATCTCCAGGAATAGATGGCATTCTTGTAGAAGTTTGGAAGCTATAAGGGAAGAAAGTGATAAAGATTTGGAAGATTTTGTTTAACAATCTTTTATAAGTAGGAGAAGCACCAACATCCTAGAAGAAAGCTGTGGTGGCTGTAATACCTAAATATGGTAAAGACTCATCAGATCCAGCTTCATATAGGCCCATTTTGATTCCAAACCAAGATTACAAACTGTTAATATTTATAATGGCTAAAGGAATGCCAAAGGTGATGCCAAAATTCATAGAATGGGTAAATGTGGTTTTGACAACATTAATGGAACAATGATGATCCAGAGGGAAGCAGAAAGTAAGAAGATACCACTGCTGTTGATGGGTCTAACTGCAGAGAAAACATTCAACAGAGTAAGCTGGGATTTTATAAGTAGAGCTGTGATGAAAGGAGATACTGCCAGCACAGCTATCTGGAATTTTGTAAATAATTATATGTCACTAGTGAATATCAAAATGATTTATGTAAGGTGATTGTGTTACCACTGTATTAGAACTGTATGTTATGTGTATATCAAACTTGTTTGTACAGACATGTGTGTTTAAAAGGGTATTGCAAAATGCTTGTGTTTAAAATGGATCCACAGTGTACCCTACTGCAAAAAAACAGAAATGTACATGCACTATTGTAACTGTTTAAATGTATATATTTTAACAGTCGAAACTGGGATTCAGGAGGTTAACCTCAGTCTAGTAAATTTCAGAAAAATAGCTAAAATTAAACTACTTTGCGGCAGATAGAGACAGAATGTATGTACTAGGGAGTTTTCTGTATTGTCTTCAAAGGTGAAATAATTACAAGGCTTGAAATGTGGAGGGATGTAATTGTTTTATGACTTCCAGCATCTGCCAAAGATCTGAGGTCTATCTATTTTCACAGGTAGATGCTAAATACTGCTAGCTTCCAGCAATGAGGGTTTCACTTGGGATAGTGTCAGATGACAAGAATGATGTCATTCTGCAAGCATTCCCAGCAGTAATATTTGAGATATTAATTTGTGAATCTGTGAGAGAGACACACACCATTCTGTATTCTGTCTTTGGACAACAACTAGCAGATCCATTCATCACATCTGCCTTGCTCTTAAGTAAGTTAACTAGTGTATAGTAAATCTCTTAGATTCAGTCAGGAATATAGTGAAGCATAGTTTAGATGTTTTTTTATTTATTTGAGACTGTCCTGCAATGTTGTTTTAAATATTTCCTGTGGTTTTGAACTCTAACATCAGTGTGAATTTACACTATTTTCTTGCTCTTTTATTATTTTTATTCAGTGCATTTAAACCTTTCATTGTGGCTGATCTTTGTGATACATATTTAAGTTTTGAGAGTACTTGCATATTTATTTGGTGACACTATGGGCCATTCCTAATAGCCTTGCTCTTGGTCAAACTACCATTTGTATTACTATTAATATTACACAGTACAATTGGGCACCCTTTGTTAAGGGCCTTAAAGTAGCTGATAAGAGTTGGCTGGTGCCAGTGATAACTACCTTATAGTCTGGGCAAAAGGGGGCATAGCTAGTAAATCTGTGCCAGCCTTTCCTTAGTGTGTGTGTGTGTGTGTGTGTGTGTGTGTGTGTGTGTGTGTGTGTGTGTGTGTGTGTGTGTGTGTGTGTGTGTGTGTGTGTGTGTGTGTGTGTGCATGTGTGCATGTGCGTGTGTGCGTGTGTGTGTGTGTGTGTGTGTGTGTGTGTGTGTGTATGAATCAAACTTCAAAGAGTGTGTGTGTCAGCTACTTGGGCTGGGACACAAAGAACTGGTTGGACAGAGAGGGTGCTGGAGATCTTGGCTTGGCCACTCAACTGAAATCTCAACTCTATAGCTGTGCTAGTGGGGAGTCTTATTGGGGATCTGGAGAAAGATGGAGAAACCAGCCCAGGGCTGACTGTGGTCTCTGTGTGTTCTTAAGGGAAATTGCACTTGATGCAGAGAGCTGCATCTGGAAATACTGTGTGGGTACCTGTCATCCTCCCATTGTGTGTCCCCCACTGGTGCCAGTGGTGAGGATTGAGGCTCCTTGATTACTGCTCCAGTGGTGGGGCATCACAAGGGTAGCATTTCCATTCCTGACACAGTAATAAGGTTAAGTAGAAGGATAAATGAGGGATCTGAGGTGAAAGTTAAAGTGAAGGGGTCCTCTGAACAGAGGAATCAGGCAGATATGTCCTTTTTCCACTTTGTTATCTGTGTAATATTTAGAACCATTGGCAAAGAAAATAAGGAACTGAAAAATTGAAGGACATAAGTGGTATGATAACAGGAAAAGTTGCTGTTATTTATAGATTATATTATTTTTACCTGATAAAAAACAGAAAAGCACATTTCAGTGTTGTACAACATTCTGAGACAGTTTCTGGTCTTTTGGGATACAAAATTAATGAAAATAAAATAAAGGCAATAGCTGCAAATTATTTACCTACACATGAATTGCTTTAGCAATACCCCTATTTATGGGGACATGATAAAATGAAGTACTTAGGAGTATGAGTTAAAAGGATTCTTCTATAGTAGCTAAGGATATGTGAGAAGAGACTAACCAAAAGATGATACAAAAAATGAGATACCGGAAGCTCTATTTTAGGGATATGGATAGCAAAGTACAAGCAGTGAAAATGTTTTTAGTCCCTTTAGTTTTATACATAGGTCAGGCATATTTTTATCAACCAGCAGGGAAGTTGAGGATAGCAATTAATAAAGAGTTGAAGGATTTTATCTGGGGGAAGAGAGCTAGAGTCAAGTGGGATAAGCTGATCCTTCCAAACAAACAAGGTGGCTTTGGATTACAGGCAGCCCCGGGTTAAGAATGAGATCCGTTTTTTAGTCCATCCTTAAGTCAAATTTGTATATAAGTCAGGACACGTACATATGGTTCTTATTAAATGTCAATTAGTCAAATGTTTCCTCAGTCTAGTATTTGTTTTACTTTTATTTGCATATAAAACACTTTAAAAACTCTTATAAACAAAAACAATTGCGGCGGAGCCTAGATGGCCAACTGAGAGCAGTGAATTTTGAGAGCTCCATAAACTAGTATAATAATATAGGAAAACTGTATTATTTTCAAGTTTAAAATGTCAGAAATCTATAGATAAACTATTAAACTACATAAATATCAATTTTGGTAGAGATATACTAAAATTTTCCTGTCAAGTAACTTGGAGATATATTGAGTCACCGAATATGAACAACTCAGGGAATTCTCACCCAGATGCTGCTTTGAAAAAAGAACTGCAATTGATGACATCTACCTTACAGGAACTATCTTTGAAGATGGATGGCTTTAAAAATTACTTAGAAAACCTCAAATTAAATTCTCAAAAACAGACTGATACTCTTAAGGAACTATTACAGCAACACCATACAAAAATAACAAATATAGAGACTTCTTCTCTAAATGGCATTGAAGGGAGACTCAAAGAGGAAGAATTCGAAAAAGAATTTCTGCTTAAACAGAATACATGGCTGCTTAACAAAATACATAACTTAAAAATCAAGGAAAGGAGAAATAACATAAGGATCTTTGGTCTGCCTGAAAACACTAAAGGTGGGAATTGAAAGTGTGCATAGAGCACTGAGGAAACCTGCTTCTACCTCAACAAATACTCCACCTAAATCCATAGTTTTAAATTTTCTTTCATTTCTGGACAAGGAACTAATATTAAAATCTGCTTAGAGAAAATCACCCTTAAAATACAATCAAAGCCTGATAAGGTTGACAATGATTATTCTTCCAGAATACTAGAACAAAGGAAAAAAAGTCTGGCCAATAATAAATCTGTTGAAACAAAACAACATTAAAGCACAGCTGGCCTTTCCAGCCAAGATAAAAATAATTTTTGCCAATGAGATGAGAACCTTTAATGACTTTGAAGAAGCTACTATATTCATCAAAAACAACAACATAGTGTCTAGACCAGGAAAAATGGAATTGATGGCCCCTACTCTTAAAAGAATAAAAGAAACAAATCCTTGGACTGATGCTAAAAAGAAGAAACAAAAAACTGATTCCAAGATAGCTGTCCCAAAAAAATAACTCTTACAACATCTCTCAAAGTATCAACTGGTATGGTGCATCACTTGTCATCTGTTTATATTTAAAAAAAGGAGGGATTCTTAAACAACTGAGAAACAGTAATGATTTATTCAGAATGTTCAAAGAGTCCAATAATTCTTCACAAACAAAAGTATGTCAAGATGGGTTACTATTTACATTATATATAAGCCAAGCAAAGCAACATATAATACAAACATAGAAGTTTCTATTCCCCTACTTGAACTCAGTGAATACTTATCTTGTTCATTTTTCATTGATTTTACTTATAAGAATTTAAGTAATTAATTAACTAATTCAACAAGGTACCATTCATCAGAGTTCAGACTCAAATGTAACAAATTAACATCATATATAATAGCAGTAACAGTAGAGTGTTTTGGAAAAAAAATGCTGTCATGGAGACTAATGCCTTCTTCAGTTAAAGTATGATTTAGAAATGTCATGTATATCCTGGTTAAATAATAGTAGCAAGCTCTTAGTACAAATGTCATCATTATTCTGTCTAAACATAGTTAATATCAATTACGGCAGGTATCACAGCTACGAGTGCTGTTTGATCAATCCTGATATGGTGTGTGTGGATGCAGCTCTGTCTGGCAGCTAGTATAAATGTCATTATTATTCTGTATAAACATAGTTAATATCAATTATGGCAGGTATCATAGCTTTGAGTGCTGTTTAATCAATGCTGATATGGTGTGCGTGGATGCAGCCATATCTGGCAGCTAATACTAATGTCATTATTATTCTGTCTAAACATAATTAATATCATTTATGGCAGGTATCATAGCTTTGAGTGCTGTTTGATTACATCTGACATGGTGTATGTGGATGAGGCTGTGTCTGGCAGCTGTTATATGTTGCCATTTTTGTCTCTGGGAAGCTGAGGGGTGGGGCTTGTGATCGAGGTTTACTGATGCTTGTGAATTAGGAAGAGACATTTGGTGTTTTAGCCTGGATCCAGGGGAAGGGGGTGGATAGAACTGTGATTTTGGATATTTTGACAGAGGATGGTTTGTTTGTACGTCTGCTGAGTGAGAGGTGGGAGGGAAGGAATAGTGTGCTGTCTCTTGTTGTGGTGGCTTATTGGGAGTTTCTTTTTTTTTTTTTATCTGTTTGCTCTCTTCATTTCCTGGCTGCTGCCTCACTGAAAGGGAGCGAATTTAGACTTGAAGTTGCAGTGTAGTGAAACTTTGCTTCAGGTGCATTGCGAGCCTCTGGTATGCAGTACACAGACACACTAACAGGAACAGACACTCCCAGGTTACTATGGTAATGGAGACAGAGTGACGATAATGCTTAACAGCTCTGAGGAGCCTCCAAGATGATTCTCGACGTTGATGTTTTTGGTTTAAAAAAATATATAATAAAAGGGCTATTTTAAACCACATGTACACATACTGATGGTCTCCCAACACTTCGTTTAGCTCATTAAGCTGATTCTTGATAAAAATAAATAAATAAATAAAATTATGAGCGCAATTTTATATTTAAAATGTATTTCAGTCCAAACACATTAAGGACTTACATAAGAGTGGAAGTCTGAGTTGTTGTGAAAGACTAAGAGCACTTGGTCTTGTGCAGTATCCTTTGCAGTGGTCTGGGAGGTGAGCTTGCTCAAACGTGTTGGGCATATGGGGTAGCTGATTCTAAGGGTGTTTGGAGTTGCCAGAAAGTGCTAGAGAGTCATCAGATTTCCTTCATAGGTTCATAAATTAGTACTAGGCTAACTGCCCTTGCAAGCCATTTTAAGCCTAGCCATTTATCCCTTGTGAGACTCAAACCCTGCACCTTGTGTTTTTAAGGCAAATACCTTAACCATTAGGCCACCCTTCATGTAAATGTCTGTGGGAATGGAAGATGTGTTGAGTGGTTCACTGACAGAGTGGCCACTGCATGGAACATGCTGGTAAAATGGAACAGGACAAATATTGGTTTGGATATTTTAAGAACACTCTGGAAACACACCACATGAATTAGTGAATGGTATTCTGGCAAAACTGGATGGGCATTGTTGCTCATGCTTGAAGTACTGATATGTGTGTATGTAAGGATGGAAATATACTTATAACAAATAAGAAACTAGAAGGGTTGCATAATTTAAAGTATATGGTCTGTGTAAACATGCTTGGAAGGAGCTAATAATAAGAATAAACATTACAGTTTGTAGTCTCTCAAATAACTAAGCAATAGACAAAAAAACACACACACAATAGTAATGCATGATTTTAGTAAATCTAGACTTAAATATATAATTTTCATATAAGATGAAGCAGTCTGCTGAATTTAGATATTAAAGACAGGATTTAATAACATGGGCTTGTGTATAATACTACTGTCTTAACTTGTCATAAATTATGTACACTACATTGAACATCAAGGGGAAGCATGATTATTTTCTTATATAAGTACATATGCATAACAAGTCATGCAATTGCTTTAACTTGAATTGTAGTTTTTGTAACCCATCCTGACCATGTATAATACTTAAGCGGTTACCAAGATAACTAACGTTTTACACGTGGTGTGAAACTGACAAAGTTGTTCAGGAGAAACAATAGAAGCCTGAGCTTGAAATGTCACAGTATGTAGCAATCATATTTTGAACAAATAGTATTAAATTGACAATAGACACTCAGTTTAATAGCATGGGCTTGACTATAATAACACTACTGTTTTAACTTGTCATAAATGACATACACTATACTGAACATTGAGGGGAAGCATGATGATGATCTCGTATAAGTAAATGTGCATAACAAGTCATATAATTGCTTTAACTTGAATTGTGGTTTTTGTAACACATCTTGACCATACATAATACTTAAGCTGTTACCAAGGTAACTAATGTTTTATATATGACATCAAATTGTTAAAGTTGTTCAAGGGAAACAATAGAACCCTGAACTAGGAATGTCACAGAATGTAACAATCACATTCTGAACAAATAGTATTAAATTGACAATAATCACTCAGTTTAACCTTTGCTGATTATACAAAATAGAATGCTGCCATTTAAATCTAAAAACTTTTAGTATATGCCATAAAATGGCAATTTATGAATATGGAAAGGGAACTTGTAATCATTAATCACAATAAGTGAATTTGTTGTTTTTAACCTATAATTTCACTAATTTTATAATAAGAAATGACAGATATGTGTAGGAAATGGGGGAAAGAGGGCTGCTCTAATAATTAAAATGCACTAACTTTCATCAATGTTTACATAAAACAAACTTGATGCTTTAAGTAAGTTAGCAACAAAGTGAGTACTTAAATGCTGGCAAACAATGAAATATAACTTCTGATATAGCCAGTAAAATACATTGTATTATAAACATTAGGTATAAATATTATTACCATCTATTTATATTAAGTAATACGTTTTGAAAGACTTCATCAGTAAGGGTGAATATGTTAAATAACTGTATGCTATAATCTTTTACTGTGGTTTTATATATGATACATCCTATTTTACTATGTTTGAATTGTTTGTCATCTATTTTTCATGTAAATATTAATTGCTTATACAATATGTGGACATTTATATTTCATTAAATTCTGTCTAATCTACAATAGTACTATATTTGTTCAAAATAATATAAATATTGCTTATTCCTATTACAAATATTCTCCATATGATTATTCAATTCATGGAGCTCAGATGTTCTGGATTGTCAAGGTATGAGTGATAATCTGATGGACTTAGGTTTATTTATCAGATTAGGAATGGTTTTCATTCCATGGCTAGTGCTGATCTTAGTTTTGTTAACATTTATTAATTTAAATTTATTTCAAAAAAACATTTTTAGTATGCCTGACCAAAACATTACTTTATTGGTAAATACTCAAAGTATACAACTGATAATTTCCTTTAAAAGCTCAAACATATACTTTATACTTATCAGAGGAAAATGTTTTATAGTCACAATAAAACAAAAAATGCATAGTCTAAATAACCTAAGATGGATTTAACTTTGTTATCTTTAAATACCAATGGCTTAAACAATCCTAGCAAGAGATCAGATCTACTGAAATATTTAAAACTGAACAAAGCACAAATTGGCTTCCTTCAAGAAACTCATTTCAAAACAAATGACAATTACAAATGGAATCCTAAGGAATATATGATATTGGTGCAACCCACTTATAAGACAAAGACAAAAGGGGTAACAGTTTTATGGAAAACAAATGTGATTAACCCAGAAATCATTTATAAGTATGAAGATAAAGAAGGCCTTATGGCATTAGTAATAGTTAAATATAATAACAGAATATGGACACTAGCCAATCTATACTGGTTCCCAGGCATTGGATCAGGAACTGTTAAAAAACACTTGGATTTCATTTCCAATAATTATAAAGGCAAATTAATATTAGGAGGAGATTTTAACTGTATATTTGATATTTCTGAAACTCCAAATAAAAGACAACTGCATACATCTGCTGTATCAAAAGCTTTAAACAAGTGGGTAGAATCATTTCAACTTATAGGCACTTTCAAATTTAAAGAAGATAAATATTTGTTGTTTTCCAATCAAGATCACAGATTTGATACCCAAACTAGAATAGATAAAATATTTGCTGCCCATGACTTACACTCTAAAATCATTAATTTCTCAATCACTCCCTGCCCCTTTTCAGACCACAATTTATTGATACTAATACTTCAAAATGGATACAAACCATTAATCTTTAACTCCAGAATTCCAGCATATGTAAGTAAAATTAAAGCATTCAAACCCTGGTTATTATATATTAATTAAACCACAGAGATAAATAAAATAATGATATGGGACTCATTAAAAGCTTACATATATGGTAAAACCCTAACTTGGTATAAAAAAATCAGATAATGGGGTTCTGAATTATTAGATCTACAATTCAAACTTTTGTCAGTAAAAGCTGAAAAAAATCAAAATAATTTGGAGATGAAAAAGAAAGTAGAAGTATTAAACAATAAATACAATGAAATTCTAACACATAAAACTAGTTTAGTTTTAGAAAAACTAAAAATTAATACCTTGGCCACTTCTCCCTAATATTTACATAATTTATCCACATGAATCAAAATACAATCAAAAGCTAATAACATTAAAATGTATCTTCCATGAAAAGAAAGGGGGAAATGTCTTGGATATAGGTGACATTCTTGATGCCTTTAGAAATCACTATATGGAACATTTCCAAAAAGAAAATATATATATCGCTCAGTTAAATCTAGATGAAAAGTGTTTTAATATAAAAAGTACCAAAAAAATTAAAACTAGATCAGCAAGCACCCATATCCTACAAATAAATTACAGATACAATAAAAGAGGGTAAAAATAATAAAGCTGCAGGTATACATGGCATAATTATGGAAATATATAAACTTTTTCCTTCAAAGATACTATCCCTCTTCCATAAAACTCTTATTAGAAATTCAGTCACAAGCTTTAATAGCACCTTCTTGAAGATATTCCTTAATCACACCAATCTTAAAGGAATACAAATCCCCAAACCTCTGTACCTCATATAGACCTATATCATTATTAAATAATGACTATAAGATATTTATGACAATGTTAACTAACAGAATGAAAATACCACTATCCAAAACAATAAATAATGATCACACTGGATTTATATATATATATCATAGACACACATGACAATATTAAAAGGATAATTTCTCTTATAGATTATATTAATAAAGAAAATAAAGAAACACTCATAATTGGCTTAGATATAGAGAAAGCCTTTGATTCCCTAAATTGGGAGTATTTATTCAAAATTCTGGTGTTATTTGAATTTCCTCCTTTCTTTGTTCATCTACTAAAGAATATATATACAAATAATTTAGCGTATGTTAAGCTAGGTCCTTTTATCTCTAAATATATACATATAACAAAGGGTACTAAACAAGGATGTCCCATGTCACAGATTCTATTTGCTTTGGCTTTTGAAGTATTTGCAGATTCAATATGTAACAATACAAAAATCAAAGGAGTAGATGTTTATGAACAATACAATTCTAAAGTAATGCTCTTTGCTGATAACATATTATTAACAGTTTACTATTACAATGCTGACGTAGCATTGTATGCCTATGAACTATTCGAACTACAGATGTTCGAATAGTTCATATGTGTGCAAGCTACATAATCGAATGTTACATATGCAAATGTACTGTGCATTCGCAAATATGAACATTTGATTATGTACAGGGATCGCGTTACATTGCGGTAAGGGAAATACATCCCTTTCCTCACTGTAGTGCGATCTCGATGTTGGAGTATATAGTTGGGGGTGTGGGGGGTGCAGCCCCCCCACAGGGGAGTGCAGGGGGGCTTGCCTCCCTGCATAAATGGGATGCTAGGTGTACTAGTTAGGGAGTTATGGCAAGGGTGGAATTGCTGTTAAGTGCCGTAAAATGTTGTGTTCGACACTTCAGCATTAACAGCCAATTTTCGACATTAGGGCCATTAGATAATGTGTACTTTTGATGACATAGTTCACTGTTAAGTACCGTTTTTTTTTTAACTTCGAAAGTTTTAGTAGTAAACCATTATTAGCAGTATCCAATACAAAAGAGACATTAGAAGAATTAGATATTTTAATTGACACACTTTACAGGACTTCAAGTCTCCATTTCAATAAATCAAAATCAAAATTTGTATTTTTAAATAAAAAAAAAAAGAATTGCAGATTAAGGGGAATCACATTATAGGGAAACAAAAATCTACCTTAAAATATCTAGGAATTGAGTTATGCAAGGATAATAATGAATTAGTTAAAAAAAACTACAATAATATCATCAACACGATTAAAATCTCTGTGGAAAAGTGAAACAAAATAATATTATCATTTGAAGATAGACTACAGTTAAAAAAATGGTTTTACTACCCAAGATTCTATATATAGCTTTGGCAATACAACTGTTACCAGAAAGGAATATACTCAAAGAAATAAACTCATGCTTAATAAAATGTTTATGGTTTCCCAAAAGAAATAGAATAGCTTTAATACATCATATCAGACCATGGAAACAGGGAGGATTAAACTTTCCTGATATAGAAACATATATAAAAGCATCAATATCTAAAACAATCTTGGATTGGATAAGTCCAAATTATTCTGCAAATTGGAAAGAATTACTAACTGTAATATCAATAAATGAAGTTGATTTACAAAAAAAATTCAAATAGATAAAAACAATTTGCCATGGCACATATTATGTATTAGTATGCAATATAACATAACTACACTAAAGCTCGTATTATTAATTATTACATTGACTCATTTAGGAAAATTATTAATGCAAATATAGATTTAAAAATCTAATTTGATCTTTTAACACCATTCACAGTTACAAAGAGTTATCCACATAAAATATACAGAGAAATAATTAATTCCTGGGAACAGAAAGGACTTGTTTGTTGGTTTCAATGTATCAAAGAACTAAATGTTCTGGATATGCAAATCATAGAAACAACATACAAAATTCCACAGCAAGATTGGCTAACTATGCAAAGCATTCTGATGTATTCGCAAGATTTATGCAGAATAATTAGTAATTCTTCATTTAAAGAAATACCTAAACTTAAGTATCTATATGAAATCATATATAATGATTATGACATGGGAAATAGTATTTCAAAAATTTACAAGATGTTGATAAATTATAAAACAACACCCAAATCCTCATATTGGAATTACATAACAAAAGGGCACTCATTACAGCTAAATGAAGAAATTAAATAAAATATTTTATTATCAATAAAACATACATCCTTTACACAATACTGGAAAGTTTTTGACTGGAAATGCTTGCACAGAGCATTCTTAACTCTAGATACTAAAATTAATTCCTCCACAAAGGGAATATGTTGGAGGTGTGAGCAAATACACAATGCAGATTGGAATCACATTTTTTCCGACTATGTTAAAATTAAGCCATTTTGGAATGGTATTAAAAACTTTTTACAAGCTTTATTTAATGAATAGTTTAACTTATCTAAAGCTCTAGTATTATTAAATGTGTACAAAGGTCCTCATTTGAATGAGTCAAATATGTATCTAGTATGGACAATACTTGCAATCTCAAGGAAGCGTATAACAAGAAGATGGAATACAAACACAATACCAACTTTGGAAGACTTCTATAGCCTACTAAAGACCACAGCATTGTTGGAAATTAAAATTAAAGAATTAAGGATTCATCCTAAGCCATTTATTAACAATCCATGGAAAAAGTATTATCATTGACTGACACTTTACAATAACTGAACAGATACACTCTGATAACTGGATTGTTATACCTATAAAGTAATTGTATATATTGAGCTCTGTTATAGTGTCAGGCTGATGTAAATAGTGTACATAGTTATTTAAGATGTTATATACAAATACTATGAAATTTATTCAACTGTATTTGAAAAATAAAATTTTTTGGGGGAAAAAAATTAAAAATTATAATACTGTATACTGTAGCCATGCTTCCTTACTTCCTATCAACAAAGCTGTTTTAAGGCATCTTATTAAATATAGTGTTTATGAGGACTTTATCACATACACACACCATACTTATCAATTGTACAGATTTTCGCACTGTCCAGATTTTTGCCTCATATTTTGGCCCATTTTTCATAAAATTGTGATTTTTTTTTAGCAAAAGTAGTGGCAAATCATTAAAGACTGAAGACAGAAAATAATGTCTCAACTGTCCAAATTTTTGAAGAATGTCCATATTTTGGCATCCTATTTTTGGTCAGTTTTTCATATACTTCTGGTTTTCTGGTAAATTAGGGGTAAATCATTACATATTGCAGTTAGAAAATAATGACAGACATTTGAGTTCCAGACTTCATATTCTTCAGAAAATTCATGTTAATGGAAAACCTGTCATTCTATCAACTTTCTAAGTTCATAACAGTAATATTTAAATATTGTCCCTACTTTTGGGCTGTGTCCCACTTGGATTCACTTCATAACATTGAAATATCAAAATACTGAAACTCAAAACACTGAAACCAAAATACTGAAAGCTCAAAATACTGAATACTCAAAATACTGAAACTCAAAATACTGAAAACACATATTATGCGTAAACTCAGCTTAAACAACATAAATCATAACAATTTCTACCAAATATATGCAGGGGCTTACCCCATGTGAGCTGCGCCCACCCTGCTAATTAAATATATCAACTCCAAGATTGCACATAGTGTAGTTAAGTGCAATCTTGGAGTAGATATATATAATTAGCAGGGGGTGAGGGCACAGCCCCACATGAGTGCAGGGGCTTGCCCCTGCATATATTGGTAGAAATTGTTATGATTATGTGTTTCTGAGTTTACGACATATGTGTTTCAGTATTTTGAGTTTCAGTATTTTGAGTATTCAGTATTTTGAGCTTTCAGTATTTTGGTCTTCAGTATTATGAAGTTTTGTCATTTTCAGTATTTTGAAGTTTCAGTGTTATGAAGTGAATCCGTCCCACTTTTATTTATGGCTTTGTCCAGAGTTCTTGCTCTAAGAGCTTGACAGGTATGATGACAGACATTTTAGTTTCAAAATTCATACACCAGAAAATTCATGCTAATGCAAAACCTGTTATTCTGTCAAGTTTCTAAGTTTATAAGAGTAATATTTATTAACATTGTCCCTATAATTGGGCATTTGTCTCACTTTTATTTATGGCTTTGTCCAGATTTCTTGCTGTAAGAGATTTAGGGGTATGACACTCGCGCACACACACACACACACACACACACACACACACACACACACACACACACAGTCACTTCTTCAGTCATACCTGCATTCACTCACACATCGCTCTCACTCTTCCCTCTTTCTCTCTCTCACACACACAGTCTCTTCCTCAGTCATATATACATTCACTCATACACAGTCGCTCTCACTTTCTCCCGATCTCTTATACAAGCAGTTACTTCCTCATTCATACCCACATTCATTCACACATTGCTGTCACTCTCCCGATCTGTCTCTCTTTCTCTCTCTCTGTCTCCCTCTCTCTCTTTCACACACACACACACACACACACACACACACACACACACACACACACACACACACACACACACACACACACACACACACACATTTGGGCAACTTTATTATTTTTTTCACATTATTTCCGACATTGCGGAAGCCCATTCGTATCTATGGGTTGTCCGCAAGTTAGATGTCTGAAACCCAGGGACTTCCTGTACATGATTTGAAAGGGTATTTCAGTGTTACACAGTTAAGGCTCCTATACATAGCACAGGCAGAAAGCTACAATTCAAACTGGAAAGAGATGATGATGATGAAACGGGGGAATCTCAAGAAACAAAGAGGTACTGGGATTTTGGATGCAGATCCTTAAGGAGAATAACAATAACCATACAGAGTGTTATATTCATAAAGTAGTAGAATGTAGTCTAAGGACTAAACCAACATAGGAATGTTGAAAGGAGATTCTGCCAATAGGCATGACTGCAACATAGAATAGGCAAGAGGTGGCTGGAATTTACTGTAGAAAACTGGCAAAGGAACCACAGTATTGAGGGCAAATAATTGAGAAGAAAATGCAACAGAACAGAAAAAGGCCAAGAATGCATGTGGAATGCAGGATGGAGATTGCCTTCCCTACAAGGATAGATATCAGAGTATAGACAAAGAGAAAGGAACAGGAGAATTCCAAGTGAAAGACCAGCTCTATTAGAGTTTTTGGTAGAATATAGAACAGAAGCTGCTGTTAAAAAAAGGATAATTATAATGACATATAAAATATTGCATGATAACTACAGGAATCAATCAGAGGAGGTTAGAAAGGACTGGGAAGAGAGGTTGGATAAGCTATTCACAAAGAAACAATGAGAGGATATATGCATTGCTTCCACATTTGCAACACAGTCTAGAAAATTTAGAATTTTGGAGTATAAGTCTTTGCATAGTTATTTTTATTCCTCAGGCAGACAGCACATAATTTTTTCCTTTACATAGACTGCAAATGTTGGAGATGTGATGAGGAAGAAAGACGTACTTGGGAACATATTTTTCAAGAGTGTAAACAGTTGGCAGACTTTAACAATTCCCTGCAAGCTACTATGTCAGAAATACTAGGTGAGTAAATTGATAATAACTAAGGAATTTTTTGAGCTGTGATACAGTATAAGAATTGCCTAGATATATTAAGGCCTTCTAGAGTTTAATTCTGGTTGCTGTCAAAAAAGCAATCAGTAGAAAATGGAAATCAAAGTCAAAACCAACTGTACTCGAAGTAGAAAATATAGTAACAGAAGTAAAAGAACGGGAAGAGGGATCTGTAGGAAAGGGGAGCAACTTGCATAGAAAAATGGGATTTGTGGGAACAATGCATGCAGAATAATATTCTGGAGGAAGAATGAGGTTTAAGGGAATGCAAGAATAGCATGAGCTATATAATGCTCTGTATAAAGATTATGTGTGATGAATAATGTTTGCAACTGAAAATATGTCAATATAGTTTGTTTTCATTTATATAAGTGTATGATTGCCTATGTCATAAGTAATAATTCAATAAAGATGTTTCTTGTTTACAAATAAAAAATACTAACATGGAGAGTAAAAATTGATGATATATTGAAATATTGAAGAATGTGGTATAATACTGTGATGAAACAATAGTGTTATGTAAATCCATGGGAAGATTTACCAGGAGTGTTTAAAGGTATTAAAGTAAGGAAAGGGTAGTGTAACAAGATGGTAGAGTGTCAGGATTTCCTATGGAGACTGGTAATATACAAGTTAGCAGTAAAGAGGAATGTAACATAGAGAAAGAAAGTGTATTTATTTTGTGGGGAGGAAGAGACAATAGAGCATGTTTTTTGAACTGTAATAGAATAAAGAAACTATGGAAAACAGTATGAAGAAAATTTTTTGAGAATATTAATGGCATAAGCAATGATATTAACATTATGTATAGATGTTATAAGAATAAGAAAAAAGAATACGTGAGTAGGGTAGATAAGAATATATGTTATTTAATATGGGTTATTTAGAATGAAAGATTAAATGAAATCTTGTTTAATGTGAAAATGATTTTGGCAGATATATTGCAAAAATCAGATTATAGCTGTAGAAGGATTGGGGGTCAACTATGAAAGAATAATAATGAGGATAATATAAGAAAAATGATAAATAAAAAAAAAATAAAAATAAATAAAAATGTGTGTGTGTGTGTGTGTGTGTGTGTGTGTGTGTGTGTGTGTGTGTGTGTGTATATATATATATATATATATATATATATATATATATGAGTGTGTATCTGTATGTAAATGTGTATATTTTGTAAGTATGTAGATAATGTTTTTTATATTGTGTTAAAGAAAGGATCCCTATTTATTTTTGATAAATGCTGTGGGATCTGTTGTATCTGCCTGATCTACCACCAACTCAAGCAGGTGGACCCTTGTTTTAACATCTCATCCAAAAGACGACACACTCAGGAGTGCAAAACCACATATGCTGCACCGCAGTGTCAGCAATTAATCTACTTTGTGTGGGAATAGAACTCATAGACCTCTGCACCAAAGGTGATTGTCCTATCTGTTGTGCCACTGACACTGACTTTATAATATAATATTGATATTGAGATGCCCCATCACTGGCAACCCATCAATCCACACCACTAGCATGAGTGTGGGATGTACATTGGGAGGATGACAAGTACACATGCAGTATTTCCAGATGCAGTTCTCTGCATCAACTGCAATTTCTCTTAAGAGCACCCAGAGATCACAGTCAGTCAAGGGCTGGTTTCTGCCTCTTTCTCCAGATCCCCAGTAAGACTCCCCACTGGCACAGCTATAGAGTTGAGATCTCAGCTTAGTGGCCAAGCCAAGACCTCCAACACCCTCTCTGTCCAACCAGTGCTTCATGTCCCTACCCAAGTACACACACACACACACACACACACACACACACACACACACACACACACACACACACACACACACACACACACACACACTTTGAGGTTTGAGTTTCACACACATACACACACAACACACACACATACACACACACACACACACACACACACACACACACACACACACACACACACACACAATCACTTCAGAAAGGCTGGCATACATTTACTAGCTATGCCTCCTGCTGTTCAGACTATAAGGTACTTATTACTGCCACCAGCCAACTCCTTATCAGCTATTTTAAAGCCCTTAACAAAGGGTGTCTAATCTTACTGTGTAATGTTACTATTAATCCAAATGGTAGTTTGACCAACAACAAGGATATTAGGAATGGCCTACACAGTGTCACCAAATAAATTTGCAAGTAGTCTCAGAACTTAAATATGTCTCACAAATATCAGCCACAGTGCAAGTTTTAAATATATTTAACAATAAATAATAAAAGAACAAGAAAATACTCAATATATATATAATCACGGTAACATCAGAGTTCAAAATCACAGGAAATATTTAAAATAACATTGCAGGGCAGTCTCAAATAAATAAAGAAAACAGCTAAACCAGACTTCACTATACTCCTGTCTGTATCTAAGAGTAATAACTGTACCTTAGTTAACTTACTTACAGAGCAACAAGGCAGATGTGGTGAATGGGTCTTCCAGATGATTTTGTCAGGTCAAAGACAAAATACAAAATGCCCAGTCTCTCTCTGAGAATTCTTAAATTAATATCTCAGAAATTACTGCTGGGATAACTTGCAGAATGACATCACTTCTTGTCATCTGACTGTCCCAGGTGAAACCCCCCAGTGATGCAGCTGGTAACATTTAGCATCCGCCTGTGAAAATACATGAACAAGGACTTTTTTAGATCTAAGGCAGATCCTAGAAGTCATAAAACAACACTTCCAAGAAAATACAAAAAATTTCTAGTTCTAGACATTGCGTCTGTTACTGCACTGAAACTGAAAGATAGCATCCTTTTATTACGTGGTCATAAGGTAATTTTAATTTTCAGCTATTTTTCTGAAATTAACTTCTTGTGTTGCAGTTTCCTTTGTTAAAATATATACATCTAAACAGTTACAATACTGTAGATACATTTCTGTTCTATTCCACTAGGGTACACTGTGGTTGCACTTTTAAGCTGAGTACTATACAAACCCTGTTAAACACACACTTCTGTACCAGCAGTTTGATATACACATAACACATAGTTCTAATACATTTGTAACACAAGCCTATGAATCATTTTGATATTCACAAATGACATACAATTATTTACAAAATTCCAGATGGCTGGGCTGGCAGTACCTCCTTTTATTTATTTATTTTACATTTGTTGACCAGGAGAATCCGACTGGATAAGTGTCCATTTTCAGCGGAGGCCCAGGGAGAAAAGCTCCAGAGTTTGTAAATATACAAAGGCATACTAAGGCAAGTAAACAACATACTCTTCTCTTTTCAATCTTTATTAATGACCTTTACTCTGCCATTCCAGAGGCTACATGCATACAATACGCAGATGATTCTACGTTGATCTGCTCAGCCTCTACCCCACCTGACCTGCATACACTATCCCAGAAAACATTTAACACAGTTGAGAACTGGCTCTCATGCAGTCGTTTGCTCATGAACCCTAAAAAAAACAAACTACTACTTTTCTCCCCCACTCACAGGTCAACATCACTTTCCTTTACAATATCCTCTAATAATGGAACTGTTATTTCCCCAAACAACCATACTAAACTCTTAGGGATAACTATTGATAATAACCTTAAATGTGATGTGCATATCAATCAAACCATTAAAACCATTAATAAAAAACTGGGCTTCCTATACAGAAATAAACCTTTCCTTACCCCACTAGCAAGGACTGCCATTGCTCGCACTCAACTTCTCTCCACCCTTTTCTATGCCTCCTCCATTTTTACTAACTTAAACAAATCTAAAATCTGCAAACTCTCAAGCTGTTATCACATTGCTAGATTTGCCACTGGCTGTACTTATAGAACTCACCACTGCCAAAACCTTAAACCACTAGGATGGCTAGAATTGACTAGCTCACTTCAGTACAATCGACTTGTAGTAGTCCACAAAATTCTCAACCAACCTGATAATACCCCAGCACTTAAAAACATCATCTATCCCACAGGAGTGCTCAGCCACTGCGATCTTCTAACAAACTACTAACTCAAACAATCAAAGCTAACAACTCAGCTGGTGACTCCTTGTTTTCTAACTCAGTAGGCAAAATCTGGAATTCACTTCCAGCTGATTTAACACTTGAAACATCACTAAACCAATTTAAGAAAAATCTCAAAAAGTATTTCATGACACACTGGCTTTGCCCCTGCCAGAATCCAGACTAACTCCTCCTACACTATATTATAAGAAACAGCACTGTAAATAATTCCTAGCTGCTTCTGATTGTTTGTAACCACATAGAATTCAGCCGTGTCTGACAGAATTGTTTTTATTATTCATGCTGATTTTCAATGTGATGTTTTAATGTTGGAGCTTTTCTCCCTGGGCCTCCACTGAAAATGGACATATATCCAGTCAGACTATCCCAGTCAACAAATGTAAAATAAAATAAATAAATAATAATAAATACTACAGAGTTATTCCACATATACAGAGACAAAGTACAATTCATAACATTTTAGAAGTACAAAGAGAGAAAAAATGTTTTGGCTGCACATTTTAGAGGTACTTAGGCAAAAAAATATTGTAGCTGCAAACTGTAGTAGCAGGACACATTAGTTGTATGACCAGTAATTTCTATTTGAATTTTTGAGAGTATGGATAATTTTCCCATAGAGTTTGCAAGAATATAGGAGAACTGAGGAATTTGAGTTTTAGTCGGAAGGTGGGCTGGTGGTCACTGAGGTTGTCTGGTAGGACACCTGCTTGATAGAATGTATTGGTATTGTTTATTAGGGTCCAGACTAGGAGGCTTTCTTTGTTTTTATTATTACCTAGCCTTGTACTGGTGTTAATGATTTGGGAGAAGTTATACAGATTTATGAAGTTGGAGGGATTGGAGCTAGAACATGTATGCCAGTCTATGTTAAAGTCACCTAGGATAATTGTTTCTTGGGGTAGGTTTTGATTTGTCCAATGTAAAAGGGCTTCTAGGGTAGGGATGTTATTGCCTGGTGGTATGTATTATATTATAATATTTATAGATTTTTGTCAGTTAGTTCAAGTTTGGCTAGTAGTAGTTCTGAGGGCATTAGGGGAATTATAGGAGGGTCAATACTAGTAATCTTTAGGTTGTTTTTATAAAGTAATGCTACCCCACCCCCTTTTCTGGAAAGTCTCTCATTACGTATTACATTATAGCCTGGGGGAAGGAATTTGCTGTTGAGAGTAGTAGGTTTTAACTAAGTTTTGGTTAGGGATAGTAGATTTGGGGAATAGGTGTCTATTACAGTATGTAGTAGATGTTTTTTATTATTAATTCTACGTATGTTTAAGTTCAGGAAAAGTAGGCTATTTTTTGGTCTGGAGAGTAAGGTTGACTTATTAGATGGGAGTGGGAAGGAGGGGGAGTGTGTGTCAGGGTTTGGCCATGGATTAGGGTGTATGTCATCTGCTAATCTTAGTTGGTGACCAATATGGTGAAAGAGTTTTGATAGCTTAGCAAGAGTGTGTATGTACTTATGTGTGCAAAGTGTAAAAAGTAAATTTCCCTACCCAAACTGCAAAAAGTCACACAGAAAGCCTTTTCCTCTGTTGAAACTTGGTTATCTGATGCCCAGTTAATACTCAACCCAAACAAAACTAAACTACTCATCTTCCAACCCACCAAACATACTCAAAACAACTCTCACTTTAACATCACAGCAAAAGACAACACCACTATATACCCAACTGAACACACCAAATTGCTAGGAGTGGAAATA
The DNA here is from genome assembly GCF_019279795.1 of Protopterus annectens. NCBI lineage: Eukaryota > Metazoa > Chordata > Ceratodontiformes > Protopteridae > Protopterus > Protopterus annectens. The sequence continues at coordinate 1,808,058,727 of NC_056743.1, read as the reverse complement.
GACAATAAACTAAAATTTGACATTCACATATCCATGACCATAAAAAAAGTCCACAAAAAACTAGGAGCAGTATACAGAAATAAGCAACTTCTCACCAAAGCAGCAAAGATTTCAATAGCAAATTCCCACCTTATCTCCACCCTACTTTATGCCTCTCCAATATATACCAACCTAAGGCAATGCGATCTAAACAAGCTAGAGACCTGCTACAACAAAATTGCCAAATTTGCCACAGGGGCATCCTACCATAGTCACCACTGTCTCTCACTTGCTGAACTGGGCTGGCTTGAACTCCCTCACCTCCTTCAATGGTATCAACTATCACTCGCCCACAAACTAGTAAACCATCCACTAAATTTCCCATCCTTCCAGAATCTACAACAACCCTATTCCACCACCAGACCACTAAGATCCAACAACAAAAATCACTTGCAGATCACTAAAGCCAATAACTCTTCTGGTGAAGCAGTATTCTCTTGCGCCATGGCCAAATTATGGAACTCCCTCCCACCCACAATTTCCTCCGTACCATCATGCACCCACTTCAAAACTTTACTAAAAGCACACATAAAAACATGCTGGCTATGCCCTTGCAACACCCACTCTAATATCACCCACCCCATCCAACCAGTGCCTTTCTTTCCACCCCACTAACTACCTTGATTATAGCAAGCTCAGATGCTCATAAGCCTAGTACTTATTATACAGCAGGAACTTCTTATTGTAACATTTGTTAATGTCTCTTATGTACTTCGCAGATAAAAATTCTAGTTGTCTACTGATGTACTATGTTCTTCATCTGTAAATATGTTTGTAATTTATTGCTATGTTAAATTGTTAATTGCTATGTAATCCAATGTAACTACTGTCTGTTTATTTTAACTGTGGAGTTTTTCTCCCCGGGCCTCCGCTGAAAATGGACCTACGCCCGGTCGGACACTCCTGGTCAACAAATGTAAATAAATAAATAAATACATTTTATAAACTTTTGTTTTATTTTGGAATATAATGTGAGATAATTGTAATCATCATCTTTTTTCTTGTCATCAATGCAATTACTTTCTTTTTGCTCAATTTCTTGTCAAATTTTTTCTTCTGGTTCAAATTTATTGGGCAATTTATGCTTCCATTGGGTAACAAAATTGCTGACATAATAACTATGTAAATATTTAGCTCATTACTGGGTATTTATGTCATGTGTTCTTATTTGTGTATAGAATGCTGTCATTTGACCCAGGTCATGACTGAAACGTGTCTAGTGTTTTTTCCAAGTTGGTACAATTTCAGAGTTGGTATATTGAGAGAATTTAAATATTATTATTGTTGGCTAACTGAGGTACAGAAACGTAGTTTGGCAGTGATCACATTATCAAAACTGTCTTTAATTTTCCCGAATTTCGTTTACTCCATAATCAACCAATGTATTTTATATTGCATGTCTGTAAACACTGGCTCCTTTCTAAAAATGCTTACACTTTTCACCTAACAGTCTTACAAACAGCATTTAATTAACTCACTTTTGGTTGTAGTAGCGGAAATGATGCAGATATTAGTTAAAAACTTCATATTTATCATATTTACTCAAAATGGTTATTAATGCTTATTAAGAAGCTAAATATCTTTGTTTTATGAAAAAACAAAACAAAATTCTTAAAGTAACTCATGGGTCATTTCAAGCCTGTAAATTGAAGTTGTCTTTTATAAATTACATTTTGCTCCAAGAAAGCATATTAACACAATACCTCTTCTAGTAGCTTTCTAAGTGTGTGAACCTAATTAAGTCAAATGTAAAAGCAGACGCACATAAGGAAGACAAACTAAAACCACCGATATGCCCAAGCATATCCATTTATTAAACTCGAAAACAGTGACCCATATTTTACTTTACTTTTACACATTAATGTCATATGATGCCACAGTTAGAGCCTTAGGTGCAAAGTAAGGCTTTCACCCCCCCCGACCGGCTTTATCTCTGCTATTAATCTGTTAAACAACTTACTCCCGCCCTCCCATGTCTCTCTCTTTGCTATTTATCTGTAGAACATTTTCCTCCCTCCCCGTCTGTCTGTCTCTCTCTTCTTCCTGCTCACTTTTTTCACCTTACAGTTTCAGCCTTAGGTGGTGGATTCATCTCTTGCTCCCTGACATCATTCTCTGTAACTTCTAATCCTTCCTCATTCCCTTGTTTTGTTAGATTTGTAGAATCACTCTCTACATATTCCCTTGCCTTTGCTCTGTTTAAAACTGGGTCTATATTAAAAGCCCGAAACTACCAAACAGCGAGTGTCTGTACGTTGGCACATAAAGGTCGGAGTACATAAACAGAGAAACACTAAAAGAGCGAAAACCGAAACGCCGAACGTGTTTCCTGGTCAGCAGCGCAATGATGGGGATAAGGAAATATATCCTTTTCCCCACTGAAGTGCGGTCTTGGAGTTGGTATATTTAGGTAGGGGGTGGGGGTGCAGGGGGGCTTTCCACACTGCAAAAGCTTGTTAAATTAATTATTTAGTATTATTTTTTACTTACCTGTGTGGCACATTCTGATGACGGAATTCGTTCAGCATTTCGGATTTCGCTCTTTTAGTGTTTCACTGTGTATGTACTTCGACCCTTATGTGTCGATGTACATACACTCGCTGTTTGGTGGTTTTGGGCTTTTAATATAGACCCTTTAAAACTCCTGGATGACAAATGAGCCATCTCTACCACTAACCTAACTCCTGCTCTGTCTCTCTCTTATATGTTAAACAGTCAGTTTTTCAAACCACACTTAGAAATTTAGTTGATACTTAAGTTTCATGTTCCCAGGTGTCTGCCTTTATAGCAACTATTCCATACAAATCCCATTTATTTAGTAAAGTCTGTTCTCTGTACATTTTAAAGATTTGTTTTACAGATTTGTACATCAGCCTGTAAATTCCTCTGTCTCTGTAGTCATGATTTCATTTCACATGGACTGTGCCTTACATTGATCTACTGTGATCAGTGCACCACCCCTGCAAACAAAGTTAATAAATAAATACCCTTAGGTAGCACCTAAGGTTTTGTTCAAACAGTCCACTCTTTCCTTTCCCTGATCACTACTGATATACCACTTTCTTTCCTCTGATCTCTGTAAACTCCTCTTAAGTAGAAGGCAAAGCTCCCCCTTCTCCAGTTTTCATTACCTCCCACTCTCTCTCTGTTTTTAACCTTTTTCAGCACAACAGTTGGGTGGTTACTTGGTCTTGCTCCCCTTCTTTCTTTTTCCTCTACCAAACCTCCTCCCTGCTCCCACCACTGAACTAGATCCTTATTCCTTACTTCCATCCCTAACTAATTTCATACAGTGCAGCTTAAGTATCAGGTAAAGTTACTTCTGCCATCACTCCATAACTTTAAATTCTCAGGCGATGAGCTCTCACTCATTCGCTACCTACCTTTATTGCTTCATCTCACCTTGGTGCATAACCACTAACTCCTTACCCCACTCTCCCATCCTTACATATCTCACTCCCTAATTCCCTGTCAACCAACCACTGTCACCATGTTCTGAACTCAGAAATTATACCCCCTTCTCTCATGAAACAAACTTTAGTTTAGAATTCTCTTCTCCATAAGAAAACTCTACATCTTATGCATTTCAAGAAACCTACCTACTTATTTTATGCTTTCCCTAGCCTTAGTAATGCTTTTACCAGATGACATCAAAACAAATCCTGGTCCTGGTCTAGGTCCTTCTGTAATACCCATCCCCTCAACTCGAAAGCAAATACAATACAGGTTACCATATACTAGCCAAAGGAATTAAAGGCTGGTATCTAAATCTCTAAAGTTCTGGCAATATATGGGATGCCTCTGAAGCTTGGGATTCAACCCATAATCCTGAGATTCTAAAAGTCGCTGAAACATGGCTTAAATCTCCTTCCTGCCCTTCTACATTTTTGGAAGACAAATATGAACTTTATTACAACAATAAGCCTGGCATCAGCAATGGAAGTGGTATAATATTTTAAAGAAGAAAAAAACACAAAATGCTTCCCTCTCATTGATGAGAATTACATTTCTAGTGATGTCTACCTTAGTTGGATATTAATTCAACTACATATTTGTAATAAAATCAAGTTCCTTTTCTCTGTTGTTCAGAATATCAACTGGCACTCCCCTGAATCAAGCTACCACCCCAGACACTGCTCTAGATATCTTTAACACTTATCTTTTCCCAGTCATCAAAAAGGCTTTCCTCATTAATAAGCTAAGAGTTAAAGGAAAGTAATGTCCACAAATCACTAAGTAGGTAAAGGCCAGATTAAAATTCTGGGTGCAAGTCTGATGCAAATGGAAATCATCCCTCATTCACACTGAAAATAGAGCAGGAATGTAAATTAGTCATAAAGGAGGCAAATTTGCTTGACTTAAAAACTAAGCAAACAGCAATGTCTTCCAACCTGAGGTCTTTCTGGAAACTTCTCAAAATTATATATAATTCTTTAAGAATAGTGATGAGTCTGGAAATACACTTTCTTCCATCATGAGCCCTAATCTACTAGAAAAGATTGCTAGGAATATTTCCCCGTCATGGCTTTCCAACCTGATTCCTTACTTCCTCATTCCATCCTTACATCATCAGCCTTCCCTTCTTCTACTTTAGAAGCTCCCTCTATTTTCTCCACCATAGGTAAGCTTTGTTCTATTCAATTCTCCCCCCCCCCCCTTCATCCCCTTAGCTCAACCTTTTTCTTAACAGTCCTCCACTATTTTCTCTCCTTTCTACTTCTGAGTAATTTCTTCCAAAGCTGTTTCAAAACGACTGAATAAAATGACCCTGACTCTAAAGCTACATGCCTGTACATCCCACTTCTTTTGTCTTGCAGCTCCACACATCTACATACCTCTGGCTCATCACTTTAAATTTTTGTCTATGCTAATTTTACTTGCTGACTTTGCTTCTTGATGATCACATGATTGAGTCTTAGGTTTTAGAATGTTTTAAACAGATTTGATAAAGCCCATATGTTGCTGTGGGACAAAAATGCTTAACTGTTTTGTAATAAAACATTTTCTTGTGAAGACAGGTAGAGAAGTTGTTTTGGTTCTTAGACATTAGTAACAGTAACCAACACAAATGGTAAGAAATAACTTCTTTAGTAATTCTGTTAAATATGTCATAAAATACACTTTTACTAAAGAAAATATTTTTCACCGTTTCTGCTGACATGGTACCATATACATTATTCTTGAATTTGCATGACTGTCAATCAGCCACTTTCTTACCATTTCTATGACAAGACATTTGTGTGCAATTATTCATGAATTTACATGGCTGACAATCAGCCAGTGTCAGTCATCTCAAGGTACACCCACACCTGTGTAGAAAATGGTGTGGAGTGCTTAAAGTAAGTCACCCCATTTAACATGTCACTTATCACCAGTATCATCCATTCCAAATTCAAACATGCTGTAACAGTCAAGAAGGAAATGATAATTCAAATCACTTCCAGGTGAAAGCAGATCCAGAGTTAAAGAAGAAACAATGCTTTTCAAGACACTGGAAGAAATGAAAGCTCCAAAATGACTGAAAATACTTGAAAACGTAAACACATCAATAAGCACTTTCATCTCTTTACAAAATAAGCACCGAACCTTCATCAAACTAAGTTTCAAAAAACACCACATTATATAACATTAGAATCATATGACCACAAAGCAAAACTACATTCTAAAACTACCTGCTGCTTAAAGGGATGCTTATCCTGAAAACAGTCACCATGTTTTATCTTTGCTTTCTTTAAACAAAAATAAATAAAATGTACACTGCTAGTAAGATCAGGGAGCTTACAAACATTTAAAGGATTTGCCATTTGATGCTCAATGTATTGTAACTCTTTCTCTGTGTTCACATCTTTCATCCTCTGCAACATGATCTAATACAAACAAAATAAGTCTAATAAAATTGTTACACAAGGTGCTATGTCTGTATAATAATTTTTTGATGGTATAACTGTGTTCATGCTTGCTGTTTATATTAACATTCTTTCAGTATTGCCTATGTAAAATATCTCACAAGTTAAACACCATACTACATAAACCACATATTCTGAAGCACAGGTGAAAAAACAATGAACATTTATAATATGTATCTTAGCACAGTAAAAACTGTTGTCATTTGATATATACATACACATGTTGCAGTTAAAATACTTGTTAAGTACCATACTTCTTTTAACTGGATCTCTGGTACCTTTATCAAAAAATCCTTTACATTACTGCCCTTTTTGTTAGTGAAATTGAGTTTCTAACCAACTACTTTTAAAAAATATCAGAACTTGCTGTCATTATACAGCAGTTATTTTTCTACAATATTTTATTGCCTCACCGTTCACTGTGTAAGTTAAAAATAAAACTTATTTCCAGCCTCTAGACTTGGGGGAAAGGCTAGAAATCAAGGAGATGGGTGCAGGGGTGGGGGTGGTACGGGTTGCAAGGCCTCGTCCCTCGCAATCCAAAATGTTACCTATGTTCTTTTCATGGTCTCACTTGGATAACCCATAGTGTGAAGGGGTTGTCTAAGGCACTGTTCTAGATCTAGCCCTCTTTTCTGTTTTCATTAATGATATAACCTCCTCAACACTCCCATCTAATATCACCTAACGGCAAATATATTGTACTGTAGGCTCCTGATTTCCACTTTCAATCTGACTTTGACCAAATATGTAACTGGCTAATGAAAAAGAAATGATGTCTAAATATTAATAAAACATTTAATATTCTGTTTGGTTTCATACCCAAAGTTCTATGTTTGGAACTTAGCATGCTGTCACCAGGCAAAATAAATAACTAATAACTAGCAAGTCAACCAATACAAATATCTTGGTCTTCTCATAGATCCTTGCTCACCTTTAAAGTCCAACACTGAAAAGGTATCAGTAGCTACTTAAAGTCAGCTGACTCTACAATCCTGCACTGCCATAGCCAAGAATCTTGGTTTGTACATTATACTACATCTTCACTGTGGCACATCATAGTGCTTCCACTGTGTGCACACTGTAATGAAAACGTTGTTGTTCCTTGTGTAATGCATCTCTAAAACCTGTGACATATAATATTTATCTAAACTATTCTCTTTTTGTCTGCTGATGTAATGTAAAACAATAACCTATACATATTGCACCGTTTGGATGAATAATTGTATACTCTAGAACTCTTACTAAGGTACTTGCATTCTCGTTAAATTTAATATTCTAGGGTCATAGGTCATGACCGAAAATGGTCACCAAGCCATCACACTCATCTGTTTAGTAAATCAATGACTCAGTAAATAAATAATTAAAATAAAAATGTAGACTGAAAAAGGCATAAATACAAGCTGCTTATATTAGGCACAGTCTGCTGAAAATGCTGGGAACAGCTACTGGCAGACACTGAAAACCTCATTTCCTGGCATGGAGTAGTCACACCAGGCAGAATAAATTTAGTATCAATTTGTGAATAATCCAGTGAGTCAAACCAAAGAATATCCACACAACCAGGCAGAGGTCAGAAAATACAAAAAATTGCAGCACTAGATGAAATAATCTGACCACCATGACTGTTAGTCCATAAAAACTCCACAGGCTTAAATGTAAAAAAGGTAAGCACTTTCATGGTGTACCCACAGCTTCTTCAAAGCATATCATGTTTTATGGACTAACACTCATTGTGGTCAGATTATTTAATCTAGAACAGTCCAGTGAGTACACATCATGTCCCAGTGGCAGTAGGGTAACAGCCCTGATGCAGGCCAATGCTCAGACTGAGAGGCTGCAGACACAGCCAGAGGGTACTACATATTCAGCTGTCGTATCACGACTCTCAGGTATTCCACAGTACTGCACAGAGGGATGGAGCCCTTTCTATGACCCAGGTTAGTGGCTCCAACACTCATGTGGCCAGCTAGTGAGGGAGGGAGAGGAGTGAAGGGATGTGGCCTGCTCCCATCTGCCAGGCAGTTAGGAAGGCAGTAGGTACTTGGTGTACACAGGGAAGTGAGATTTCTCCGATAGAGACTAGGGAAACCACTTCTAGTGTTTGAGGAGAAGGTAGAGTGCTGTTTGCTAGGAAGATTCCTAGTGGAAGTGAAGGACAACCATCATGGATAGCCCAATGTATATCCCCCTCAAGGCAGGTGTCCATGGACAATGTAGTAATATAATAAAAAAAATACTCAAGCTACCCCTAATGGTTATCTAAATGAGGGCCCCCTACAGCTCTACCCTCTCCTTGGTGATGAGGAACGAAAGGGCCAACAGACCAGGAGGGGACAGATTGTCATTAGGTAGCAAAGACAAAGAGTGTGCAAAGAGAAAAAAAAGTATTCCACAGTACTGCAATGGCTCCACTCATGGTCTGAAGGGTGCAGTTATGGACCTGCAAATGGAGAAGGTTTTCTTGCAGTACAACTTGGAATTTGATCTTGTGCTCACTGATCTACTTTCAACTACTCTGGCAGACCACTGCTCTTTGATCACAACAATGATTTCAGTCATTGGTACCTTGTCTTTATATGGTTCTAAGGCAGGCCACTAAAACTGAGACATTAAATGGGCCAGAACTGTGGTGAGGAAAAAGGTGATAGCTGATGAGATTTGCACATGTTTATGCACCAAAAATAAGGATGCTGTAGGAGATAAGCATCCCAAAATCAGTGAAACATCTCAGTAACCACTTCCACTCTCATACCATCAGCTCAATAAACACCCCATTGTAGGCAGGAATGCAACACCAGGATCCTTTATCTTCAATTATAACCAGGACAATTGTCAGATTTTGGTCTTATTTTACGTCTGCAGTTTTCTGCACTGGACTTAGAGGTTTGTAGGAGTGACATTGACAACACCATAGCAGGACTATGTGCCAATATTTGTAATTTTTTTTTAGTCTTTAATATTTGAGATATTGTGCTCCAATCAATTTCAGTTTCCATGTTTTGTGATCTACGAGTGAGTTTTACCATTGCATGTCACAGGAACATTTATTTTATTTTCCCTTTAGGTTCCACATTCTAACCATATAAGTCTTTGGTAGCACTTCTCAGTCAGTGGTATTTATGGAAACATACTCTCATAATGTTGTTCTTGTGTTAAAAAATTATCAGTTTCCTTAGCCCCATGTGATCTATGGTCATTTGCATTCATATTGCATGGTTCCACACATGTAAATCCAAAGGCTGTGTATCCCTCCATGAGATAAATTGTGTAAACAGTGAGACAGACATAAATAAATAAATGCTATGACATATGTGTGCCCATCAGCATGAGTATGTAGATAGTGAAATAATAATTGTGCCTCTGAAGATAATTTCTCACCTGCCTTATGGCAATAGAAGGCTTTATTTGATGATATAATGGAGGAAAAGTGTTTTCATAGTAGTAATAAATTAGTATGAGCCTGTTTCAAGAATCATAAGATTTGTAAAACTTTAACATGACTGTTATTCATTCTTATTTTATGACAATGCTAGTCTTTACAGATGTGTTAAGTAGGACAAGCCATTTGTAATGTTTATGCTCTTACATTTTTAGCCTCCTCTTGTGAATGTTGTACCTGTCAATCCCACCGGAAACTTCAGCGCAAACAGGGATAACATGCTGTCAAGCAATGAAATTCAGAAAGATCAGATGGCTTCCAATTCAGGGTCCCAGGATGAAAAACAGCTGAATCAGCAGTTTTTATCTGCATCCTCAATGACACTGAGCTTACCCTCTGCTGCACCAAGTGGTCCTACTGCCACAAAATCTCCCGGTGAGTTTACAGATCCTTCAGGCTGTCTTGTGCAAGATTAGAATAAATATATAATTCTAACAAATGTCCTTCGAAAATGTTTCCATCGTGCATTCTCCCCCCACTGTTTTACTGCTGTTTGACTTCTTGTATGCCCCTACCTCTGTCATCTTCCTGCAAGAAATCTCCCCTGATGTGATAGTCATGTGACCTGTGGCCACCAGAAGGTGGTACAGATGTTTTTCACCTTCTTCCACTTGAGTTTTACTTGTACCATAAAACTGCAGTGTTACTAGAACCAACAAGACAGAGAATCCACAACACGAGTTTTACAAAGAAGTCACTTTCTTGACACACACGCGCACACACACATACACACACACACACACACACACACACACACACACACACACACACACACACACACAGAATTATGGAAGGGAGTCAGATGTGTTTATTTTAATTCATTGGTTTTATAAACTTTCTGGCTCCTCACAGCTGATTATTAGCTGCCACCAGCTGTTTTCCTTATTCACTGGGTCTACTGGTCCTGCCTTTGCCTGCTGTAGGCTCTACCAGACCCTTGTCTGAGCCAGTAAAGAGATTAAGGACAGGTACAGCATCGTCCTGCTGCCAAGGAGTATTTTTCCATTATAGCATAACTTTTTTCTTCCCACCACACTACATGTCTTGGGGGTGGATGTGCAATGGGGACATGCTGGCAAACTGTTCCGCCTCTATCTCAACTAGACAGTGTCCCCAACCTAGTCCCTCATAATGACAATGCCTCCTTGTGTGTCCTCAGCTTTTACCAGGGATTAACAAATATGAGCACTCAGTTGCACACCTATCCCCCCCAGGATGGCACATCCATCCTTCCATGTCAGCACCATAGACACCTGACCCAGTAGTAGACTCCTCAGCCATAATCAGGACTTTATCCTTTCATGCCATGGCACTTGCGCTTGGCTTTTAACTTGTTGAGGATGTTCTATTTTTGTCTGCAACCTAACCATAGTGTTAAGAACTCAGGCCTTCTGATCACCCTCCATCCCTTTTCAGTTTTGGTCTCCTACCAGACTGAAACTGTGTTGTGCAGGAGGAGCTGTAACTGAACACATTGTTGTAGTTATTTGCACCATGGATTGCATACTAGTGTAGGGTCCTAAAGCTGTGTGATTAGCACTCCACCTCCAAATGCACCTTGCACACTTTTCTGGTACCAAAACACCTGTTTAAGCTTATTTTTAGATATTTTTGTATTGCTTAGATAATGTACTGTGTATGATGTACTGAAGTATTCTTGCTGGAAACCCTGGTCTTGTACATTTTAGCAAATGGCTGAGATGTCAAAGAGTGGTTGCATTGGGTCCTACTTCACTGGACATGCTGTCTGCCACTGTGTACACTGACTCCAAGGTTGTGCAAACTGGAGAAAAGAGAAAATTCAAGTTATTTTTTTAACTAACTTACAAAGCAATCACTGTTAGATTCTGGACAAAAAATATTTATTTTTGAGTATAGTGCAATGTAATGGTGTGAGGTATTTTGTATCATCAAACAGTTTCTTATATTGATAGTTTTGTTGTGATTCATTGAATTTTAATGTAATAAGTCCCAATGAACCATTATGAATCTTTTCCTGGTTTAGAGCTTTATTATTATGTGAAGGTATAAAATGACTCACTTAAATAACTGCAGGGCCATGCACATTCAGCAGTTCCAGGTAAAACGTGGAAAAGTGGAAGAGATGGTGACCAGAAGAAGACCTTCATAGAGCAACAGAGTCAGGGTCATTGCAATGTATTTAGAGCCTAGTAAGTCTGGTTTGATCAACATCTTAGAAATTACCATCCATCTGTTTTATCACTGCAACAGAATTCATTATTGTTTTAATATTTTTCCTAAATGACTGCATATGGATTTATAATCACCGAGACAGAACTGATCACCTAAAATCATGACTGCTCTGTACAAAATACACACACCTCCCAACATCAAAATATTTTTGTTGTAACAGTTCGAGATAAAAAATAATTGTAGTGAAAAATGTAGGTATGTTGTCAATAGCTGGCTGAAGAAAAGTGTGTTTGCACGTGTGTGGAGTTGTATAGCAATTGCTGACATAAATCTATATCTGTGTCTTTGGCTGGCTAGGAGTAAGGGATGGGTGACACACTTAACTTGGCTGAATTCAGTAGAACACCAGTGAAAAATTTTAAAGCTGCAGGATAGAAATTCTGAAGTTTTATAATATGGCATGTGAAACATTACATTTGCATGTTTATGCTACAGCTTTGGAGATTTTGTTGAGTCATGTGAGTGTAGGTGATAAAAATAGTGCCCGTTTAGGTGTTTCAGGAGCAATGACCCATGTGCAGTGTTTCAGACAGGATTCTTCAGTGCTATGTTGGAGTTGGGCTTCCCACATCACCTCACATAATGTATCACAGAGTCATGTTTATATAATGCATGCAAGCTTTGCAAAAGTAGTGAAACTGCAAGTTACATTGAGAAAGATAACTATACTACCTCTGAGTTAAAATGTGAGATGCAAGAGCTGTAGGTAGGTGATTCACTTGTTTGTATTTTTGAGGTAAATTTAAAGGGATTTAGATTAATCTTTTAGAGATAGGCATAGGGTTTTATAGTTAAGGTCGGACTTTAGGGTTAGGGAAGAGTTTTAGGATTAGGGCTAGGATTGGAGTCTTAGGGTTAGGGAATAGGTTTTGGGGTTAAAATTATGACCAGAGATTTAGACTTAGGAAAGTAGGTTTAAGATTAGGATAAGGGATGGAGTTTTAGGATTATGTTTTGGGTTAGGGTTATAGTCAGAGTTTTAGGGTTAGGGAGAGGGTTTTAGTATTAGAGTTAGGGATAAAGGTTTAAGGTTTAGGGAGGAGTCCAGTGCTGTCCAGCAGTGCTCAGTGCTCTAACTGCTTTCTTGATATTTACTTCACTGACCTACAGATTAAAAACCAAGATATATGGCTAATGACTAACCAAGTTTGCAGGTGACAGTGATATGGGAGTCATTGTCAAATCCTCCTCTGTCAAAGAAGCACTCCAGCAGGAACCTTCACATACAAATGCCATGTACTTTAAAGATAAGCTTAATTTAAGTGCTGAAAAAATGTAACACTGTTGCATTTGGCAAACAAACTATCCTACCAGCATAAAGCACTGACAATATCCCACTAAAAAATGAAAATGTAGTTACAAGCCTGGGAACCTGGATTGATAATTCCCCTCTCCTTTGATCACAGTGTAACAGCAGTTGTCTAGAAATCCTTCTACTTGGAGCAGCTGATCGCCAAGAGGAATATCATCTAAATCTAAACATGTTGTAGTATTCAGCACAGATCAGACCAATTATAAAATACAATGCCCTCTTAGGAATGTACCTCATCAGACATATCAAACAGTTAGAAAGACCTCAGAGATTCCTAAAAAAATGATTACACACTAAAAATCCCTCAGCCAACAGAAAAAAAACTAGAAGCACTGTCCCTTTTCTCCGAGTAATAGGTTCCTCAGAGGAGACCTATGCATGCCTTTCAACTGTACAAATTTTCTCAGAATGTCCAGATTTTTGCCTCATATTTTTGGTCCAGTTTTCAAAAAATTTGTGGTTTTCTGATAAATCATTGGCAAGTCATTAAACATTAAAGTCAGAAAATAATGACAGACATTTGAGTTTCAGACTTCATACTTTTCAGAAAATGCATGCTAACACAAAACTTGCTATGCTATCAACGTTCTAAGTTTTTAAGAGCAATATTTAAAAATTGTCCCTATTTTTGGGCCTTTGCCCCCCCCCGCCCCCATTATTTATGGCTTTGTCCACATTTCTTGCTCTAACAGATTGAGAGGTATGGACCTATGCCGTGCCTTTTGGGCAATCAGTGACCCAGTAGTCCAAGATTTCTTGCAACTTTACAAATTAAACAGTCCCATGAATACTAGAGCAATGTGTCCAAACCTGCTTTAGCAAGTCAGTAAAATAAGATGAAGGGATAAAGCGACATATACACTATTCAGCATCTCCCTTACCTCTGGAATACATTCTCTCCACAGATAAAACAGGGTGATACACTATCTTCCTTCAAACAGGACCTGGATAACTTGATGGGTATTTATAAATTCACCCCAGGCTTGACTGGCCTAGCCCTCCTTGAGTGAGAAGGTACAGTGTAGGGTGGGAACTGGGACTCAGTAGCCTTGAACTTCCTGTGATTCCTATAACAGAACTTTAAGATTAGGGACAGGGTCAGAGTTTCAGGGTTAGGGATGTTTTTTCAGTTATGGATGGAGTTTAGGATTGTGGTTAAGGGCAGAGTTTTACAGTTGGGGATGTGTTTTTTAAGGGTAGGGTTAGGATTCACAATGGTATATTAGAATGGCATTGGTTATTCACAGTAAAGAGGCATAAGTCACTTTCCCATTCTAGGAAATAATATATGTAAGTGGGTTACATCTGCATGCTATAAGTAATCAGTGTTGTACCACAACTCAGCTGCTCTTCACAGAATGTAGTAAATCTTCTACAACTCCCTGACACATCCAAGCTTGTATTGTATATAATGAACTTGAGTACAGACATCCACACAACATGTATTCAACTTCATTGTAAAAGAAAAAAATAGAAATAAAAGTCATTTTTTACAGCGGTTAATCCCTTCAGCATCCCCTTTGTGGAGACCTTAACAGCCATACCCTCTTCCTTTGTTATTCTCACACGGAGGTCACTAAGAGTCAGACAAAGAGTGATCACTGACTGGCAGTGCAAAGCCTGTCTGACTCTTTCTCCTGGCAGCTGCAAAACTGGACCACACTTTAACCAGTAACTTGCAAGTACTAAGATCTTGCTTACACGGGTCTTGCCATCTCTGGCTGTTACTCTTGAACAACTATGATATGACCCCAGCAAGTGCCTATAAGACTAATCAGATAGATGTTGACCCTTAACAACACCAGTGAAAAATTTTAAAGCTGCAGGATAGAAATTCTGAAGTTTTATAATATGGCATGTGAAACATTACATTTGCATGTTTATGCTACAGCTTTGGAGATTTTGTTGAGTCAGGTGAGTGTAGGTGATAAAAATAGTGCCCGTTTAGGTGTTTCAGGAGCAATGACCCATGTGCAGTGTTTCAGAGAGGATTCTTCAGTGCTATGTTGGAGTTGGGTTTCCCACATCACCTCACATAATGTATCACAGAGTCATGTTTATATAATGCATGCAAGCTGTGCAAAAGTAGTGTAACTGCAAGTTACATTGAGAAAGATAACTATACTACCTCTGAGTTAAAATGTGAGATGCAAGAGCTGTAGGTAGGTGATTCACTTGTTTGTATTTTTGAGGTAAATTTAAAGGGATTTAGATTAATCTTTTAGAGATAGGAATAGGGTTTTATAGTTAAGGTCGGACTTTAGGGTTAGGGAAGAGTTTTAGGATTAGGGCTAGGATTGGAGTCTTAGGGTTAGGGAATAGGTTTTGGGGTTAAAATTATGACCAGAGATTTAGACTTAGGAAAGTAGGTTTAAGATTAGGATAAGGGATGGAGTTTTAGGATTATGTTTTGGGTTAGGGTTATAGTCAGAGTTTTAGGGTTAGGGAGAGGGTTTTAGTATTAGAGTTAGGGATAAAGGTTTAAGGTTTAGGGAGGAGTCCAGTGCTGTCCAGCAGTGCTCAGTGCTCTAACTGCTTTCTTGATATTTACTTCACTGACCTACAGACTAAAAACCAAGATATATGACTAATGACTAACCAAGTTTGCAGGTGACAGTGATATGGGAGTCATTGTCAAATCCTCCTCTGTCAAAGAAGCACTCCAGTAGGAACCTTCACATACAAATGCCATGTACTTTAAAGATAAGCTTAATTTAAGTGCTGAAAAAATGTAACACTGTTGCATTTGGCAAACAAACTATCCTACCAGCATAAAGCACTGACAATATCCCACTAAAAAATGAAAATGTAGTTACAAGCCTGGGAACCTGGATTGATAATTCCCCTCTCCTTTGAGCACAGTGTAACAGTAGTTTTATTTTATTATTTATTTTACATTTGTTAACCGGGCTGGTCCAGCTGGATACATGTCCATTTTCAGTGGAGGCCCGAGGAGAAAAGCTCCGCTATCTACTACATGATAATTAACAGTAAATTGTCAAATACATACACATATTCACCCATGACTGACAGTATGATACAGAATATTTAGGAATAGGCATGGAAAAGCTCCACTATCTACTACATGATAATTAACAGTAAATTGTCAAATACAAACACATATTCACCCATGACTGACAGTATGATACAGAATATTTAGGAATAGGCATGGAGAAAAAGTACACAGTGTAAAGGATATACAAGCAAACACAGAACTTAGGACATTTGTATGAGATAGAAAGAGGAAGGTAAAAGGGATAGTGCTGTAGATAGAGTAACAGAATGGATAGAGTAATATAGTAAAAGTTGGATATTAAAAATAGGCAATGTAAAGTAGATTAGGGAAAAGTTGCAAGATAAAGAGGGCATGTCTTAGTAGTATAGGTAATGCTAAAAGCATAAAATTGGAAAAAAGAAAGATATGTGCATAGGAGATGGGAGCCAAGTTAATCAGCTTGGGTAGTCACAGGAGCAAAGCCAGTGGTTGGTTAGGTAGTGTTTTAGTTTAGTTTTAAATATAGAGATGGAGGTTTGGGATGTCAGGTTGGGAGGAAGTAGGTTCCATTTTTTACCAATTGAGTTGGAGAACATAGATTCTCCTGCAGTATTCCTTGATTGAGAGGTTTGAATTAGAATTTTGCTCGAAGAGCGAAGGTTTTTTAGGTTGTTATAGGGCTTGATAAGGGTGGAGAGCATAGGAGTGTTGCCAGGGTGGTGCAGGGCTTTCTGGGCTATAGAGAGCTGATAGTATAGAATAAGGTGAGGTAGCTCTAGCCATCCAAGATGGCGGAGGTTTTTGCAGTGGTGTGTTTTATATGGGGAGGATGTGGCAAATCTGGCAATGTTATTATAGGCTGACGTAAGTTTATTGATGTTATATTTAGTTAGGTTTGTGTATATAGGGGAAGCATAAAGTAGTGTAGAGATGAGATGCGTTCTGGCTATGGTAGTTCTTGCTTCAGAAGTAAGGAAGGATTTGATTCTATACAGTGAACCTAGTTTTCTATTAGTTGTTTTTATGGTTGACTTGATATGTGAGTCAAATTTGAGTTGGTTGTCAATAGTTATGCCAAGGAGTTTGGTCGTTTCATCTGGGGAGATAATGGTACCATTGTTCGATGTAAGAGAGAAGTTAATAGGGGGGGATTGGTGTGTAGGTTTGAAGAGAAGCAGTTTAGTTTTCTTAGGGTTTAGAAGTAAACAATGATTAGAGAACCATTGTTCTATGGTTGAAAAAGTTTTTTGGGTAAGGAGGTGTAAGTCATCTTGGTTGGAGGCAGAACAAATGATGGTAGTATCGTCAGCGTATTGAATGCAAGTAGATAGGGGGTGACATGATGTAGGTCATTGATAAAGATGGAAAATAGAAGGGGACCTAGGATGGAGCCCTGAGGAACTCCTAGGGAGGATGGTAGGAGCTCTGAAAGATTATTGTTCCATAGCACTGCTTGTTTCCTATTCTGAAGATAGGAAGTAAACCAGTTAAGTGCAATACTATCGAGAGATGGATTTAAGGCGGTGCAGGAGTAGTTGGTGGTTCACCATGTCGAAAGCCTTAGATAGGTCTACAAAGAAGGCTGATGAAGGTAGATTGTTGTTTCGGTTGTGATTAATGGATTCAATAAAGGATAGTAAGGCTGTGGTGGTGCTATGGTAGGGACGAAATCCATGTTGACAGTTAGCTAGCAGATTATTTTGAAGGAGGTGATTGAGTAGTTGTTTATGGATACACTTCTCCATTATTTTGCAATGGGAGAAAAGAAGCGCAATAGGGCGGTAGTTTGAGTATTCAAAGGAATCCCCACCTTTGAAGAGTGGGATGATGTGGGAGATTTTCCAGAGTGAAGGTATGGTACTTTCTTTAATGGTTCTGTTAATTAGTAAAGAGATTGGATATGCAACTGCTTTAGCTCCAAGCTGGAGATATTCTGCTGGGATTTTGTCGGCTGAGGGAGTGGAAGGTTTAAGTTTTTGAAGTAGGCGTAGTATATATGATGTGGGTATAGGTTTGAGATGAAATGGTGGTGGGGTACAGTTAGAGGTGTCTAGTAAAGAAGGGTCAGGGTTTTGCTGGCTAGCTAGATTGAGTATTGTAGAGGTGAAGAAGTTATTAAAGGCATTAGCAGTGTTTAAGGGAGTCAGGGTGGGAGCCTATTGGGCTAGGAGTTTCTATTTTGCCAGGGGATAGTAGTGAGTTTATTGTATTCCAGAATTTCTTTGGCTGGTGTTGGGAGGAATTTTGTAGCTGGATGTAAAAATCCTTTTTATCTTGTAGGATGGCTAGTTTAGTCAGGTTTCTTTTTTGTTTATAATTAAGGTGGTCAAGTGAGTTTCTAGTGGTTCGCCATTTAGTCCAGGCTTTGTTTCTACTAATCATAAGTTGTTTAGTGTTTGTTGAAAGCCATTTTGCAGTTCTAGATTTCATGCGTATAGAGCGCATGGGGGCATGCTGATCAAGAATGGTAAGGAAGGTGTGGTTGAAGTGGTTAACAGCGTCATCTAATGGCAGGGTTTGCAAAGGAGACCAGTTGACTAGGCTTAGTTCATTTTGAAACTGAAGGGGATCAAAGACTTTTTTGTTACGACAAAAACGGATGAGAGGTGGTTTGGCTAGAATAGTTTTGTGTCTAATTATGTATGTTAGTGAGTGGTCACTAAGGTCATCTGGTAGCGTTCCTGAAGTGTATTTTTGGTGGGGATTGTTTATTAGGATCCAGTCAAGTATGGTTTCTTTATTGTTGGTTTTATTAGTTCTAGTTGTTGAATTTATGGTTTGATGGAAACCATATAGGTTGATGTGGGTAGTTGGATAAGTTTGTTTACATGTGTTCCAGTCAATGTTAAAGTCGCCTAATAGTATAGTTTCTTGAGGGAGAGTTGTTGAGAACCAGTTCAGTAGGCTTTCTAATACTGGAGGGTTGTTGCCTGGGGGAAGGTACGCGCAGATAATATTTATTGTTTTATGTGGATTGAGGGATAGTTTGGCTATTATAATGTCTATGATAGTGTTATCTGGAGGGGTATAGCTTGTTTTACATATTTCTAGTCCAGTTTTGTATAGAATGGCTACTCCGCCTCCTTTTTTCCTAGTCTTGGTCTTGTCTAAGGATGTTATAGCCTGGAGGAATAATTTCATTGTCTTTTATAGTGGATTTAAGCCAGGTTTCAGAAAGGCAGAGGATGTCATATTTATGGACTTCTAGTAGGGCGTGGAGGTTAGGGATTTTGTTACAAATGCTGCGGATATTGAGATGAGCTATAGAGAGTGATTTGGAATTTGAGTTCTGTAGAGAAGTCTTGGATTTTGTCTGTTGGGAATTAATGGGAGTAGTGAGGGTTACAGGGCCTGGATTAGGGTGTATGTCACCATCTCTCAATGAAGAATTTAGTTTGGGTGAGGGATCATAGAAGTTGATGTGCTTAGAGTGAAAGAGAATTAGATATTTAATATGAGAGAGACGGTGGTATTTTGGTTCCAGATAAGAGTTATAGTATGTGGCACGAAGATATATAGTGTGTGTGTTTGGGTGGATAATTTGTGTGTGTTTGTTTGGAATGGTACATGTGGAGAGAAGAGGATGCTCATAGTAGGTTAAGATATAGGTGGCAGAGAGAGTAGTTAATATGGATAGTAGAAGGAATGGGGGGTGTATATGGGGCATGTTCTGTTAATTAGTAGACTATGTTAATTTGAAGTATATTGTCAGAAGGGGTAGTCTGTGGAGGTAGGTGGAGATAGTAATATTAGTGGGTGGGGATAGGAAGAGTCAGTGATTGGACTAGAATATGTTGGGAGGGGTTTAGTGGGGATAAATGTAGAGGTTCCAGGGGCGGGTGGGATTTGGGGGCAGGGAGGGGAGCGGAGTGAGCCTGCAGGGCTTAACGGAGCGGGATGAGCCAAAGGAGTAGAAGAATGCTGTGAAAAACAATCAGCCAGGTGGAAGAAACAGGTATGTAAGACAGGGATAGTGTGAGTAGTGTGTTACAAAACAGATGTTCAATGGACAGTGTTTATAAGGAGGAAGGTAGGCTGGTGGAGAGAGGGAGGAGGTATATTAGAAGGGAGCTGAGTAGTAAGTAATATAGTAGTAAGGGAGCTGTATAGTAAGTAATAGATCAAAAGCAGGTTTGTAGGGGGAGATATTGTGAGTAGGACAGAGTGTGGGAGTGAGGAGAGCAAGGGCTTAATAGAGTGAGAGGGAGAGATAGTGATAGAGATAAGTGTTCAAGGGCACTAAAGGAAGGAGGGTGTAGATCATAAGATAGGGACTGGTGATGGCTGCTGGTAGTCTAGGACGGGTTGGAAGGCTAGATGCGCAGTAACAGATTATTGGGTAATAATAAGGTTTTACATACATAGGCAGTATTTACTTTATATAGGACGATGGACACCCTTAATGTCAGGTTGCAGCTAGTGGGCAGAGATCTGGATACAGTTCAACTCCGCCAGTAGGGCCAGGAGTCCTATAATAATAGTCGCTTGGTCCCGATAGGAGGGAAGCAGATGTCTAGATGGGAGATAGAAGGAAGGAATGTTGAGTTACTAGAATCATTAAATCAGATATAAATTAAAAGGAAAGCTAACATTCATTAGGCATAAACAGAGGTAATTGTACAGTTTCAAACAATGTGTAACACTCAACATACATTAAGCATAAACAGAGGTAATTGTAAAGTTTCAAACAATGTGTAACACTCAATACACAGAGTTTATGCAGTTAGCAGTGAGTTCAGATACATTAGCATTATAACAGTTGCCTGCACAGTTTCAACAATGTTTGAGACACTTAATGTGCTGAGCAGTACTAATACAGCGTGTCCAGATATCAGTGTAGTTTAAACATTAAATCAATTGCCTTCCCAGGTTCACGGCAGTTTGAATTGCACAAAAGCACTGAGTCGAAGCTAGTTACTGAGTGTTCAGGAATTCGGCGTACACTACAATATATCAGATACAAATACAGAGTATTAGAGAACAACTACTTAGGGACTGTAAGACTAGTCAAAGGCTGTGGTATGCGATGCATAAACTAGAAAAAAACAGTACTACATAACATACCAAGTCATTCATCAAGAAAAATATACTAGAGCAGAGAGTAACCAATTTGCCCAGTAGTGCGCTTCAAAGTTATCGCTGTTAGCAGCGATGCCATGAATAAGCACACATAAACACTATAGGAGTTGCCTGAGCAGTATAGACAATATATAAGACTCAAAATGCGGTGGTAACGCTATGTACCACGTGACCAGATCGAAGTGCACTCAAACAGATATTCTATTGCCTTCAACGTGATACATCAGTAGAAAACCCACTAATTACACTGGTGACGCCTTGCATCGCTCACAGACTTTGGCGTACTCTAGACGCAGTATCAGTTGCCAAAATAGCTAAATACAGTAAAACCATACAGGGACTATGTTTTAAGACAAACGCTGCATGTAGAGATGCAACAACTATAAAAATATCAGCATATTAAAAACCAAACCATAAATGCAGAGTAAACATGGCTAGAGCAGAGTATAGGCAATTAGCGCAAAAGTGCGCCTTACAGTAGTTAATAAAAAGGATTACACTTTACCAGATATTATAAATAGAAGCAGTCACTAAAAATGGTTACACTTAACCAGATATCATACCTAGAAGCAGTCGCTAAACATTAGTAAAGCAAGTGGTAATTCCAGGAAAAGAAACAACACTAAATGTATGCGTATAGCTCACCCTAGATGTTCAGCCCGTTCAGATGGGAGACGTGCAGCAGCCAGGCCAGTGGGGTGAATTAAAGATGGCGTCTTAGGGTAGGGGGAGTTATTTATAAGGTAGGATGGTAGGGATGGGAAAGATAAGGGGGAGGGGCTAAAGGTCCAGGTGAAAGGCGGGAAAGGTAATGCAGGACGAAGAGTATCAAGATGGGGGAGGGGGAAGGGCAGGACAAGCAGACGGTAAGAGTTGGGTAAGTTCTAGTGTGGAAGTTGAGGAGAGATATACAAGAGAGAATAGATGGGGGTTGGGGAATGAGCAAAAGGAGTAGGAGCCAAAGGAGTAGAAGAATGCTGTGAAAATCAATCAGCCAGGTGGAAGAAACAGGTATGTAAGACAGGGATAGTGTGAGTAGTGTGTTACAAAACAGATGTTCAATGGACAGTGTTTATAAGGAGGAAGGTAGGCTGGTGGAGAGTAGAATCTGGCATATTAGAAGGGAGCTGAGTAGTAAGTAATATAGTAGTAAGGGAGCTGTATAGTAAGTAATAGATCAAAAGCAGGTTTGTAGGGGGAGATATTGTGAGTAGGACAGAGTGTGGGAGTGAGGAGAGCAAGGGCTTAATAGAGTGAGAGGGAGAGATAGTGATAGAGATAAGTGTTCAAGGGCACTAAAGGAAGGAGGGTGTAGATCATAAGATAGGGACTGGTGATGGCTGCTGGTAGTCTAGGACGGGTTGGAAGGCTAGGTACGCAGTAACAGATTATTGGGTAATAATAAGGTTTTACATACATAGGCAGTATTTACTTTATATAGGACGATGGACACCCTTAATGTCAGGTTGCAGCTAGTGGGCAGAGATCTGGATACAGTTCAACTCCGCCAGTAGGGCCAGGAGTCCTATAATAATAGTCGCTGGTCCCGATAGGAGGGAAGCAGATGTTTTATATAGGACGATGGACACCCTTAATGTCAGGTTGCAGCTAGTGGGCAGAGATCTGGATACAGTTCAACTCCGCCAGTAGGGCCAGGAGTCCTATAATAATAGTCGCTTGGTCCCGATAGGAGGGGAAGCAGATGTTTTATATAGGACGATGGACACCCTTAATGTCAGGTTGCAGCTAGTGGGCAGAGATCTGGATACAGTTCAACTCCGCCAGTAGGGCCAGGAGTCCTATAATAATAGTCGCTTGGTCCCGATAGGAGGGGAAGCAGATGTAGGCAGCACGCCACGCGGACAAGCTGGGGACACCTACTCTGAGCTAGAGGAGATTCAAAGATGGCGCCTCAGAGAGGAAACCACTACAAGTAGCAGTACAACTACAAGTAGCAGTACAACTACAAGTAGTTGTCTAGAAATCCTTCTACTTGGAGCAGCTGATCGCCAAGAGGAATATCATCTAAATCTAAACATGTTGTAGTATTCAGCACTGATCAGACCAATTATAAAATACAATGCCCTCTTAGGAATGTACCTCATCAGACATATCAAACAGTTAGAAAGACCTCAGAGATTCCTAAAAAAATGATTACACACTAAAAATCCCTCAGCCATCAGAAAAAAAACTAGAAGCACTGTCCCTTTTCTCCGTGTAATAGGTTCCTCAGAGGAGACCTATGCATGCCTTTCAACTGTACAAATTTTCTCAGAATGTCCAGATTTTTGCCTCATATTTTTGGTCCAGTTTTCAAAAAATTTGTGGTTTTCTGATAAATCATTGGCAAGTCATTAAACATTAAAGTCAGAAAATAATGACAGACATTTGAGTTTCAGACTTCATACTTTTCAGAAAATGCATGCTAACACAAAACTTGCTATGCTATCAACTTTCTAAGTTTTTAAGAGCAATATTTAAAAATTGTCCCTATTTTTGGGCCTTTGCCCCCCCGCCCCCATTATTTATGGCTTTGTCCACATTTCTTGCTCTAACAGATTGAGAGGTATGGACCTATGCCGTGCCTTTTGGGCAATCAGTGACCCAGTAGTCCAAGATTTCTTGCAACTTTACAAATTAAACAGTCCCATGAATACTAGAGCAATGTGTCAAACCTGCTTTAGCAGGTCAGTAAAATAAGATGAAGGGATAAAGTGACATATACACTATTCAGCATCTCCCTTACCTCTGGAATACATTCTCTCCACAGATAAAACAGGGTGATACACTATCTTCCTTCAAACAGGACCTGGATAACTTGATGGGTATTTATAAATTCACCCCAGGCTTGACTGGCCTAGCCCTCCTTGAGTGAGAAGGTACAGTGTAGGGTGGGAACTGGGACTCAGTAGCCTTGAACTTCCTGTGACTCCTATAACAGAACTTTAAGATTAGGGACAGGGTCAGAGTTTCAGGGTTAGGGATGTTTTTTCAGTTATGGATGGAGTTTAGGATTGTGGTTAAGGGCAGAGTTTTACAGTTGGGAATGTGTTTTTTAAGGGTAGGGTTAGGATTCAGTATGGTATATTAGAATGGCATTGGTTATTCACAGTAAAGAGGCATAAGTCACTTTCCCATTCTAGGAAATAATATATGTAAGTGGGTTACATCTGCATGCTATAAGTAATCAGTGTTGTACCACAACTCAGCTGCTCTTCACAGAATGTAGTAAATCTTCTACAACTCCCTGACACATCCAAGCTTGTATTGTATATAATGAACTTGAGTACAGACATCCTCACAACATGTATTCAACTTCATTGTAAAAGAAAAAATAGAAATAAAAGTCATTTTTTACAGCGGTTAATCCCTTCAGCATCCCCTTTGTGGAGACCTTAACAGCCATACCCTCTTCCTTTGTTATTCTCACACGGAGGTCACTAAGAGTCAGACAAAGAGTGATCACTGACTGGCAGTGCAAAGCCTGTCTGACTCTTTCTCCTGGCAGCTGCAAAACTGGACCACACTTTAACCAGTAACTTGCAAGTACTAAGATCTTGCTTACACGGGTCTTGCTATCTCTGGCTATTACTCTTGAACAACTATGATATGACCCCAGCAAGTGCCTATAGGACTAATCAGATAGATGTTGACCCTTAACAACTTTATTTGAGCCCCCATCCTGTTGGCACACCTCCTTGCTCTCTTCACTCCAAATATGCAGCTGACAACCACCACTCCAGCTGACTGTAGCCATTGACAAGGATGCCCATGACATGTCTTTGGTGTGAGAGGCTTCCACAGCCACCTCATCTGGTGGGATGTCCACGCAGCCAGATATTTTCACTCCCTAATAAACACCAGAGGTCATGTATGCTATAATACCAAGTACCTTCCATGATCATATTAGTGTATGGGGCACTGATAAACCTGTTACCTCCAGTAAGGACTGCCTGACCATGATAGCACAGTGCCTGTACATCATCAGAGCAGGAATACTGTCATTAGGAAATCAGGCCTTCCCTATGCCTGATAGGCCTCTGTCACTTAAATCTGCTTCCAAACTTGTGTCACAACTACTGTTTTATTGTTCTGACACATGAAATAGAGCAGATTAAAACATAATAAATGTTATTTAAAAATGGACTTCGAACCAAAACCAAGTCCTTTTGGCAATTTGCAAAATTAAAAATATCAGTTCTTGGGGTACTTACAGCATCAACTCTTCAACCTCAATCTCTGTATTAGTTTCATCCCTGATGTCTGGAGAACAGCTGTTGTGGTGCCCTCACATAAAGGTGGGTCCCTCTACTGGGAATTTGACTTGTATTAGTCTTTGTATTATTATTTCCAAGGCTGTGGAACATATTACAGCTGAAGGAAGAAACAACCATATAGGTGACTTTATATCCTTGAGTGCAAACCAGTTTGGCTTTGTAAAAGGCAGGTCATGTGTGCTTACTGTAGGTTGAGTTCTTTGAAAGAGTTACTGACGGCATGGACAAGTTGCATACAGTCTAGGCTAGCTACCCAGACCTTGCAAAGGCTTTCTATAGATACTCACCATATTCTACATTAACCCATGCATACTTCAACAACAGGTGATTGGTTACCTGACAGAAACCAGAACCCATGCTGTTAAGGTTGGGGACTTTTGCTTTAGATAGACAAACATCACCAGCAGTGTCCCACAGGGTTCTCTTCATGGCTCCCTCCTCTTTGTGCATTCTTGGCATTAAAGCTGATATTAACAGACAATAACAAACCAAGTTTGCTGATTATTGTAAACTAAGGGCAGTTGTGAAACCCCATTCTGATGCTCAGTTTCTCTGAGCAGGGCTAGACCAAACAAATGCCTGGTGTGTCAGTCACAGGGTTACCCTTAAAACCAAGAAATGCAGCATAATGCCAAGAACTGAAGCATAACATATTGCTGGTAAATGAAGCATAACTATCACTTTCTCTCTCTCTCTCTCTCTCTCTATTTCACTCTCTTCTTCTCTCTCTACATATACGTATATATAATTTAATTTTGATGCAGTCATCAGGGACTTGGATACTTGTGTTAATAGTCTATCTTTTGACCACCATGCCTCTGTGAAAACCCTTCTACACTGCACAAGCTATCCCTCATGATATCTCCTCAAGGTGCATAGAAGTAATAGTTTAGACCCATATTTTAATGTTATGCCCCATTTGCATGTCTCTCTAAGCACTAAAACCAATTTTAGAAACCTCAACATTTTCTCAATAAAAAGATCTCAGGTCTAAGTATCCTTATCTACTCTAACAGACTAAATGCCCTGACCCTCTACTCCGTGACATACAGCCTCCTGAGGGGTGACCCCTACTTAGCATTCCATGCTAGGAGTGAGTCAGCACTCTTTGAACTCCTTCACCTAAATAGAACCAGGGGTAATGCAAACACTTGGTCTAGAGACCTGCATCTGTACTATCATATCAATTGACAACACCACATGGCATGACAGGTACATAACCAAATGTATTCATAGTTTCTGGAATAAGCTGCCCTTACATATCACGTGGATTACTTCCCTAGCAACCTTTTAAACCAGTCTGGATGACTGGATAGGTGATCACAAATGTTTTCCTGGGATATGTGGAGAACATCTACTAAATGAGGCACATTGTTAGTCGCCCATCAGTACTGGATAATATGCCTGAGATTCTCAATGGTCACCTTGGCCATAAGCTTAATTACTTAGCTGCACACAAAATACTAGTCCAATAAACAATTCAATAAAGTAAGACAGTAAGAAAGGTAAAAATAGTCATACTCTTCTGCCTAGGAACACTAAGAGCATTTACAGTCACTTGCATCAAAAATCAAACACAGCCTTATAACATATTATAAACATTACAATTGTCATCCCACTAATTCAGTTCAGCTGTTACTGCTCATGGATGGGTAAAAATTCAACTTTACATGGGACTTGCTGCGCACTGTACTGTTTTCATCCTCACATCATCCTAAGAAAAACAGTATACAGTATGTCAACACCTGCATCTCAGACAGGAAACTTTAGAGGAAGTGCTCTAATGGAAAATACAGTATCACTCATTTGAAACCAGCTTTATTTTTTCATCAAAATTATTTTTTAAACTTATTTTTGGCATTAACATATTATATATATATATATATATATATATATATATATATATATATATATATATATATATATATATATATAGTTTACTATGGGAATTTTGAATCAACTTTGGTCAATCACATATAATGTCGACCTAAAATGTTGAATCCGAAATTCCGAATAGTAAACCACAACGAAACTGAATACATCAAATCCAAGGTTCAATGTATTCGACATAGCAGAAGGTGATGTTACTCACCTCCTGCTATGCACAGTAATGTACCATTGAACTCTACATTCAGCGGTACATTAATTATACTATGTTGCCCCCCTGCACCCCCCACACCCTCTGCACATTAAATATACCAGCTCCGAGATCACACTACAGTGAGGAAATGGGGTAATTCCCTGTTCCTCAATGAAGCGTGACCCCCCTATACAGTCTTGGCACGTCACTTACCAAAAGGTTGAGTGCAGCCTTCCATACACTATTATGAGGTCGACTTCACCGGGATCAATATATTCAACCTTGGAAAACATGATTTCGACCTTGCTACGTTCAGTTGAATGCATTTCACGTAAGCCATAGTAAACCTTTACATATATATATATATATATATATATATATATATATATATATATATATATATATATATTTAAACACAAAATACTTATCCACTACATAGTTCAAAATACTAAGACCCTAAGAATAGTAGGGGCAACCATAGCATTTCCCCCTTTCCCAGTAAGCATCCATAATGGTCTTTTAGTAAGACCCATACGGTCACTCAGAATAGAAACAAAACAGACTTGCTGCAATATTACTCAGGCATTACTTATCATAGTAGCTTGCATGAGGCCACAATACAGTTCAGTAACCTGTAACTATATATCTATAACATTATACATTACATCATTCATTTATTTCAAGTACATAACGTTTCTGCAGTGAACAGAGGTAAATATCTATCACGTCCTCAGTCAAATCAGTGAGGTGCTGGCACTTGCAGCATTATATTTTAGTTCTCTGTCTCTAGTCTCCAGGGCAGAGTTAGCATTGAATATTATTGCTTGCACTGAACTGGGTCGGTAATTAAGTAGGGGCAGTATGAGGTACATCACAGCATCTCCACAAGCTCCCTCCAAATCAAGCAAGGCCTGAGGGAGATGATGTTGCTTTCATGGACCATGACAAAGCATGTGAGATATGGACTGTTTTATGCTATAGGCGAATTATTGCTTCTTATTGAGAGGTGTATGTTGGTAATGAAGTCTCTAATGCACAGTCTCAAGCAGGTGCAGATTTGGGTTAAGACAGGGTTGGGTTATTTGGCAAAAAAGGAAAGCAGATCTGACAAAGGGTACAAGATTAAAGTTAGTGGAAGCCAATGTTATATAGGTGCTGGCAGGGAAGGAATAGCACTTGTGTCTCGTTTTTTTGAAACAAGGTATCTCTAGCTTTATATGTAAAAGGTTGCTATGGGATTTAATGTTATGTCATACTGACAAGACTGGAGGATATTAGCTGTACAAACTGACTGGAGAGCATTTCTACTGACCATTATTATGTCCTTCTTTACCAAGACACACAATATGTGATTTCTAATGGAAGTATTAAAGAAAATTCTGTGAAAGCCATCAGACAGAGCACAGTTTGTTTGGATGGACAATTTGCAGCAATGCACATTGCACATTCTTCTGTAAGAAGAGATAGGCAGTTGTAGGGAAAAGGGGAATGTACTAACATACTAAAAATCCTCCAATATGACACTACCCTAATGTGCCTCAATCTCCTCGCCATCCCTGAACATGCATCAGAAAAGGTCTGAGGGATTCAGTGGACCTAGTGGATATGTAGGGACCCCTCACAGTAGGTGATGGTCAGCTACAGGGCGACCAAAATATGTTTAGAAATAAAGGCATCTTGGTATATGTATCTGGTATGTGGGATGATACTATCTAAACTGAAGGCCATAAAGAATGTGTATGTCCTAACAGACATTTGGGGAGCGATGTTGCCCAAAAGACTAGATCCTTTTGATCCCAAATTGGTGACTTATGTATAGATGAGTTTTTTTAAGGATGCAGTGAGGATTAGATGACCTCTCATCTGCAAGAAGTCCAGGTGGACAATGTTTCACTGGGGGAACTGACAGTTCTGCTGGACATCACACTGCTTTTGATTAATTTTAAGGACAGATCTGCTAGAGTTTACATGAATTTGCTGACTGGGGTGATGTTTTCAATGAAGATATTGATCAGAAGTAATAAAAGCTGTGTGGTAGTACCAAACCACATTGTGATGCACCACTAGTGAATCATATTTCTATCTTTTTCAGTTCAGATTTGGAGAAAAAAACAACATCTACTTATATTTAGTATAGTTTTGTAGATTACAGTTAACATTTGTAAATCAATAACAAATTCTTATTATAAATAATGGAACATCCTGTAAGCTCAAGTTAGATTTACACACACACACACACACACACACACACACACACACACACACACACACACACACACACACACACACACACACACACACACACACACACACACAGCCCTACTGTTATTTTAAAGTATACTGTTTACATAAGCAGCATGTCTCTATGGAGGAAATGCAAATCCACACAAGGCATGGGACCATGTTGGAAGAGACCAAAGCACACGTGCACTGTGACTGATACCAGAAATGAATCCACCAACCCTAGATAACACATAAAGACTGCAGCCCCATGCCACACAACTGCAGTTGGATGATTTGAAATGTAGCAATGAGAAGTTTTTTCTTTTCTTTTTTTTTGTTGTAGATGCCATGTCCACAGCTGTGTGACATCTGGCAAGCTCCCTACTTCAAACCTTAGTAAAAATTTGCAAAGATAACCTGGACAAAGGATAAGGAAGTATGGCTAATCTCTTCTACTTATTTTGCAAGCTGTTTGATACGCTCCATTTACAGCCTAATGCTTTACGGGAATTCCTTTGTTTGTTCTGTGCATTGCTGAAATTCCATATAATTAAATCTTAGTGTAGTGAAGTGCAGTCTTGGAGTTGATATATATAAGTAGCAGGGGTGTGTGGGTGGCGCAGCCCCCCACATGGGGGTGGGGGGTGCAGGGTGGCTTGCCCACCTGCTTACACTTGGTGGAAAGTGCTATGATTTATGTTGTTTAAACTCAGTATATGTATGATATGTGTTTTCAGTGTTTTGAGTTTCAGTGTTTTGAGCTTTCAGTGTTATGAAGTGAATCTATATGTATATATATATATATATATATATATATATATATATATATATATATATATATATATATACACACACACACACACACACACACACACACACACACACACACACACACACTCACACAAACGCACACACGTGCACACACACACATAGATATATTACATTTTACTTTCTTTTGTTTTTTTCTTGTTTCTATTTTTCTTTTTTTTGTTCATTATTTGCTTTTGCTGCCAACCTGTAATTATGCCAATTATTAGAAGCATCAGTCTAAACCACAGTTTTCATTACAATGTGGTCCTACAGCAGAAGTGATTGATTTGTATTATTATTATTATTATTATTATTATTATTATTATTATTATTATTATTATGTGTATTTCCTCTATTGCTGTCTCATAGATGTCTGGTTAGTGCAGTATTCTAAAAATGAATGCCTTATCTATATTACTGTTTTGTTAAATACAGTTCTTTGAATTTTCTGTAAAAATATGTTGAAGGAAAATAAACAGAATTGGTGTGTTTCCTTTTTTCTGTTACAAATAATAGGACGATGTTAGAGCCAGCAACTGTGTGTGTGTGTGTGTGTGTGTGTGTGTGTGTGTGTGTGTGTGTGTGTGTGTGTGTGTGTATATATATATTTTTTTTTTATTTTTACTATTTATTTTTATTTTCAGATTTGGTACAAAAAAATCAACATCCGCATACGTTTAGCAGACTTTTGTAGATATTTGTTAATATTTATAAATCAGTACAAAAAAATCATATGTAATTATGGGACATTTTCAGCATACCCCATATGCTAAGGTTTGATTTCTACCATTTATTCTTGTATTCTGTGTGAATGAGCAAATCGTTCATCCAAGCAGTCAAAACAACAGCAATGGCCACAGATGACCATAATAAGGAACTTGCAATGGCCACAGACGACCATAATAAGGAACTTGCAATGGCCACAGACGACCATAATAAGGAACTTGCCATTTTCTCTAAGTTCCGACAGTATCAGTTATTAGAATATTTAAGGGCACATACCACTGTTTGTGTGGAGAAGTTCAAAGGCTCAGCAATCACACAGAAAACATTTTTCACTGCTGTTCTGAAAGTACTGCTCATGTCAAGAAACAGAACTTATATAGTAGTTGCTATGGTACAACAAACTTTGTGAACTCATCTTTGGCTGACATCCTACCACTCTTACTTGGTTAACAGAGAATGAAGAACAAAGAAAGAAACTTAACTGTGATTGCACAAAGGTTTTTCAAACAGCATTAGCTACTGAAATAAGTTCGTCATCATCATCGTCATCAACCCCCCCTTTTTTCCAATTTTCTACATGAGGTAGGGGTGTCGCATCCATGGTCACCATCTTTCTTTATTCAATGCCAAATCTCCTACCTTCTTTGACACTTGTGCCTGACTGCTGCAGGTCTTCTCTTTCACAATCCATCCATCTCTTTGCTGGATGCCAATGTTTCCTCTTGCTTTCTTCCTGTTTGTCCCAAATCTTCTCCACCAGATTGTCTTCTGCACCTCCTCTTCTCCTGCACTTATGCCTGAACCACAATAATCTATTCTCTTTGACTTTCTCTGCAACTGGAGCTACTTGGGCTTCTGCTCTGATGTTCTCATTTCTTCATCTGTCCCACAGTGTGCATTCTACCACCCATCTTAGGCACTTCATCTCCATCACCTGCAGCTTCCTCAGCTGCTCTGTCTTCACTGCCCATGTTTCTGTACCGTGCAGTAGTACTGGTCATACTACTATTTTGTGCACCTTACTTTTCAGCTTCATTGGCATTCTCCTGTCTCACACCACCCCTGACACTCTGTACCAGTTAGCTGCAGCCCCTCTGATTCTAGATTTGACCTCTTCATTCAGACTTCCCTCTCAACTACCTTTCCCAGATACCTGAAGCTGTTAACTTGTTCATTATTTTCCCTTCTATCTCAATTTTCAGTTTCTTCTCATTTCTCCCATTTGCTGCCATTACAAATATCTTACCTGTATTCAGCTACTGAAATAAGTTATTATTGCATTTTTATATTTAATAACATTGCAGTACAGATGTCCCCTCAGAAACATGAGAAATGTAAAAATACTTGAAAGAACAAATAACTTGCTGATGGTGTAGGAGATGCCCCAGATTAGAATTAGTGAACTTGCTTGTCACCATCACCTTTAGGGTATGATGCCTACTCCAATGATCTATCAGAATTTTTTTTTCCAAAGTATATTTCTCAAGATTAAAATAAAGGTACCTCAGGTGATGGCATATTTGTTTTATGAAGTGTTCAGTGTTGTGCACCTAAGGTATTATACAGACCAAATGACTCTCAGTTGTTATATATGACTGTACTTCAACAGATGTTGATGCAATCATGCCAGTCCAGTGGCACAGAGGGATAAAGTCCTGACTACAGCCCAGCTAATCCAGGTTCGATTAGTGGCCCAGGTGAATGACAGAGTAGCAGAAGAGGGATGGATGTGCCTATCCCAGTGGGTGGGCAATTCACCACAGCAGGCTAGCAATTTGCCACAGTCAGAGGTGGGTGACTCAGTTGTGGCTATTTGTTGTACCTCAGGCCACTCATCTTTTACTCTGAATCCCTTTGGTGTAGCACCTACAACAACTATGGACCAAAGTTTATCTATGTCCTCTGTAGCTGTTGAGGTCTCCTCGGTGGGCAGTGGAGAGCCACTCTTGTCAGTCCTGGCAAAGGGAATAGGAAAGGCTTCCATGTTTTGTCAGAATGTTGTGCCCATCCCTAGGGAAGTTGCTGCTGCCACTAATAACACTGTTGGCCCAATTTGTCCTGTCAAAAAGCAATAGAAAACTAATCTATCTACTCTTCCACCCCAGACAGGGGTATTTTACTGAGTCTGGCTCTGGGTTTAGTTTAGGTTACTGATCTTTCTTGTAAGGTAGTTTCTGGTAAGATTCTGAATCTGGACAGGAGGATGAAGAGACAGATACAAGGTTTTCTCCTCAGATTTCTGATTCAGACTCAGGAAAGTTCAGTTTCTGATTCTCCTTGTGTGGGTTTCTCTTTCTCTGAGGCTATTTCTAAAATGCGACAGCATTTTCAGTGGGAGAAAATGAGGGTTACAGAAGGAATTTCCAGAACCTGTACCCATTCCTCCAGTTTTGTCTGCCTTGGAGGATGTGTCTGTTACTGCCTGCAGTTTTTCTGATGGTCAACCAGCTGCTCCTAAAAAGGCAGATAGGATGTATAAAGTTCCTCAATCTTTTAAGTTTTTATACATTCTTCCAAAACCTGATCCTGCAGCTATAGCTTTAATTAATCCTTCTGCTGTCAAACACTTAGTTAATTCCGGTCCTACTGTTTTTGATACGGATTGGTAGATTATTGACAAGTATGGGGGAAAGTGTATGCCTCTATAATTCTGATTTTCAGAATTTTGAATTGCCAGGCTCATATGTTAAGGTTTTTCCTGACTAATTGTGAAGGTATGAGGAATGTTTTGTCTGGAGTTTCTTCCTATGGCGAAAAGTCTACCTTAAATAATTTAATTTCTCCCATTGTTTAAGTCACTACTCATTGTATACAGTGTGTGTATGGCTCTGTTGATACTTCTTCGAGGACTATGGGCCACTGGTATTGTTTTGAGCAGGTATGCATGGCTGCATTTTCAGAATCTTCCAGATGATGTTAAAAATGAGATTTTGAATTATTCTTTGAATAGAGATTTAGTTTTTTTGGACCCTCTGCTGCAGAGGTGATAAAATGTGTGATGAAAAGGTTAAATTGATACAGGGAATCTCTAAGATGTTTCAGCCCTCCTTTCCTAAATTTTCCAATGGATTCTCTAATTCATTATCCAGTTTTGGTAAGAAACAAAATAAACAGTCTCAACAAAATACAAGTAAGCAGTCCAGTAAGTCAGCATGAGAGACTCCCACCCTAGCACATCCTTTTGTCTTCCAGAAAGTCAGAATTTCAACTTTTCTGTTTGGCAACAGATAGCTTCAGACAAATGGATTCTGAAGATCATTCATCAAGGTTACAGATGGCAATGGGAAGAACTTACTCTTTTCCAGGGGGTAATTCCTCCAGACCAGACTCTTTTATTACCACTTGTCCTTCATCACATGCTGTCCCACGGAGTGATAAAACCAGTTCCCATTTCCCAGTTGGGAAAGGGGTTTTATTCAAGGACTGTTTTAGTTCCAAAGAAAGAAAATGCTTGGAGGCTAGTTCTGAATCTTTCCTTCTTAAACCTATTTGAGATACTGCCTGAATTCAAAATGATGTCACTTCACAACCTGTTACCTCTTCTTCCTCATTCAAGTTTCCTGGAAATGCTAAATTAAAAGATGCTTATCTTCACATCCATATTCATCCAGATTTCAGATGTTTTTTTAAGGTTTTGTGTGCCTGGATAACATTATCAGTTCTCTGCCTTACCCTTTGGATTATCCACTGCACTGAGCGTTCACAAAGTGTCTCAGGTTATAGCTCATTGCACACTACATGGTATCAACATTTTTTTCTTATTTAAAAGTCTTGCTTTACTTTGGAGAGTCTTTTTAAAAGTGTCAGGAATATCTCTCTTGGGTGAAAAAGATCTGTTACACAAGCTGGGATTCCAAGCAAACATTTAAAACTGTTTTTTGCATCCTTCTCAAGGGATTGTGTTTCTGGGATATCAACTAGACAACATAGTTCAAAGACCTTTTTTCCTCACATGAAAAAAATAGATCTATATCTATATCTGTTTCTAGGGTTTTCCACTCAGGCTTCAGTCACTGTGAGGGAATACCTCAGGATTTTGGATCTCATGGCTTCTATGATTCTCATGATACCCCAAGAAAGACTCCACATGAGAAAAATACAGTGGTATCTGTAGTCTCATTGGTCCCAGTGCTGGGGTTTGTCAGAAAAGAAATCACTTGGTGGGGACAACATATATCCCTAAATCCAGGTCTCCTCTTCTCCCTCTCCTTTCCAAAGCAGTTGGTCCGCAGAGATGCCTTGGACTTTGCTTGGGGAGCAGTTGCAGGAGGGATACAATTAAAGGTATATGTGGCACCAAGGACAGACGTAAGCACATAAATATAAAATGTCTGCTTGCCCTGATCAAGGCACTCAACTCTCTGAATAATATTTGGTCTCCAAGACCTCTTCAAGTTATTGCAGACAATACCAAACTTATGGTGCATATCAACAAGCAAGGGGGAACCAGGTCACCCCCCCCCCCACCTTTGCAGGCTAGCCATGTTAGCTTGAGATATAGCTTCACAGCACAATCTCACTCTACAGGCATTCTTCCCTCCGCCATAGCAAAATTGTGTGACAGACAAGCTGAGCAGGACAAGGGCAGACCCTCACAAATGGAAACTAATTCAGGGGGGTCCTCCAAGATTTGATCCATCTGTGGGGAGTTCTTCAGGTAGATCTCTTTGCCGTCTCTCTGAATAATCAGCTGATAAGATTCTGCTCCAACACTTCATGCAAGAAAAGAGAAAAAGAAAAAAATAACTAAAAAAACAAAAAAAAAAAAAAAAAAAACACTGATAAATGGATACTCTTACTTAGATACAAATACATAAACAAAGACAAACTAAAGATAAAAAGCATTTTCTTGCTTATCTTCAAACAGAGACTTCATCTTTTTTTTTTTTTTTTTTTTCTGATGAAGTCTCATTTGGAGATGAAAGCGCTAAAAAGGTTCATTAAAGGGTATCCGTTTATCCGGACAAGGTTTTGTTTTTTTTTTTTTTTTGGTTTCACTTCATGCAAGAAAGCCAGGAAGACAGATGCCTTTTCTTTTCCTTGGACAGGAATTTTCCTGTATTTCTTTTCTACCCTTTCCATTAATATCCAGGGTACTTCTGAAAATTCAGAAGTAATCCCCAAGGTCATTTGGGTCTATATTATTTCCGTGAAAGACATCTCCATCGAACAGCTGTTCATCGATCACTACCCATCGAACAGCCGTTCAGTGAACATTACAATCATCTAACTTCTTTCCTAGGGGAAAGAAACTACTTGGCCACCAGAGTCACCATAATACGAACTACATAATTTTACACTCATGAAGGTGGGGGGCTTCGACTCCCTTACACACCCCTACTTATATATACCAACTCCAAGATCACACTACAGTGTGGAAAAGGACTAATTCATAATGCGTTCCACCTAGTTACTTTCCCAGGGAAAAACGTCAATGTAGTGATTGTTCACTGAATGTAGCATTTGAAGTATTCATGTCGATGAATAGGGATTTGATGGCGACATCTTTCATGGAAATAGTATACACCTGATAATTCTGGTGACTCACATTTGGCCCAGGCAACTGTTGTTCTTCTTTCTTTTGTAAATGGCCAGGGGCATTTATCACAAGTTTCCTCGAAGACCGAATCCACTCTCACAAGAACGGATGTGTTTGATTCCACCTTACACTAATCGACTTCAACTGACATGAGATGGTCTTAATTCCTTTTAGGCAATACCTTACTGATGTGCAGTAAGTACTAATGGAGGCAAGAAACCTGGTACTAGAAAATCATATATTAGCAAATGGAAAAAGGTCTTAAGTTGGTGCCAGCAACATGACCAGCACCCATTCAGGGCTAGCTGTTCCAAGGTTTTACAGTATTTCAGTAAGTATTACCCTATGATCTTTCTTACTCCTCTGTCAAGGTCCATTTATTGGCCATTTCAGAATGTTTGCCCATGGAGCTTCCTCTTTCTGTGCAGTCTTATGTCAAAATGTTTTTGAAAGGGGTTTTGCATAAGACACCTCCAAGAAAATCAATGGCTCCTCCTTATGAAATTAATTTTGTGTTGGAGAAGCTAAACACTTGCTCCATATCAACCAGCTAATCTGGCTGACTTGAGGTTGTTAACATGGGAAACAGTTTTACTAATTGCTCTGACCTCTGTAAGAAGAGTATCTAAGTTGCAAGCTGTTATGGTGAGCCAACCGTATCTCATTTTCCATAGGGACAGGGATTCTTTGAGAACTTATCCTTTCATGCCTAAAGTGGTATCTGAGTTTACTTTAAGCCAAACAATCAAACTCCTCATTTTCTTTCCTGAATCTAAAAATGAGGGAGAAATGATACTGCGTACCTTGGATTAACTCAGACAACACAGGTGCTATCTTGACAGAATTAAACCTTTCAGATCTTCAGATCAATTGCTCATTTCTTGGGAAGGTAAGAAGGTGCAGCCTGTGTCAAAACAGACTGTTTCCAAATGGTTGTCTAAGGCTATTTACATTTATCATGCTGACCATAATAAAACTATTCAGGGCAGAGTAAAGACCAATTCGGTCAGAAACTAGGTTTCATCCATGGCTTTTTGGAAAGTGTTGGATTCTAGAAGTAATCTAGGAGCTGCTACTTGGTCCTCTGTAGATACATTTACAAAGCCCTATAAGCTTGATTCCTTCTGTAGGTCTAGATCAGGCTTTGCAAGGATCATTCTCCAGGGGCTCCTGGACTCTTCCTTCCACCCCCCAAATGTAGTAAGCTAGGGTAATCTACCCATGTAATGGAGGCTACTGTAGCAATGATCAATATGTTGAGCACAGTGCAACTGAGTAAGTAAACTTACCATAACAGTAATGCACAATTGATCACCGCTACAGTAGCCACTCTCTCCCTTCCTCCATTCCCCATGTTTTTTGATATGTTGTTAATGCCACAGTGTGGTTATGTATTTTTTGTTCTTCTTAGCATTGTCATTTCAGGGATCAGATTCCCTCTCTCTGTCGGCAAGAAAGCTCTGAAGGGCTTGGCATCCAAACTTGTTTTAGTCAGATCAGCTCAAGCTGCCTGACACTTAAGGTGCATGTAAGGAGCAGAGTATAACCCGTATATCTAAGGCTACTGCAGCAGTGATCATTTGAACATCTGCTGTTATGATAAGTTTACTTATACAACTGTACTTTCCCTTTCAATCGACGGTAGCTGTTTAAAATAATTTTGATCTCAATTGAAGCTAGTTCTTTTTAAGTATTCCTTGTTCATATTACATTTTAATGTTTTTTCATGCACTGATTTTGATTATAATGCACTGTTTTAAATCTGTTTCTCTAGTAAAAAATACTACTATTAGTAATAGAAAATAAAATGCAAGAAAGACCCATACCAGCTAGAGTCTTCACTGAGTAATGTCTCCTGTAGTGGTGGCACATGGGATATTTGCAGATGACCCCTTATACCAATGTTTCAGCTACTTGGCTTCAGAATGCCCACGACTGTTTACTTTTTAAGTCTATGTGGGTACATTCAGTAACACCAAACCCAGTTAGCTGTAAATAATTATGGTTTGCTCTTTCATAAAAATATCTTAAAAAACATACATACAGTGACTCAAAAGGATCAATTTGTTATTCTGTTATTACAGAATAAGGTGGAAATGATCCATATGCTGAGCTAATAATATTTATTTATTGATTGGTTGATTGACAGTTTGAGTCACTGATTTGTTAATTAATTCAGTTTGGAAACAGGGATTATATGGCTGGTTATAACTTGTTTTTTTTTTTTTTTTTTTATCAGAGACTTAGTAGAAAAAGTCCATCATATGGTCCAAACCACTTTATTAAAATAACATTTCAAACTTGCATAATTAAAATACACATTCAACAGACAGCAATCACATTATAAGAAATGTTTTATAACTAAGTAATGCGAAGTAAAACAGCAAAACACATATACTGATCAGAGACAAGTATTGTGAATACAAAGCACAGAGTCCTCTGGTTCCTTCACTACTGTAACTGCTTTACATTTTGCTGTTTTTTCCCATATTTTCAGAAACAGTAATCCGTCTGGCACTGAGAATTTTTAAATGCGCTGCTGCAAATATATAAAGCACATGAGAAACTCTAGGAAGTCATTGTAGAGATATGAAACAAATTCTGTAGCTGTTCCTTGCATAACTTTCTGGCAAAGGTGCAGAAAACAAAATACCTTAGGGAAGAGTGCATACTCTACCGGATCTAGCAGAAAAATTAACCTTATGCTCAAATATTTTCATGACATCATGCTACAGTTTGACAGACTCCATTTATGTCAGCAGTGCATGCAGCCTTTTACAAATAATAACACTAGGCTTGTCAGGCAAGTTGTAGTGCACTTCAGTCAGGATTCTGAGAAAACAATTCATATAGCACAGGGGAATAACTCCAAGGGAGCAAGTATGCAGATGAGGGCCAAAAAAGACAATTGGACATATGTAGTCCCCATCTAATATACCCACTCAAGTCATCCATGTTCAAATGAATAAGCAGTCACCCAAAAAAGAAATGCAGAAATAAGAAATGTAGGTGAAATGCAGAAATATGAAAAATAACAAGTTAGTAATGCAATAAATATTACAGAGCTAACAAAAGTAGCTAATACCAAGATGTAAAATAGATAAGTAGCTAATACCAAGATGTAAAATAGATAACTTACAGCAGTATAACGTCAGTGATATATGCAGTTATTAAACATCGTATACAACAAGCAGAGGTAGCCACAATGCCCAGCATTACTGCCTACATAAGTAGGTCCGCATGAATCCTGTTTTCATCTTTAGTCACCAACCCACAAAGCCACCCACAGTGTCCCTGAGGGTTGCTGACCTTGCTCCCTGCACTTCTCTAAGTCTTCAAGTGTTCCCTGTGAAACAGGGAATCACAACCTTGAAACAGGGAATCACAACCTGCTGAGCTCACACGATAAATACTAAAGGTCCTTCAGTTCTGTCCAAGCTCCAGACAGTGTCTTATTGAAGTTCATTATCCACCAAAGGTTGAAAGCAGCTTGTGAAATGAGCCATTTCCTGGACTGCTACATCTGGAACGTTGACAATAAAAAATGTAAAATGTCCTTTCTCTACACGTAGAAGAATAATCTTTTCTTAATGGAAAAACCAA
>NC_056743.1:1807995982-1808013482 GCF_019279795.1 Protopterus annectens | reverse complement strand
GGACATTATAGATATACAATTTCCAGACTTCTGTGTAGCCAGCTATATGGATATAGGCATCTGGAGACAATGTAGCAATTGTCTTATATTTACTGACAACCACTTAGTCCTTAAAGAAGCAAACACAGTATGCAAGAGGTGTACTTACACAATGACACCGGAGGCTAAACTCTTTCATACAAGTGCACATCAGGTTGTTGAAACTAGACACACAATACCCACCTCACACAGTAAACAACACACACATAGACTAACATTTGCTGAGGCACTTAAAAGCAATCTTCCTAAACAACAAACATCACCTAGATCACCTGTTGTCTAGGCTATGTCTCAGCAAGCCCAAAGACACTCAGAAAAAAAAAAACATCACCTAACACCGCACATACTGTCACTCTCAGTGGAGCCCCAAACTCTAAATCCCTAAGGCAAGCAAATACACTTCAAAAGACCCTCATCACTGGGGACTTCATTGTAAGATGTACTGATGCCCCTCTAACCAGGCTGAACAAGGAGAAGATAATGATTCATCATAGGGGACTCCATTATAAGAGGTACTGATGTCCCACTAACCAGGCTGAACAAGGAGAAGATAATGATTCATCATAGGGGACTCCATTATAAGAGGTACTGATGTCCCACTAACCAGGCTGAACAAGGAAAAGATAATGATTCATCATAGGGGACTCCATTATAAGAGGTACTGATGTCCCACTAACCGGGCTGAACAAGGAGAAGATAATGATTCATCATAGGGGACTCCATTATAAGAGGTACTGATGTCCCTCTAACCAGGCTGAACAAGGAGAAGATAATGATTCATCATAAGGGACTCCATTATAAGAGGTACTGATGCCCCTCTAACCAGGCTGGACAAGGAGAAGATAATGATTCATCATAAGGGACTCCATTATAAGAGGTACTGATGTCCCTCTAACCAGGCTGAACAAGGAGAAGATAATGATTCATCATAGGGGACTCCATTATAAGAGGTACTGATGTCCCACTAACCAGGCTGAACAAGGAGAAGATAATGATTCATCATAAGGGACTCCATTATAAGAGGTACTGATGCCCCTCTAACCAGGCTGAACAAGGAGAAGATAATGATTCATCATAAGGGACTCCATTATAAGAGGTACTGATGTCCCTCTAACCAGGCTGAACAAGGAGAAGATAATGATTCATCATAAGGGACTCCATTATAAGAGGTACTGATGTCCCTCTAACTAGGCTGAACAAGGAGAAGATAATGATTCATCATAAGGGACTCCATTATAAGAGGTACTGATGTCCCACTAACCAGGCTGAACAAGGAGAAGATAATGGTTAGTTGCTCATCTGGAGCCAAAATGCACCAAATCACACATGCACTTAAGTCATTACGCCACAGGTACCAGTATGATTCCATCATGGCCTGTGTAGGTATAAATGACCTGATAGGTACCTCCCTGGACTATACAAAGAGAACAGAGACATTATGCAGCTTTCAGACTATGTGTTTCAGGCTGAAATGAGCCTAGCATTGAGCAGCATATTACCATCACTGAGGATGATACAATGATACAATGATACAATATATCACTGAGGATGATGCAATGATATAATGTATTACTGAGGATGATACAATGATACAATGCATCACTGAAGATGATACAGTGATACAATGTATCACTGAGGATGATGTCACAGTACATTGAGCAGCATGTTACCATTACTGAGGATGGGCAAAAAATGACTGACTTCAACAACTGTCTGTCTTTCTGGTGTCATTATATGGTGATCCAATATCTGTTAGCTTGGGAGACATGGTTAACAGACCACATTGCTTGCCAAAGATGATCTGCACCTCTCACCTCTAAGCTTTCCAATAGAGGCTAAAACTTTATCTACCCCATAATGCCTTTGCAGGCAATGCCAAACTGACAGACCTACCAACATAGCAAAATCAACTCAACTAAACCT
The DNA here is from genome assembly GCF_019279795.1 of Protopterus annectens. Taxonomy (NCBI): domain Eukaryota; kingdom Metazoa; phylum Chordata; order Ceratodontiformes; family Protopteridae; genus Protopterus; species Protopterus annectens. Next base: position 1,808,011,520 of record NC_056743.1, on the reverse strand, counting down.
CAGGGTGTTACTGCTCAATGCCAGGAGCCTAAACAAAAACTACACTCCCTCTAATAGCTCCTCACACTCGAAAATATAGACATCTGTGCAGTTACCTAGACATGGTTTAAAGCAGCAAAGAGAGCACTAGGCAGTGTAAGGCTTCAGTGCCTTCTACACTTTTAGACCAGTAGCTTCACAGACAAGGGCTAAAGGAGGAGGTGTCTCAATAAACATCAGTAACAAGCATTCCCCTAGGGTGGTCTAACAGGAAAATGTGCTAGAGTTCTCCCATGTGCAGATGCGCACATACAAAATCCTGTACCATATCCTAACCAGTTACAGATCACTCTCCATGTCCCAAGAAGCGCACAATGCATACTTGGACCTATTGGAGACAATTACTATCCAACCTAACACCCTACTCATGGAAGACTTTAACTACCCCTCTATAGACTGTGAGTCCTCCATGGCCTCAAATCTACAGGCACAGAGATTCCTGGACTTTGTAAATACAAGCACCCTTAACTAAGTAGTGAATATACCCACTAGAGGCTCTAACATACTGGACCTCATGCTTACAAATATGGGGGAACACTGCACCCTTCCCAATATCTCATACTCCTTGGTAAGGTCTGACCATGAAGTTGTCTCCTTTGAAATCAAAATCAATACTGTGATCTCATTAAAAACAGTAACAGTTGGGAGCTGTTGCGAGGCAAATTACCTTTTATTAAGAGATGGATTGTCAAAATTCAGTGCCCCTCCAAACCAAGAGAACACAGCAGCCTAAGCTGAATTGCTCTCAGAGACTCTTTGTCATCTACTTCTCAGATGTCAATGCCAATGTCAAAGGCCTTTGGCTGACCAAGTTCGCAGATGATTGAAAACTGGGAGCAGTCACTGAATCCCTCTAAAATAAGAACACCTTACAGAAAGATTTAATACAGCCAAACTCTTGGTGCCAAAGCCATGGCTTAAAACTCAATACCAAGAAATATATTATAGTACTGTTTAGGAAGTCTAACACCCAGTAACTATGTTATCAATAAAATACCCTTAAAAATTGATTTATTAGTCAAGGGTCTGGGAATTCATGTAGCTAGTAACATAGCCTTTGATCAACGTGTCAAAGGTAGTGAGAAAATCCTTCCATGTTGCTCAACTTATAAGCAAGGGCATATCATCTAGGTCCAGAGAGGTCATCATACCACTGTACTCAGCCCTTATCAGACCCATCATAGAGTATAGTGCCCCTTTGGTATGTACCTGACCAGACAGTGAGTGCGTCAAAGCCCTGTCTCTTTACTTGGTATCATACAGACGTTTGAGTGGTGATCCTTGCCTGGCATAAAATGGTCATTCCTGGACCCTGTTTTTTATGACACTTTTGCACATATGCAAAACAAACAGCATCAGAACTACTAGATTAAAATACCTAAAATTTGCTTGTGACATAAATAGGACATGTTGGAGAGGCAGATATTTTTGTTATAAAACTGCCATTCTCTGGAACAGGCTCCCCAGCCACATGAAGCAGAGTTCCTTCCTATCCTTACTTAAGAGCAACTTGGACCAATGGATGAGTAATTGGAAATTCACTCCTGGTGTGGCTCCTGTGTCTCTGATCGACAGATGCAGTCAATAAATCTCCACCAATATAAATCAAATTTGTGGGTCATATTTGGGCTGTATGGCTAGGCTCATAATGGCCTTAGTGGTCATTAATCTAGTATACACCTATGAACCCATGAACCTATGAAAACAGGCAGTGGCAGCTAGTATAAATAGTGACATTTTGTTATAATTCTTTGAGAGCATGTCAGGCAAAACACTATAACAACTGAACAGGAAAGGAAAACATCGAATATCAACAGTAAACCATTGCTGAATGTTTTTGCATAGGCTGTGCAGCATTCTTCATTAAATCTGAAAAAGGTTCATGGATTTTTAATTACTTATCTCGTATGTCAGCATCTTCAAATTTTCCTGAGGGACTTGATTGTACATATGTTAAAGAGACTTTTAAAACATTTTGCTATGGATGCTGGTATTTCACTGTTATGTTTCAATATAAACATCTCTTAAAAATCAGAGATGACATTTTTCAGTGGTGCATTCATTCTGTTGCTGTGCTCAGTTGGGACAGTATTTACCTGAATAAATGCCAAGCTGCTCGCATAATATTTCATTTACAGTTGTCTGCTCCTTCTTTATGTAAGTTATAGGTTCATAGGTTGGTACTAGGCTATCGGCCCTAGGGCCTATACAAGCCTAGCCATAACAATTCCCTGGCTATTTCTTCCCACACTATTTATTTCCCTGGACCCCTGTCTAGCAGGGTGACTGATGTGGTCCCTGGGGTGAATTTCCTTTCTCCCATCCAATCATCAAGGTTCCTTTTGAAGAGGGTCAAAGAGGTGTTCTGCTTGACATGTATGGGCAGTCTATTCCAGAGTCTGGGGAGTCTCTGGGTCAGGAACCTATCCCTCCAACATGTTTTGTTTGTTGTGATGACAGCGTTTAGATCCCTGGAGCATGTGGCACTGAGAGATTCAGATTTCTTTAAGGGTAGCATGTCCAACAGCTCTGGGTTTGACATGGCCTTGTATGTTAAGCAGAGATCGCCTCAGAGTAGACAATATGCGACAGAGTATAGCTGGAGTTTTCTAAGGATTTAGGCCTGTGATTCCTTTAGTGAGGAATTTCTGTGGCCTTTCCAGTTGTTGCAGATGTCTTGAGAGGTACATACCAAATGGGGCATTGTATTCTATAATGGGTCTAATGAGGGATGAGTACAGTGGGACAATGACCTCCTTTTTTCTGGATGAAAAGCCCTTAGTGATGAGGTGTGCCACATAGAAGGATTTCCTGACTGTTGTGGCAATGTGGATATTGAAGGTGAGACCACTATCCACCTGTGTCCCTAGTTAGTGTTACAGCCACAGGTATAAGATATTTAGGCAAGAGTTCTTCTGGAACTGGCCACATCAAAAAGGCCAAAACTGCTCTATCAAATCATATTTGGCCCAGAGCCTGGGTAAAGACTTGTAGCTCTACATTTTTTCTTAAACCCCTGTTTATATATGCATATATATATAAATACATAAAAAGTCATTGATATATATAATATATAACAATAAGATGATTATACATAAAAAGTCATTGATATGTATAATATATAACAATATATATATATATATATATATATATATATATATATATATATACATACACATTTGTGATAATGTTTGATGCATTTTTTTGATATATATAATTTTTTTGTTCAACGTGAAGTTTTTTTGTGGTTTAATCTAAGTTATAGTGCTTTTTAAGCTGATAGGCTAGTTCATATTTTAGTAGTACTTTAATAATTAATGATTGTGGGGGTGTGGTTTTGTATATAAATGTTTAATGTGGTTTAGCCTACATTGTCTGATGAAGTTTGGTCTGTGTACCTTACGAAAGCGTTAACTTTGATTTTTACTGATTGTCTTGCAGTAAACAGCGTGTTTTAATTTCAGCTGTGCGGTTTTGTTTTGTTTTTTTTAGTTGGTTCGTACTATTTGGTTGTTCCAAATTAATTAATTAATTAATTAATAATAGTGAATTAAATGACATTTGTGAGATTGATTTGCACTCTTCAAATGTGAATATAGGTGGTCAAACTAAGTGTTGGCTGGTGTTCTAAATGTAGCTTTCTACAGAGTACATTTCCTGAACCAGTGTGATTTTCTGTATTTTCATCCTAGCCTGTGTTTAGCTCTTCTTGTGATAATTACCCCTTTGAACCCTCCTATGTGATTTCACATTTCTAGCATGTCAGTGTGGTTCACGGCTGTGGTACACAAAAAAGCCAATATTTGCTTCATCCATTCTGTAGCTTATGTTATTCCCATCTACAGCTCATGACATTCCATATTGCATGTCATGGCATTCCACATGCATGTCATGACATTCAGATATGGATGTCATAGTATTCCATTCTGATGCTCATAATTCCATTCCAGAGATCATGGATTTCTTTTCTGCATTTCTTGGTATTCCATTCTGAAGATCTTTGCATCTCTTCAACAGCTTATGATACTCCTTTGCACAGATCATAACATTCCATTTCTTAACATCTTTTTGTGAGTTTAGCAAGCTGTCAGATTTTAAAAATCCCCTAAAGAGTACTTTGTCAGAAATGTTGTGGGAGGGGGGTTGAGTGGACAAATGTTTAGAAGAAATGAAATGACTCGTTTGAGCTAGGATATAGGATCTGAATTGCCTAGACATGGTAAGGTCTTGCTAAGTTTAATCCTATTGGCTACAAAAAAGCAATTAATAGAAAATGGAAATCAGATTCTAAATCAGCTGTAACCAAACTATTTAATACTATAAGGGAGATAGCAGAACTGTAGGTGGGAGCTTTAAAAAATGGATGGAACAAATTGCATAGAAGTGTATGGAATTTGTGGGCACAATCCATGCTGAATAATGTTCAGGAGGAGGAGTGAAATTTAAGGGAAGGCAGGATAGGAGCACTTTGTGCAAAGCTGGAGTAAATGACGTGTTAAAGAAGTAAACGTATCTGCAGAATACATAAACATTAAACACGTGTATAATAATCTGTTTCCTTTTTTACGACTGTTCATTTGTCCATCTTGTTATTTAAATAGTGTAAATTTAATAAAGGTGTTTGAAAAACATTTTAAACATCATAATATTTTTTATACGTTCATAGGTTCATAGGATGATACTAGGCTATTGGCCGGGAGGCCCTTCTAAGTCTAGCCAAGAATTTCACCCATGTTACCACAAAGTCAGCATCTGTTTCCCGTGACCAACAGGGACACAGGTAGAATCCCAGGGGGGTATTTTCTGTTTCCCATCCAGTAGTCCGGGTTCACCTTAAAGAAAGCTAGAGAGGTACTCTGCTTGACATGTAGAGGGAGTGTATTCCACAGATGGTGTAGTCTTTGGGACACAAATCTATCCTGTCAGCAAGATCTATTAATGTCACAGACCAGGTTAAGACCTTGCATGCAGTTTGCTTGACTGGAGTTTGTCTTACGGATATGCAGCAACTCCATCAAGGCTGAGTCTGAGATGGCCTTGTATGCCAGAGAGAGGTCACCTTTGAGTAGTCTGTATGAGACTGAGTAGAGGGACAGGGCTTTTAGTCTATCTGTATAGGATAGGTGTTTATGACCCTGGCATTTCCTGGTCAGGAACCTCTGTGGTCTCTCCAACTGCTACATGTGCTTGGCAGGGTACATGCCGAAGGGGCCATTGTACTTGATAATGGGTTTGATAAGGGAGAAGTACAGGCAGGGGCGGCTCGTGGCATTGGACTGCCGGACTGCAGCCCCCTCAGCAAAAAAACAGAAAACTTACTTTTTAGTTTATTTATTTTTTTTAATGAATGTGTCAGTTTAAAGTACTTGTTGACTGACTTACTCATCTTGTTTCTCTGCTGCCGACTCGACAGACTCGGCGAGTACATGCATGCACACTTTGAACACTTCAGGTTGCGGCAGATTTAAAAAAAGACGTTTTTTTTTTTTCTTTCTGCTGCAGTCCGGAGAGTGAATTAAGGCATCAGTATGATGCCCAGCAGTCTATGCGGTTCCAAACCACATAGAATTGGAAGGGGTTCAGACTGCCACGTCCGCAGGCACGTACATGACGTGCTTGGGCTAAATGGCTGCTGATTAGTTGTCGCTCTCTTCCTGGGCTTTAAGTGCTGGGAAAAGAGCGAGAAGCAAACAGTTACAGCCAGTTTCGGTTGTGGAGTAGTGCATTGGTGATTCATGAATCAAGTGAAGTCTTGAAGTTGATTTATTTAATTCTTGGCGGCCTAAGGCTATAGTATTTCATTAGCTGTGCTGGGTGTTAGCAGAGTGAGAAGAGTGAGTGAAGAGTGAGTTTTCTTCTTGGTACTGGTGGTATGTATAAATTAAATATATGAATGAGGTTTACTTTATGGGTTTAAAAGTTGAGGCACTGTGAAGTGTGGCTATATTATGCAATGATATTATTTAAGGAAAAGAAGATGTAACTTTTATTAATAATGTCACTGTGCAAAAGGATTTTAGTGGTCTTCCACTGGTTTCTGATAGTCTGGGGCATCCAAGATATGTACTGGGCATGCTCTATGACTACACAGTACATTGCTGTTGCTTCCATTTTTTTTAATGACTTGGTTATGGGATCTTTTGTAGAGAGTCATGTACAATATGTGTGCTTAGATTTTTGTTGAAGATATTTTCTTCATAGTTTTGGTCTGTTCTTGTCAAAGTTGCATATTATTGAGGAATGAAGTCAATAAATAATGAAAGAGGTGTGGTTTTGGCAGTAAGAGGTATGTCTGAGAGCTTCTTGTAGAAACACTTCCAGCATCAAAATTGTGAGTTTCTTTTTTTTTCATTTTTAATATATTGTATTAATTTGGTAGACTTTTTTTTTTAATTCTTTGATAGCAATGCCAAAAACAGAATGTCTTCCTCTGGGGAATGCTGAATTTACAATGAACACATTGATTGGTTTGTCCAATCAGCCTATTTTTGAATGTTAACATAATTTTATTGCATAATTCATATATTTTTTTATATTTTGCCTACAGTACAGAGTGGTATTTGATCATATGGGTGTAGCATGAGTGATTAAGCTAGATCCCGCCACTGTAAATAAAAGTATGAATTGCTCATGTCTCTACCATGGTGTGTTGTGATTATACAATGACATTATTTTGAAAAGAAATGTCTTATCATTTTAAAATACCACTGCATAATCAGAGCTCATTTATAATCCATCTTAGTGCAGTACAGCAACTCCATGGGGGGGGGGGGGGTTGCAAAGTACTTGACACATGCATGTACGTGAACTTAAAGTTGTATTAGAAATACACTGTGAAAGTGCACTTGGTGCCAATGTGGGGCAGAAGAGATGTGGACTGTGTTCAGCAGTATTTGAGTGCATAGACAAGGCACATTTCAGAATTACAAGAAGCTACCTATGGGTTCAGCTAATTGTTAATTAATTTAATTTGCAGGGCAGCTGGCTTTTCAAATGAATTGCAGCAGTAGAACTAGGGGGATTTCAGTTTCAGTACCTGTAGTTACACTGATCTACATTTCAGAGCAGATTTTACCTCTTGTAGCACAATGGACTTTCTTGGAAATTAGACTTTGTCTATGGCATGTTACTAATATATAAAAAGTGGAAATCAGAATTACAAGAAGAGTGCATAACTTAATTACCTACAGAAAAAACACCATTCTAAATCATAATTAATATATTTCTGCTTGCCTCCAGTTGGGTACTGGCTGCAAGCTTGCAAAGAAAATTAAGAAAAGAAAAATATCTGTACCTGTACTCAGTATCCTCCAGAATGGCACACCCACCAAAAGAAATGTACTTCTCCCACTGATACCTTAAAGCCACAAAACTGACCACTGATGCAAAGTGCTTTGGCCATATTACCAGTGGCACAAAGTACACAGTAAAAGAATGTCATAAGTCTACATCACCATTTTCATGGGCATAAGCTGCATCGTGCAGACATCTTCAGTGATGGATCCCTACAGAGACCAATTATTTTATGAGCACAACTATACAATGATATAATGCCTCTTTTAAAATGCTGTATTAAAACAGAATAGTCAGTGTACAGGTAAGTTATATTTAATCACAGTGTAGGCTGCACTCTCATCACCAAATAAGTTACATTATGGGGGGGGGGAGCTTTAAGGCCCATACCTTTCATACTCTATGACACTATAAAAGAAAACAGACTATAGTAGTTTTTGGGAAGTTTTCTTAAATAACTTCTGTGATGGCTTGGTGGATAACTACTGGGCCTATGGTGTATAGGGTCCTGGGCTCGAGACCTGCATGGCTGTTTGGGTTGGGAGAGTGGCTTAATGGCTAAGGTGTTTGCCTTACAAACATAAGGTGTAGGGTTTGAGTCTCACAAGGGATAATTGGCTAGGTTTAAAATGGCTCGCAAGGGCACTTAGCTTATTACTAAACTATGAATCTATGAATAAAGGTTCCTTCTACATTTGTTTAGGTTTACCTTTTGCTTGTGTGTTCTTTCATGATGGCACTGCATAAAAAGTAGCCACATAAGCTAGTGTATTATGTTGATATTGTTCAAATGCTAATCTTGCCACACTGATTCATTATATGTCACTTTATCATACAAACTATATAAATAATTGCTTTTTATGTATTGAATAAAACAGTAAATGAAATGGCAAAACAAGCTTTGAAATTAACATACAAGATTCTAGACCAACATTCAGCAATCATTTTACATCAATAGTTTTAAATGCATTGCACATGGTCTTGTTATACTGTTGAAAGTCATTCTGTTGATGAGGAAACTAAATGCCTTTATAACTGTTTACCCACATTTCCATTTTTACAATGCATTTCATTTTATCTGTTGCCTCCTATATGATATTTTACTAGAGTTGCTACGACATATTCATTTATCATTTTATCCGTGCTTCAGTCAAAGAGTAAATGGTACACCTGCTAAATATTTGAAATGCTGTTAGTGTCCATTTGCAAATGTTCTTTTAATTTTCAGACTGTTTAGTAATGAATATAGCCATTTTTCTCACTGTAGAATTTGGATCATAATTTGTGTACACAGTAGTACACCTCATATTCAGTGAAGTATTCTCTACCCGGAAAGGGTATAAGATTCATGAATGAACAATTTATTGCATAGCACATTCATTTTGATGTGCCAGGGATTATTACATTATGATTACTGACCTCTGTAACTACATGCAGGTAACCGCTTTGGTGTTCTAAGTTTAAAATGAATCCAAGCACTGTCATAAAAGAAACAGTAAAAGCTGAAACAGTTACTTTACAGAGGTCTTTGATTCTAGCTTTTGATTTGGGGGTTCGTTTAACTGGAGTCACTATGCCTACAGTTATAGCCATTTCCAGTTTTCTAGTTTTTTTAAAATTGTTTCTTTCATGGTTTCTCCACATTGCAAACATGATATTGCAAAGCTGTAACTCCCAGAAACTAGAGGGACATTAAAGATAAATAAAAATTTAATATTTTTATTTCAGCCAATAGCTGCATGCATACAGTTCAGCATACACTCTATCAAAAAAAATGTAAATATCTTGCATCACAGTATGGGGAGTGGAAAAATACTGCTCAGAGGCCATGCATTACTCTTTTATTGCTTAGATTTGCTCTGTGTATTGGGGGATTCAATGATTGCCCCCAACTTGCAGACATCAGCAAACTTAGTCAGCCAAAGGCCAACTACATTAGCCTTGACTTCACAGAAGTATGTTCTGAACAGGAGAAGTCTCAGTACAGAGCCTTGTATTACACCATGTCAGTACTAATATTTAAAAAAGTGTCCCTTCTTTGACAGGTTCCCAGCTGTATTGTGTGGCTATTTTATATTTTTGCATCACATTTTTCGTCCGTTTTTCATAAAATTGTGGTTTTCTGGCAAATTAATGGCAAATCATTAAAGATTGAAGTTAGATGATAAATAATGTCAGACATTTGAGTTTCAGATTTCATACGCTTCAGAAAATTCATACTAATGCAAGGTCTACTATTCTATTATCTTTTTAATTATCTTTCTAAGTTTATAAGAGCAATATTTAAAAATTGTCCTTATTTTTGGGCCTTTGTCCCACTTCTTTGTATGGCTTTGTCCAGATTTCTTGCTCTGAGGTTGAGAGGTATGACAAATGTGTCAGGGCCATCACAGTCAGCCAGAAACATTTCAAATTGTGACATACTTGTTGCACCCCACACCCCCATGTAGAGACTCTGGATGTGTCGAAGCAAGGCAAGGAGTAGTTATGCAGTGTAAATGTGCAGAGTATCCCCCCCCCCGATCCAAGGTAGACACAAGTACTAGAATGGCTTTTCATCTGTCCTTGATTTTTGCAGAATGGTCTGGTTTCTGTCATATTTTTTTGTACTGTTGATATATGCTTATTACTCAAAGTGCCTGTTGCTCAGTGGTTTCTGTCATATTTTTTTGTACTGTTGATATATGCTTATTAGTCAAAGTGCCTGTGGCTCAGTGTTTAAGTAGCAATACTTTAATGACCATCAGGTATGCTTGGCTGAGATCATAAGATGCAAGTAAGCTTTAATAAGCATACTGTTAAAGAATTGCCAACATTGAAAGCCTTTCTGTTGCCATGTAGAGAATACTTAACTAGATAATGTATAAGCCTTGGGTATTGAAATGCATATGACAGTATTTATAATAAAGGACAGGATTACATTTTTTTAAGAAGCTCGTTACACTTGGGGACTTCCAGTCTTCTCTGCAGGCTTTATCTGTAAACTAAACAGAATGCCAATCGTGTGGTCCATAACCTGTAGAGTAATCCTTTTAAGCAATGTATCTTAAGCTTATTTCTTGTTTGCTTTTCATTTTTTACTTTGATCATGTTTTCCCCATGAAACAAGTAGATAGTTGTCAGGCAGCAGGTCTTTTTTCGGATAAGAAACATTTTTACAAGTTGGGGCATCAAATATTTCTACTTTCAGCATGTTATTTGGTACTTTAATAAAGCTGAATATAAATTATAATTAGAACTGCAGTGCAAGAAGTGGTTTGAGTTGAGTGCTGCTTGTTTTTCTTATACTTGATTTTGACTGGCATTCCATTAATGTATTTAAAAAGTAATTTATGTTTTCATGCCTCACAACCTTTTTGTTTCCATCTAGATATTAAGCTGTCATGCAGCCAATGCATTGAAATATTTTTATTCTTCTACACTTCATTTTGTCTTGATTGGACTTTCATAATGATGGTTTGGCACCCAGGGCAGTGTATTTAGTTAGTTTTTGTGGTTTTGAGCATAGCTCCTCCCCTTTCTAGTTGACCACACCCCTTCCCATTGACCCCACCCATTCAGCTGTCTCCTGCAGCCCCCCTTTGATTTGAAGTCACCAGCCACCACTGAGTACAGGGATGTTATGGCCTCCTTGTTCCTGGATGAAATACCCTTATTTATGAGGTGGGCTATGTAGAAAGCCTTCTGTATAATGAAAGCAACATGGTGGTCAAAAGTGAGGTTGCTATCAACCTGGATGCCCAAGTCCCTCACGACTGATTGCATGCTTAGTACATTGTTATTAATGTGATAATTAGTAGGGATGCCATTTTCCCCAAACAAGATAATGATGCATTTCTTGGCATTCTGTTTGAGGCCATGCTTCTGGCACCAGTAATTAGTTTGGGTAAGGCCCTCCATGAAGATGTTCACATGACTAGGGGAATTTAAGACAGTGCCCAGCTTGCAGTCATCTGCAGACTTGGTCAGCCATAGGCCACTGGTTTTGTCTTGCACCTCAGAAAAGTATATCTCAAACAGTAGAGGCTCCAAGACCGATCCTAGGGGTACACCCCTCGTTCCAAGGTCTACTACTATAGGTGACTTTCCCTACTTTGACTGAGTGGGCTCTAGCAGTGAGCCAGTTAGGTATCTAGCTGGGAGAGTTTATCTGTTATGCCCAGGTGGTGAATAGTGTCAAAGGCTTTGGCTTGGTCAAGGTAAGCGGTGTGCACCATCTTCCCCTCGTCCATGACTTTGGTGACTGTTTTGAAGAAGTCGATCAAATTTAACAGGCATGATCTCCCTTTAACAAAATCAAACTTTGTAGGGTCAAGTGTTTGGAGGTTGCCAATGTCCTTGTTTATAAGGTCTATGATAATGCATTCCATGATCTTGCAGATCAGGCTAGTTAGGCTGATAGGCCTATAATTGTCTGGGTCAATAGATGCTCCACCTTTGTGTAGAATGAGTAAAAGTGTTTTATAAATAAAAAAGGAAGCTTAAAAGGGTAAAACAGGGCATAGGATTCCAAGAAGCTTGAAAAGGAGGCAGAAGGCAGAATGTACTGGAAGATAAGGCAAACTTATTTATGTTGTTTTTTCCAAATAAATAAGGTAAAGTTATCAGCATGGAAAGAAAAGTGTAGACAATGTGGGAAACAAGTGATGGATGGAAGGATAACAGGCAGTGAAATACAGAAGGAATTGGAAGAACTGAGGGAGGATAAGATGCACAGAACCTGACAAAATACATTACAAGGAGCACAAAGGACCACTGGGACTTTAGTACATCCTTTGGATAGATTATTCACCATGTTCTCACGGAGAGGAATGGCATAGGATTAGATAACATGACTGTTTACTATTATTATTTTTTGTTGTTAATTTTAGGCAGGAACAGACAAGATCTGGGAAACTATAAGCCTGATCTAAGCTGTAGGCAGCAATAGTAACTATCCCACATGAAAGACTGGTGAGGCTTTTGGAAGAGCAGAGGATGAGGGGTATCAACAGTAACAGACGTGGATTTGTGTAAGGGAGGACATGCCTGACAAACACAGTTCACTTCCGTCACTGGGTAACCAGAGAAATGGTGAAAGGCAGCCTATTGGAGATAGTCTATCTAGAGTTTTGTGATCTCTTTAAGAGTGTACCCCCCCCCCCCAGACGTTTACCGGAGAGTGAAGGAAAGAGAAGTAAAGCAGAGTGGTTACATGGTCCGTACGTATTATCACAACCAGGTTCCAAACAAGTGTCTTCTGATATACGCACAAGCCCTTCACATGCCACCACATTTATTAACATTATTTTGTGAAATTGCCACTTAATCCCACTTAATGCACTTGCTGGTGAAATCTGTCATCCTTAACATAGCTGTGAAGTGTCCAGAACTGTGTATGAAGTATTGTTGTATCTTTTAGTGTCTTACACATAAAAGCTGCATTTTATGGCAAACAGTTAAGGACATCACTCACCATATTAATGACAAATGTTTTATTTTCAAACTTCATATCCTTAATAACATGTATGCTAATGCAAACATGTTATTGGACCAACTTAGTTTATAATGGCAGTGTTTAAAAATGTGTGTCTGGTTGGATGCATTTCTCCCATGTTTTTTTTTGGCTTTGTCTGGAATTCTTTAAGAAAGAAGGTGATAAATGTGTCCTAATATTACACTGCGGCAAAAGTACATGACAGTGTGATCGTGCAGAAATCAAATCACTTTGCCTATACACATTTAGACAACACATAGTGAAACTGATTATAGTTAAAACACATACATAAACTGATATCTTCTGCAAGAGTTGGGAATTACAATATGGGCTACTGAGTTATTTGGAACCTGGTTGTGATAATCCATAAGTACCAGTTACATTTCCATGTCTAAAGTGATGCATTGTTTAGATCCTACCTGTATAAAGCAGCAATGTTAATACAGCACCGAGAAAGGAATAATCAGCAACAATCATCATTACCAACCCCCTTCCCATTCTCTACATGGGGTCAGGGTGCATGTCAACTGTTGCCATCTCTCTCGATTTAATGCCACTCTTTTATCTTCTTGATTAGTCATACCTGACTGTTGCAGGTCTTTTCTCACACAATCCATCCACCTCTTTGCTGGATGCACTTATTTCTTCTTGTCTGCTTTCTGTCTGACCCAAATTTTCTTCACCAGATTGTCTTTTGTTTTCCTGCACATGTGGCAAAATCTCTGTAATCTGTTCTCTTTGACCTTGTCTGCAATTTAAGCTACTTTGGTTTCTATTCTAATGCCTTTGTTTATCCCACAGCATGCATCCTGCCACCCATCTCAGGCACTTCATCTCCATCACATCTAGCTTCCTCAACTGCTCTGCTTTAACTGCCAGGTTTCTGTACCATACAGTAGTACTGGTCACATCAATGTTTTGTATACCTTGCTTTTCAGCTTCTTTGGCATTATTCTGTCATGACTACTACTAGAACTCTGTGCCAGTTGGCTGCAGAGCCTCTGATTCTAGCTTTGGCCTCCTCATTCAGACTTCTGTTCTCCTCAAATACCCCTCCTACATACTTGAAGCTGTTAACTATTTCCATTATTTTCCCTTTTATCTCAATTCTCATCTTTGTCTGATTTCCTCCATTTGCTGCCATTACAACTTTTATCTGCATTCAGTTGCATCCCCTGTGCCTTCAGCTTTGCATTCCATTTCCTATTATTTGCTGAAGTTCTTTTCAGAGTCTGCCTGTAATGCCACATTCTGTACATACAGCAGCTTTGTTGAACTATGTCCTCCATACCTCTCAACCTCTTAGAGCAAGAAATCTGGACAAACACATAAATAAAAGTGGGACAAAGGCCCAAAAATAGGGACAATTTTTAAATATTGCTCTTATAAACTTAGAAAGTTGATATAATAGGTTTTGCATTAGCATGAATTTTCTGAAGGGGTGAAGTCTGAAACTCAAACGTCTGTCATTATTTTCTAACTTCAGTCTTTAATTATTTGCCACTAATTTGCCAGAAAAACACAATTTTATGAAAAACAGACCAAAAATATGAGGCAAAAATCTTGACATTCTGCAAAAATCTGTACAGTTGAGCGGTATGATTGTCCTCTGACCTGTTTGCTAATGTACACCATCACCAGTATAACAGCAGTGGGGTCAGAATTGAACCCTGATGCATATCCACTTCCACTGGGAACCATTATGTGAGTCCAGATACTGTTCATACTTGTGTTATTGGGTCCTTGCATATCCAGCCATCCATGAATCCTTTTTCCACATGGGGTCAGGGTGTCACTTCAACAGTGACAATCATCCACAGCTAAGGTTCACACCACCAGTTTTCTAGCCCTGCGGTGGTTCTTTTTCCATACCACACACTCACATTCACAGTCCAGTTCACCTGCTTCATGTCTTTGGAATGTGGGAGGAAACTGGAGCACCCAGAGGAAACCCAAGTGAACACAGGGAGGATATGCAGACTCCACACAGAAGGCACCCAACTGAGAATCAAACCTCTTGCTGTGCGATGACAATGCTATCCACTGCACCACTGTGCTGGCCCTTCTACATAGACTACACTAATTCTACTAATGTTTCTGGGACATCAAACCATTGCAGGACTGCACAAATCAGGTTTCTTGGGACCTTGTCATATGCTTTCTCCAAGTCTAGGAATGTCCAGTTGAACGCAGGGATATGAATGTGTCAATTAAATCAAGGCAGAAACGCATATCGACTGCCACTCATAAACCTCATACAATGTTGCATTTTGAATGCAATGAAGGATTACTGTCTTACTTTCTACTTGCCAAAGGCCTCTTAACTTCTTATTTAATTGACCACACATCTTTAACAATTGCTGCTACAGTTCAGTTCCGTTGCAAGCCAACATCTGTAATTGACAAATTCTTGTTACTAAATGCCACTCAACTGACAATAAAGTTCCAAGTACTATCTTCTTCAGTATAGATTTTATACTCCTCAGTCTGGTTGATAAACTGTACTGAGTACAGGAGTTTATTTATGGTGATGTCACAAGTATCTTAAAGTAACTTAAGTAAAACATTCAAACTAATGCAAATGCCTTTTGGCAGCACCCATCAGAAACTCTTCTTTCCTCATTATTTAGCTGTTGGTGAGCCTAAAGGAACACTGATATATAATCTCCCAGTTCTCCCCTGGGATATATGTCACTTTCACAAAGATGGACAGTATGAAAGTTAAAATCA
>NC_056743.1:1807943482-1807990982 GCF_019279795.1 Protopterus annectens | reverse complement strand
TTAGGAACCTGGGTGGTAATTCCCAGATATGCTCAGAATTAGTCCAAAATGACAACAAATACACCGAACCCACAGACATTGCCAACATCCTAGCTGACAGGTTCAGTGCAAACTTCTCCCCCCCCTCCCCACCAAAAGGGCAAATATCTATCCCAGCAGAGTGCTGCCCCCCTGACATCTCAGATGCTCAGGTAAGAGTCGCCTCTCCAAAGCAAAAACACAGCATCAATGGGACCAGACGGTGTCCCGGGCTGCATCCTACATGAACTCCAAGAAGAGCTAAACCCAAACATAAAACTACTGTTCAATCTCAGCCTTACTACAGGATATGTGCCCAGAGAGTGGCGTACAGCAACAGTGGTCCCTCTTCATAAAGGTGGTGCCTTAACGGATCCTGGAAACTATCGCCCCATAAGCCTGACTAGCTTGGTCTGCAAAGCTATGGAAAGGATCATCATGGACCTCATAAATAAAGATATTAGGGACCTACAGACACTGGATCCTACCCAGTTCGGCTTTGTTAAGGGCAGATCCTGCCTCTTAAACCTGGTTGATTTCTTTGAAACAGTCACCAAGGCCATTGACGAGGGGAAGGTGGTCCACACAGCCTACCTGGACCTCGCAAAAGCCTTCGATACAATACCCCACTCGGGCATTATAGATAAGCTCACCAGCTTAAATATAAACCCCAATGTCACTAGATGGATTGCAAACTGGCTCAAGGACAGAACCCACATGGTTAGAATTGCTGGAGCCATGTCAGACTCCAAACCAGTTACAAGTGGTGTCCCACAAGGCTCAGTCCTGGGACCTCTCTTGTTCGGTATATATTTCTCGGAGTTACAGGCCAACACGGAAGGACTGTGGCTGACCAAGTTCGCAGATGACTGCAAACTGGGCACCATAATCGACTCTCCAGCCAACACAAGCATCCTCCAAAAGGGCCTCATAGAAACAGACAACTGGTGCCAGAGCCATGGCCTCAAGCTAAATGCCAGAAGGTGTATAGTCATCCCCTTTGGCAAAAACAAAGTGCCCACAAATTACCACATAGGTGGTAATCCATTAAGTACAGAAGAAGTAATTAGGGACCTGGGGACCCAAGTTGATAGCAATCTCTCATTTGACAACCACGTGGCCAAAGTGGTTAGAAAAACATTTTATATAGCCCACCTAATCATGAAGGGATTCACATCTAGATCAGGGGAGGTCATCGTGCCTCTTTACTCATCCCTCATCAGGCCCATA
Source organism: Protopterus annectens (assembly GCF_019279795.1). Taxonomy (NCBI): domain Eukaryota; kingdom Metazoa; phylum Chordata; order Ceratodontiformes; family Protopteridae; genus Protopterus; species Protopterus annectens. The sequence goes on along the minus strand of NC_056743.1, from coordinate 1,807,989,734 downwards.
ATTGAGTACAATGCCCCTTTGGGATGTACCTTACCAGACACCTGCAGCAACTGGAAAGACCCCAAAAGTACCTCACCAAGAGGATCAAAGGGCTCAAACAGATGCCATATGCTGCCCGGTTAAAGAAACTCCAGCTCTACTCAGTGGCATACCGCCTGCTCAGAGGCGATCTGTGCCTGACGTATAAAGCCATGTCCAACCCAGAATTAATGGACATGCTGCACCTCAGAAAATCCAAATCCCATCAAGCTACGCTCGAGACTTGAACCTCAGCACTGAAATAAATAGGGCAAGCTGGAGGGACAGATTCATAACCCAGAGGCTCCCTTCACTCTGGAATAAAATCCCAGTCCAGGTTAGGCAGAGTCCCTCATTGACTCTCTTTAAGAGGAATCTTGATGAGTGGATGGGAGATCGTAGGTTTACCCCGGGTATCACTTCTGTGTCACTGTTAGACAGAAGCACAGTATACTAACCTCGAAAAAAGGCATAGCAAAATAAATTTAAAATGGGTGGCGAAAGCCAAACACATTCTGGCTAGGCTTATAAATGCCCTAGGGCAGATAGCCTAGTATGAACCTATGAACCTATGAACCTATATGTGTGTTCTGTGTATGGCATGTGTGTGTGTATGGTATGTGTGTGTGTGTGTGTGTGTGTGTGTGTGTGTGTGTGTGTGTGTGTGTGTGTGTGTGTGTGTGTGTGTGTGTGTATGGTATGTGTATATGTGTGTTCTGTGTATGGTATATGTGTGTGTCTAAGTGTATGTATCGTATGTATGTGTGTGTGTGTGTGTGTGTGTGTGTGTGTGTGTGTGTGTGTGTGTGTGTGTGTGTGTGTGTGTGTGTGTGTGTTAGTGAGTATGGAGTATGTGTGTGTGTGTGTGTGTGTGTGTGTGTGTGTGTGTGTGTGTGTGTGTGTGTGTGTGTGTGTGTGTGTGTGTGTGTGTGTGTGTGTGTGTGTGTGTGTGTGTGTGTGTGTGAGCATGCACATTTGTATGGTATGTGTGCACACATGTGTGTGTGTCTCTGTCTGTGTGTGTACGTATAGGCATGTGTGTAGACACACACACCTTCCAGAGGTCAGGCAACATTGTGGAGCTCAAGAACTTCGCTTAGGGGAGAGAACACCAGCAATAAGTTGCTCCACAGGTCCAGCTAGCCGGCCCACTCCCTACTACATAACGCACCACTGCAGAAATGAATGGGCTTATTGCACTTCCCATGCAGGAACAAATGGGCCATATGGCTGTCTTCTAGCCCGAGGATGCCTGGCTCTTGCCTCGGCAGAATGATGAGCAAACTGGAGACTGGTAGTGGAGCTGTTAGGCAAGATCCTGCAGATTAGGGAATGGAAAAAGGCTGAGCTTCATAGACAGGTTGCATAGGTAAGAGTGCCCACCTGCACCAGAATTAGCAACATGCAGACAGACACAGACTAGTACCAATTCATAGTCCAATATTGCACTCTAGTGCACTGAACCCAAAAAGATACATGCAAATGACTGCATAATGATGCGCAAATGAAACTGGATAGTAAGATGAGGTCTTGGTGATATTAAAATGTATGCAATGTGAGCATAGTCATCATTTATAGTTAGTTAATTATAGATGAAATTGCTTGTATGTGTGTGCCTAACTATAGAGGGGCAAAGCATGCAAAAGATTTCATTGCTGCATGAACAGGAAGGCAAAAAAATGTCAAAGTAACCATCCTTCAGCAGCACTATCGTAGGGATTCCTTGCTGAAATGTTGACAGTCAAAATAGCGAGTGCCAATATGCCAAAACATCCCATTGAAAATGAAGGCGAAGAGTGAATATCGAGTATCTTTCTTCTCCTTTAAATTTCCTTTCTTTACAGGAGAATTGAAATGTTGACACTCAAAATACCAAGTGCTGACGTGACAAAAAAAAAAAAAAAAAGACCTGAAAATGCAGGAGAAGAGAAATTACTGTCCATTGCTGTTCTCCTTTAAATTTATTTATTTATTTTTGCAGGTGACAAGCTCTACCTCACCCCACAATGTGGGGGGCAAACCCCACCTCCCACCCCCAAACTTATATATACACTAACTCCAAGATCTCCATTCCTTGGAGAAAAGGGAATATTCTGAGAAATGGTCATCTCAGACTTGGTATGTGTAAGTCTATTTTTGCAGCCATTCCATCTCAGCACTATGGGTCTCACTCTAGTGGGTCCAAACATTTCAAACGGTTTCCCACTGCAGCCCTCACTACCTGTGGCTCTTATCAGTAGGTGCATGTTGCCACCCAGCACCAGTCTAAATGTTACTGATAGCTGTTCTCTTACCAACATTTTCACTGATCAAAAGATTGTTAATCACTTTAGAATCAACAATCAGGAGATCGTACAGGTCCTGATTGCCATGCATTACCCATCCACACAATCAAAAGGATCGCGGGGCCTTCCTACTCCTGTGGAAGGTAAAGGTATGCAGAGCTCATTCCATACTAGCTACAGAGGTATTTCAGATACAACCTGGAGGCAAGTTAGGTATTTCAAAGGCCTCTGCCTCTATAATACTCAATAAGCTGTTCAGAATAATGCTTCTGTATTTTCAGGAGCATATGTAGATTCTTTGCATACCACACATGGGACATAACAGTATGGTATGTGTACCTTCTATGACACTACCTGCCCCCGTGAGGTACTAGGTGCCATAGATTGCACTACTGTAAAGATAAAGGCCCCACCTGACTCACTGTCACAGAGCTATTAGACAGGAAGGGGTACCATTCTGCGAATTGACAAGTATTGTTCTAATGTGCATGGGATCATAACTAACGTATCAATACAGCACCCAGGCAGTTTGCATGATTCATATATGTGGCATGCATCTCAGCTGTATTGTCATTTTGTGCATACTGAAGTTCCACAGGGCCATCTACTTAGTACAGGCACTGTCATCATTTTAAACCAGACAGCTGCATATTTCTCCTCCTGAGATAGATTTGGCAATTGACAATTTCAAGCCTACACCTCCAAGCCAGGTCCTTAGTTGCTGGGTTTATTAATTGAACCCCCAGTCACCTGCATCATAATTATGGCCATAGTCTCTGTGCCAATGAAGCTAACAGCTTTATTTCTCTCTCTCTCTCTCTCTCTCTCTCTCTCAATCTCTCTCTCTCTCTCTCTCAAAAAAAAGATTTCCTCCCATCTGTTTCTGGCTTTGGATTTTTTATGTATTGCTATGCTGTGTTGCATTTTTAATATTTATTTATTTTATTATTTATTTAACATTTGTTTACCAGGATAGTCCGACTGGACAGCTGGTGTCTGTTTTCAGCGGAGTCCTGGGGAGAAAAGCTCCACAAAGTTACAGAGTAGTAAGTAAAAAAACATGATAAAGATAGTATTTAACAAAGATTAACAAAAGTGTAAGATAACATGTTATAGTAAGGTTAACAGTTAAACAAAACAAGGTTGTAGTAGAAGTATATGATCACAGCGCATTGTGGAGTGAGCATAAGTACAGTATATGTACAATTGACTTCATAGTAAATCCACATTTAAAAGATATTTACACTATATACAAATTAGGATAGGTAGAGCACAATGGCAGTGAAACAGTGTCCATCAGAAATATAATATATATTATATATATATATATATATATAATATCACAGCATTCTTTTAAAGTTTTTGTAAAATGTCATCCTGTCTGTTCTTGTCCTTAATTATTCTGGTATTGACAGTGGCTACTCTAACAGCAAGCCTTCATGATGTCATTTTTCATCTCAACTACAGATTTCATTGCTTACTGTATGCATTTTCTGATTTCTTGTTCAAGCACTTCCAAGGCTGAAGGCAGAAAGTTGCAGTTTGTACTCAAAGAAACCAAACTATAACCCCCAAATGCCAAGATACAGGTTACGTGACAGGTATGCACAGAACCAATGCAATAATTATTTATTGCGATTGGTTACTGGGAAAGTCTGACTGGGCAGAGACCATTTTCAGCAGAAGCTCAGGGAGAAAGACTTCATGTACATAATAATTTACACCATTAGTCCATAGATAGACTAGAATGCAGTTAAAATTTTAAGAAAAAAAATAGTCTGTTTGTACTGTTGTTGTCTGCTACATATTCTGTTTCTTAGATGAATAGTCTGTGATATTTGAGTGCCAGATTTGAAACTGTAGTAGGAATTAAGAGACAGGAACAATAGAGGTTGAGGGCATGAAAAGAGGATAGAGAGAGAGAGAGAGACAGATTAGGAGAGTAGTTAAAGGGCGGTATTATTGAGTCTTTGATGTAGATAGTAGGTGGGGGGGGGGACGATTGAGTCCAGATTATAGGTGTATCACAGAGAAAGACTTTTCAGTAGCATCACATTTGCAAAACCAGGAATTGAGTAAATGTGCGTGTAGTGGTGGTTTGACAGATTTTCTTGAAGGGTCAAGCTTCAGTGTTAGATGGGCAGGATTTCTGATTTTGACTAGTAAGAATACAGGGAATTACCAGAAGAGCTGGAGGGCTTTGCTACATGTGGTAGGTGTGCAGCAGTTGAGTACAACAGCCTAGATGGACTGTATAGTTGTACAAGGGTAGTATGAGCTGGATGGTCATTTGGTTTGGAGACTCATTGTGGATGATAGGAAGTTGGAAGCTTGTCAGGTGGTGTGGTAGTTCTAGTTAATGAAGGTCTCTGAGTGCCAGGCAGTGATGAACTATATTGGAGAGACTGGCTGCAAATTTTGCTGTCTTGTAACATTACTCAAGCTTTTTTGGCTGGGTTACTTGGATGCTAGTGAGGATAGGTGCTGAGTAAATGGGAGTAGACAGGAAGAGGGCAGAGGCAATGTGTTTTGTTGCAGTGTGAGACAAATAACTTGTACAGATTACTTAGCGTTTTTTTTCACTGTTATGTCAAATGTGGAAGTCAAATTTTAGGCATTCATCAATGTCAGCTCCTAGGAGTTTTCTATGTGTGACAAGCTCAATTTTGGTGTTATTTGAAGCTTATTACAAATTAGCCAAATCTGCTGCCCAGCTACTAGCTAACCCCACATGTGTAATATACTGAATAAGCTGGGATGGATGCCCTTCACTGACAAAGTAAAGTACATCCACCTTTCATTTGCTAACAAGATTGTGCATGCCTGTCATTTCATACTACTATCTTTTGTTCTCTGCTAAAACAAAATCGAGCCTGTGCTAAGGTCATCTGATAAAAACCTACTTGTCATTAGAAAAACACATTCAAAAACAGGTTACTATCCCCCAGCATATGAAATTCCTTACTCCAGGAACTAGGTATCATAAACAACTTCACAATATTCAAGAACTCCAATGGATCCCAATTTAATTCAATATTACTATTATTAATATTATTACTATACTGCCCCAAATGTGGTATCATTTAACATACTGCATACCTCTGTCATTTCATTTTACTCCAGTGCTTATCACAACATCTGATAAAATAACTACTTTTCTTCTCAGCCTTTTGTCTCTCAATACTCATAATACTACCTCACCCCCTTATTACTTTCCTAATGTACCCATTTCTATATCTCCGGCTACATCTGCAGTTACTAGGTGTATACTTTGCACTGCAGTAATCTTGATGTTCTATTATATACTGTACCTGTATAATTAGTTATATACTATTTACTCTTGTCTTGTTTTCTGTTGCACAGACAATTGTAACTTTATAATGAATTGTGTAATATTGTTTGATTTTGATGGCTTTGTTACATTGTTTGCTAGGTCCTCTGTGAAAATGGGCTGTACCCAATAGGGACAACCTGGTCAACAAAAGATAAATAAGAAAGTGCTTATGTTTTTCAGCTGCCTCCTTAATTCTATCACAAGTCAATGTCCTACAGCCTCTTCAGGCATACATTTCGAATCTTCAGATTCAGTGCATAAAATAAATACTTTCATAGAAAGGCTTAGTGAATTGGCCAGCTGCAAAAACAGATCATTGGTTAAATATCTTTTCCTCTGTTATCTTCCAGAAAGGTTGCTAGAAACTTTAGAGAGGAAATAAACAAAACAAAGAAGGAGTATAGAGTTATATTACACCATAAGAGTATGATCTCCTTAGAAAAATATAAAGTTCTTGCTTACTCATCTAACCCCAAACATTTAACTAACCTTAAAAACAAAACCAAAAGAAATAATGAACATAATCATATCAAAGAGATATACTCTTCGAGGAAAAAGAAGAAGGTTTATAGCATACAAGATATAATAGATGAATTTAGAGGTCACTTCCACACAATTAATCAAACTTCACATAATATAGAATCTATAGATAAGATGAAAGAATATATAAATAAAAACATATCTAACCAAATTAATAAGCAACAGTCAGAAATTATTGATAAACAAATTACTCTAGCTGATATACAAACTCAAATTAATAAACTTAAACAAAAAAAAAGCACCAGGAAATGATGGTATTATACCTGAACTTTATAAAATCATCCCTAAAACTGCTCTCTTTACTTCACAAAGTATTCATCATGGCTCAAAATGACATTTTAATACCTCCCTCATGGAAATACACATTTATTTCACCCATTCTAAAATCTAGCAAAGACCCTAAATTATGATCTTCGTACAGACCCACTTCACTTTTAAATGTTGATTATAAAATGTTCATGAATGTCTATGCTGAAAGATTAAAAAAATGATTACAATATTTAATAGATGATGACCAGACAGGCTTTGTAACTAATAGAAGTACCTTTGATAACATTAAACGATCTCTTGCCTTAATTGATTATTCTCACAGAAAGAAAAAAAATTGACACTAATTAGCCTAGACATAAATTCAGCATTTGGCTCAATACTCTGGGACTATCTATTCATATTATTAGAATGTCTAAACTTCTTAAATAATTTAATTAATTTAATAATTCATTTATATAAAGGAACTCTAGCTTATATTAAAATAGGATCTTACACTTCAACCCAGATATCTATCACTAAAGGAAATAAACAAGGTTGCCCCCTCTCCCCCCTATTATTTACTCTTATAATGGAGCCATGGACCAATGATATATGGGAAAATAAAAACATAGGAGGTCTAGAGCTTAATGGAGAGAGAACCTCTAAAATACAACTATTTGCGGACGATGTACTTATTACTACTAAAGGAAATGATTTCTCTATATCAACATTATTTGATTCCATCAATACCTTTCAAAAGATGTCTGGATTGACATTTAATGACAACAAAACAAAAGTCCTTCCTATTTATTCAAACAAAAATAAAGGAACAATAAGTAATGATAAACATAAATTCATTACAGACCAAATTACATAATTAGGAATCATTCTTGCTAAAGACATCAAATCAATAATACAATTAAACTACAATAAATGTTATGAAAACATTCAAACTTTGTTAGCAATCTAAGCTACAAACCTACAATTAATAGGCCAACTAACTCTCTCCTAGCCTGTCATCTCAATATTAGAAGCATTAATAACAAGGTACATGAATTGCATGCACTTCTGGATGTCCACTCCCCTGAGATTCTCTGTTTATCTGAAACCTGGTTAAAACATAACACTAAAGACAATGAAGTGTTACCACCTGGGTACAACATATACAGGCTGCATCGTGCTTCAAGGAAGGGGGGGGGTAGCTGTACTTTATAAATCTGAGTTGAATGTCACCATAGATGTAATACAATCACCTCAGATTAATAACTCGGAGATTCTTGCCACCAAATTGCAACTTAATAAAAATAAATGCATTAATATCATCTGTATGTACATTCCCCCAGGTAACAATATATCTACACTTGAAGATATCCTGCACTGGCTATCATGTCATTACTCCCAAGAAATCACGTAGACTGGGGCACCAGTTCCTCAGAATCCCCAACCACCCATATTAACCTGCATGCATTTACACAAATTATATCCACCCCTACCAGGATAGGTAAACCCAACCAAAAAGAAAGCATACTTGACTGAGTACTCATAAATAGTCACCCTCAACTGTACACCTCTGGTACCTTCCTTGATGGCCTAAGCGATCACCTTCTCACATATGTAATTAAGCACAAAGCCATTAATTCCCAACAACCCTTACTCAGAAAGGTTAGAAACAATAAAAACTTTGACCCTGCCAAATTTCAACAAGAACTAAACTCATGTAATTGGTCTATTCTAAAACACCTCCCCTTAAAGGAAGCAGTAGCATACTTTAACAACAAATTCCTTGAGATCCTTGATTTGCATGCACCTGTTCATTTAAAGAGAACCAAGGCAAAAACTATGTCATGGCTTTCTAAAGAGTCTAAACTCAAAATTACCCTTAGAAACAAAGCATGGGCTTTATGGCTTTCTTCTAAAGACCCCCAAGATCACATTAAATACAGGCAATCCAGGAACAAAACCAAAAAATCTATTTTACAAGACAAAAAATAATACTACTGTAATTTACAGACAGTAAATCAAAATAACCCTTAGAAGTTTTGGGCAGGTTTAAATAATCTACTACATCCTGGACAAACTTCAACCCCAATCCCTGCTGCTACTATTGATAAAATCCCTGAAGATGTTTCTGACAGTTTTAACCAATTCTTTACTGAGACACTTCAAGCCCTAGCTAGCCAACTACCTCCTAGCTCCCCTGGTCCTGAAAGTAGCACCCCTTGAAACCTACTCGCATTCAGCTTCCATCCAGTCGCCACTTCACTTATCCGTACCTTGATCAAAAAATTAAAACCCACTACACTTTCTGCTGATCAACTCCCTGCCGAGTACCTACAAAAATCAGCTGATGCTATTGCTTACCCCGTCTCAATACTAATCAATTGAACCATAGTAGAAGCTAAAATTCCCACCATCTGGAAAATATCCTATGTAATCCCACTTTACAAAGGAGGCAGCTCTACTGAATTCTCCAATTATAGGCCAATAGCTATACTCTCCACTTGCAATGATTATGGAAAAATGTATTCATAGACAACTCATGCACCACCTAATCCAGAATCACCTTATGGCAGACACTCAGCATTGCTTCCGTCCTCATCACAGCACTACTTCAGCCCTCTTAGCCTTTACCAACACCATAAACCATAATCGCAACAATAATTATATATCCTCAGCCCTCTTTTTGGATCTTTCCAAGGCATTCGATATGGTTGATCACCAACTTTTAATCCACACCCTGCAAACATTCTGTCTAGATACTAGAGCCCTTCAATGGTTTCAATCCTACCTGAATAGTTGACAGCAAGCTGTCCTCTGGCAGAACAAACTCTCTAACCTTCTACCTAACACCCTTGGAGTACCACAAGGCTCTATACTAGGGCCCTTGCTGTTCTCCATCTTCATTAATGACCTTTATACTGTCATCCCAAAAGTCATCCGTATCCAATATGCTGATGACTGTACTCTGATTTGCTCAGCCACATCTCCAATAGAGTTATGGTCAGCTACCCAGACCACCTTTAATACAATAGAAAACTGGATTTCTGAACATCGTCTGATCCTAAATCCCAAAAAAACTAAAATGCTGTTATTTTCACCAACACGTAGGTCTACCGCTTTTACCTTTGCCATAAATTCAAATGATGGCACAATAATCTCCCCTGACCCCTCTACAAAACTATCAGGTGTCATCATAGACAATAATCTAAAATTCAACCTGCATGTTAACTAAACTATTAAAACCATCAATAAAAAACTAGGGTCACTTTACAGAATAAAAGCCTTCCTAACCCCTCCAGCTAAAATTGCCATAGCTCGCTCTCACCTTCTTTCAACCCTTCTGTATGCATCCCCTCTACTCTCGAATTTAAACAAGACTGTCCTTAACAAACTCTCAATTTGCTACAACCACATTGCCAGGTTTGCCACTGGGCTGCCTTTTAGGACACATCATTGCATCAATCTAAATCAGCTTGGGTGGCTTGAACTACCCAGCCTAATCCAGTATAACCAACTGATTATGGCCTATAAAATCCTCTATAATCCGGACAATACTCCTGCACTTAAAAATATTATCACCCCCTATAACAATCCTAGACCACTTCGATCCTCTAACAAACTACTAATTCAGACTAGCAAAATTAATAACACAGCCGGTGACTCTTTCTTTGCAAACTCTGTAAGTAGATCCTGGAACTCTCTTCCAGCTGATATTACCTTACTTTCCACCTTAGGTCAATTTAAAACTAGACTCAAACAACATTTGTCACTTAACTGGCTATGTCAATGTATCAAGCCTGGCTAACTCTCTCTAGAATGTGTAAAAATCTGTTAACCAGTTTACTGTGTAATTTAATTTAATCCTGACCTGCGCTCAGGATTAACTCTAACCTGTGGAACTTGTTTAACTTGCTTACTTATGTAATCTCTGTAAATAGTCTGTTTGTAATATGTAATGCTGGTATTATGTAATGCTGTATCTGCTTACCCTTGGAGCTTTTCTCCCCAGGTCTCCGCTGAAAATGGACATGCATCCAGTCGGACTATCCCGGTCAACAAATGTAAAATAAATAAATAAATAAATAAATATGATCCTATTCACAACAGAGGAAAGATTAACTATTATTAAAATGATAATCTTACCTAAAATCCTCTACATTATTCAGTCTGTTTTAATACTTCCCCCTAAAACATTCATTAATAAGTTGAATTCCCTGTTACTAAAATTCTTTTGGTTTCCCAGAAAACCAAGCATATCTCTTAGACAACATCTTAGTAGCTGTAACAAAGGGGATATAGCTTTTCCAGATTTGAACCTCTACTACAACTCCTCCACTATTAGATCAATTGTACAACTTTTAGACACTTCATATCAGGCCAAATGGAAAATATATTGGGAAACTACAGCTATGCAACTAATACTGAGACCACAAACTTATAAATTAAAATTAATAAATAATCCAATGTTATGGATATTAAAATATTACTTTACTACACATATAGCATCATATAGCTATATACACAATATACTGACAAATTTCAGAAATGTTATATATAAACACTCCAGATATAAAGAATGTTTTTTTTTCTAGTATTCCCCATTGCTTTTACCCAAGAATCTTTGCTATCCGCAGATTTAAACAATATCACTTTATTTAAACATAAAGATCTGAAGTTTTGGTTTCAACTAATCTCAGATGGAAAGGTTAAAGATGTAGATCAGATAACAAATGAATTTCAGTTAGACAAATCTTTATGGCTTGACATACAATCCCTCCCTAAAATAGACCTAATCACACCTGTAATCAAGCAGGGTACTAGCACACTACTTGTTTTTTTTTTTCAATCGATTCTCCAACATAAACAAACTTACTCAAGCAAACTATCCTTTATATACAGATTTATAAGAGAAGAGACATATTATTGTTCAGACAGTTATTGGAATTGCTTCTACACTTCCAATAATACACTTCCATGTAATCAAGATAAAATGAATATATTAGAATCAGCAGGGAAAACAACTCTATCACTTAAATGGAAACTGTATACTTGGAGATTTATGTATAAATCCTTTTATACTCCTCAACTAATGAACAAAATTAATGGAAAGCAGAACTTATGTCTTCTTCTTCTTCTTCTTTCGGCTTTTCCCAGTTAGGGGTCACCACAGCGGATCACCTGTCCGCTCATGATTGGCAGTAGAGTTTTGATGGTGTCGATTTGCCAGCCAGCTCCCAACCTTCCACAGAAGGCACATGCATGCACACACTCACACCTAGGGCCAATTTAGAGTGTCCAATCCACCTACAGCATGTCTTTGGGATGTGGGAGGAAACCGGAGCACCCAGAGGAAACCCATGTGACGACGGGGAGGACATGAAGACTCCGCACAGAAGGCACCCCAGCCGAGGATCGAACCGGAGAACCTCTTGCTGTGAGGCGACAATGCTAACCGCTGCAGAAATTATGTAATAAATGTAAATCAGATATAAATATTGATTGGGCTCACGTGTTCTATGACTGCCCTGCTGTAAATATGTTTTGGAGAAGTATTAATGATTTGTTACAAACATTATTCACAGACAATTTTACGCTTACCAAGTCTCTAGTGCTTTTCAATATGTCCATTTCATATTGTGTTAAAAAGTTTAAATACCCTTTACTCTGGGCAATACTCACTGTAGCCAGAAAGAGTATAACACGAAATTGGGTATCTGATTCCCCTCCTTCTTTCACTGAATTCAAGAATACATTAATTGTGGTGTGTCACTTACAACTTACAACTATAACATCTAGAACAACTAGAAAGCCCTATGCCTATCATCTGTGGGTTAATTTACAGAATTTGTTGAAAAGAGATCAATAATGATACAGTATAACTTAAATTTCATTTTCTTTGTGTGATACATATGTGAAATGCTCAAAACTCTATCACTATTGTAAATACTAATGGATGTCTTTAAATAGTTTTAGTAATTTTATTCTGTTACTTGTTATTTATAGTTATCTGAGTTCTTATGTTAACATTTCTGAAATGCAAATTTTTGTCAATTCCTCTGTGATTGTTTATAAACCTGTTTTATTTAAAATCATTAAATCTGTTTTCAGAAAAAAAAGGTTGCTAGAAAATCTGATTTTAAAGATCAGATTGAAACTTCCAGCACAAATTTCCTTGAAATGAAAACTTTGAGTGATGTAATGCACATTAACCACAACAGCATTTTTCAGCCTTCCCAAATTTCACCACACTTCTCTAATTTCTCCTTTTCCAAGTCAAAAGCAATTAGCAAGCTATCTTTTCCCTGTCAAGCCTCTCTTCCCATAATTATTCAATGGCACATCATGTCAGTGCCGTTGCATGTCACGGTGCGGCACAATTTTTCTAGATGGGCTTAGCATCTATCCAACTGGCAAAATTACAGTACTGATCAAGCTTGAGACACTCTGGTAGGCAGACTGCAATTTTTTGTCAAGCATGCAGACATGTGTGCTGATGGGGGGAAAGGGGGAACTTACTCCCTACCACAAAACCAAATTAACAACAACACCAAGTTTATAGTCATCTGCTAAATTTATTCACCAGAGGTCTTGTCTCTCTGCTGTGAAGTAAAGGCCAACAAAGGAGATATCCCAGCATCGAGCTCTGAGGGATGCCACTGGCCACTTTCATACCTTCTGATGAGGCACTTGCAGCTTGCACCGTGTGGTTTCTGTATTTCAGCTAGTTTGTTATCCTCTTTCCACATGAGTTGCTTTTTATGGCATTTAGCTTCTCTGTGATTCCTACCATGGGGAGTTATGTAAAAGGCCTTAATGATATAGAGGTATGCCATGTCCACAACATGCCCACTGTGTACAGCCTCCAAAACCCTTTCAAAGAAGTTTACGAGATTCAGTAGACAGGATCGATCCTTCAAGAAGCTAACCTGGTGGGTATCAAGTCTAAGAAGATTATTGATATCGTAGTTTGAGGTTCATTAATAATGCATTCCATGGCTTTGCAGATGAGACTTGTAAGGCTGATATGTCTGTAATTACCTGGGTCTGTTGTAAGGCTGTTGTTATGGACAGGCATCAGCACTGCAGTGCATCAGTTATCTAATCTTAGGTTAAACAGTCTAAGTGGGTCTGCAACCAGGTATATTGTCAGGTCCCATGGAGAATGTATTTTTTTGTCTTGGGTAGCCCTTTCAGTGAATCATCCTTAGAGACTTTGGGTGTGATTTCCTTACAACCTCAACACAAGGCATTGTGATGTGATCAGTGAAGGACTGTGGTGCAGGTGTATGAAGTTCAAAGGGCAAGTTTTTAGGAGTGTGGGGGGGGGGTCTTAGTATTAATTAATTATTTACTTGAGAATGTTTATATATTTTAAATACCTTGATACTTGGATCAGACAGTATGCATACCTGCTGAGAACCAAGCAAGCATTTGCTATGAACTCTATTTGTCCAGTTTTGTCTGCTCTAATCATGTGTTGCAAACAATGCATGGTAATCTATGCTGCTACTTTAGAACTGACCCTTAGTGTTAGTACAACTGTATGCTTTGAACAGCATTGCTCATAGCATGTACATGGAAATATCTCATTGTTTTTAGCAGAGGTATTATTGGGGTGATATTGGAATGCTGTAGCATGGGGAGGAAGGGGTAGTAATAGCTACCTAAATGGGCATCAAAACAGGAGGTGCTTGTTTGTGTCACTTACTGAGGGGGAATAGAGTGAAAAAAAGAAACCAAAGCACAAGTTAGTTTGGCTCTGATGATTAGCAGAAAAGGCCACTTTTTGTTAAGCCTCACATTATTTAGTTTAGCTCTACTTTTCCAAGTAGTAACACATAGTATCTGCCATGGTTGTTTAAGTTAGTTGTCATTTCATTACAGTGACACTGTTAGGATACAGTTTAGTCAAGTTTAATTCTAAGGTGTATGACTATGTCCCAAAAGTGTTAATTATTAACTTCAGTTGAAACTTTGGGTTTTGTTTTGCATTCAGGAAAGTCTTCAGCCTTAAGCATTGCTGTGTTTTATATTTCTTCCTGGCAAGACAGGTAGAGAAGATATAAAAAAATACTGCTTCGGCCAAAGTTCCACATTATAAAGTATTTTTGGCCTTTGTTATGTGTTACAGCTGTGTTTTTCTTAGAATCTCTTTGATATTTATTTCTGTTAACTATCAAAAGTTTGTCAAACGGTCTAAGTGTACCACAGAACATCAAAAACCCCATGGCTTCTGGCAACCTTGTAGCACACAGATGCCAGGCAACATTTATTTTCCTCCAGATTCGACGTAATCCCCAGTGATGAAGTAAACTTAAATGAGTTGTTTACGTTTAGAAATATTTGTAGCTCACATGCTTTAATTTTCCATTAATTTATTTCACAGTAATTTTCCCTGACCCCCTGAACAACTTCCTGTGGATACCCCACATGGCGCAGTTCTCAGGAAGTCAGTTTCCCGCTCTCAGTCACCTCTGTGTATCTCTCTGCTCATTCTTCTTCATATTGTATTCATGTTGATAGATTGATACCACTTTCCCCAAATGCAAAACCTCCAAAAATATTTTGCCAAAAGCACTTTCTGTGAAACTTAGAATAAATCTTTTTTTTTTTGCAGCAGAGAAAGCCTCAGTACCTTGCACACACACACCAAATTTAAATATGCCTACTCTATGGTTGCACAGCAGTGGAAAAAATGGAACTCTCCACTATCGGTGAAAGCTGTTTCAGAGAAACATTTTCTCTGAAACAGCCGACACCTAAACTAGCATTGACACATAGACATACTGTCTCCATATTTGCACATTCACCATCCATCCATAATCGTTATCACCGCTAGGGCAGTGAACAATAAAGTCTCACTCTTATCTTTCACTGGTTTTCTTTTAAAAAGAATTTTAGCTTGACATCTTATTCTTCCTTTTTCTTTTTACTCTGTTGAAGTCATCTCCCCTGAATGGCTTCGACCAGAAAAACCTGTTCTTCCATACTCCATGCCATCACCATCACTATTTAATCACATCAGTCGCTAAATCTCCTTTATGTCACCATCACTGCATAATAATATCAGTCAGTAAGTCTCCACCCTATCACTGTTTAATCTCACATCACTTAGTAAATCTCCATGTTATCACCATCACTATTTAATCACATCACTCGCTAAATCTCCTTTATGTCACCATCACTGCATAATAATAATATCAGTCAGTAAGTCTCCACCCCATCACTGTTTAATCTCACATCACTTAGTAAATCTCCATGTTATCACCATCACTATTTAATTACATCACTCGCTAAATCTCCTTAATGTCACCATCACTGCATAATAATATCAGTCAGTAAGTCTCCACCCCATCACTGTTTAATCTCACATCACTTAGTAAATCTCCATGTTATCACCATCACTTCTTAATCAGATCACTCGCTAAATCTCCTTTATGTCACCATCACTGCATAATAATATCAGTCAGTAAGTCTCCATCCCATCACTATTTAACCTCACATCACTTTGTAAATCTCCATGTTATCACCATCACTTCTTAATCAGATCACTCGCTAAATCTCCTTAATGTCACCATCACTGTAAAATCACATCATTTGGTTAATCTCCATACCAACACTGCCTGAGCATATCAAATTTCTCCCTACCAAACTGCTTTCCACTATATTCAATCATAGTCACACACCCCCTAACAGTACCTAACTATTCTACATTATATCTATTCTACATTCCCAAATAAACCCTTAGACTTTTTTATTTTAACTACATCCTCATACTATAGCCTTTTAAACTCCTCTATTCCTTACATTAAAGAGAAGATACTAGGACAACCTAACTCTCTTGCTTCATAGAAAATACTTATTCCTATCTACTCTCTATTAGCTTTCAGATTCCACCATCACTAAATCTCCCACCTCCATACTACTGCTTTTTCCTTCATGATCCCCACTTCCCCAGTACCTGCCAAAATTAACATGCAAATCCATTTACTTAGTTATGCTACTCCTCATTTTATCTTCTATTCTTCTCATCCTACTGAACCATTTCTCATACTACCATGATTCTATAATAGCTCCCTAACTCTGTCCCAACCACCTATTCATACTTCCTCCTATACTTTCCACACATCACACCAAACCTATTTAATGACATCCCTTACTTTTACTCCAAATATAGACTGATTAGCTCCATTTCAACTCAAACCAAAACAAAATTAAGTCAAAAATACTCTCCAAAAATAAGTATCAATAATTCTCCAATATACTAAAATCCTTCTAGGAGGAGACATTCTCCTTAATCCTGGCCTCACCTATCAAAGTGAACATCAAGACAACTCTCTTCCGCATACTACACTGACCCTACAATGGTCAACCCCCATCCCCCATAATCTAACTTTTTCTGCCATAAATGTTAGAAGGATAAGAAATAAAATTGCTAATCTAAATGCATTGATTACACAACATAAGCTTGATATTCTCACTGTAACTAAAACATGGTTTAAACCCAGCATAAACAACTCCACAATTGCATCAACAGGCTATAATATCATCCATAATGACCATATAAAGAATAAAGGTGGTGGCATTGCATTACTATTTCCTGTCCACCACCACATTTCCCCTTAAAACAAACCAATACCAAAATTCAGTTCAGCAGAGCTTCTTATTACTTTCCTGAAATTAAACAATTATAAACAAATATTCTATTGTTCTTTATATCCCTCCTGGCAACAACACAGCTATACTGGAAGATATCTTACACTGGACATCCATAACAATTCCCACAAAAAAAAAAATACTGCTAGGTGATGTGAATGTCAATCTTCTACATCTAGCATGAACTTATTTGGTTTCACACAATTAATTAATAGCCCCCACACGTTATAGCAAGACATTTAATTTCTTATTAGACTGGATCCTAGTATCAAACCCTAGCAAATACACCACCTAAGGTAAAATTTCTGTCTTAGTGATTACCTCCCAGTTTAGTGCAAAAAGTCTAATACAGGTTATGTCACAGCAGGATGGAACAATGAGTCCACAAAGTAAGGAGAACGAGGTGGATTGGGAGACATCTGAAGAAGAAATATGGACATGGGAATGAAAACAAAATTTAATATGGTGCAATATGTATGCAAAGGAGAAAGCAAATGTAATTCATAAAAAAAGAAAAAGAAAAAAAAAGCAGCACCAAAACTATTTGAAGACAAATACAGGCAGAGGCTGTACACACTATAATCAATAAGAAAATAAAGGTGGAAAGTGGAAAAGCGGATTAGTAATGGAGAAATTAAAGAAATAGAAACTGAAGTTATGGATTACCTGCAAGGTGAAGGATTTAGTCAGAAAATCCAACTCTGGTGACATCAAAGCATGATGAAACAATGAGTCCCCAAATTAAGGAGAAACAGATGGAATGGAAAGCATCTGATTACCTGCCACATGAAGATTCTCTTGAGCCTTCAGAAGGGAACCAGTACAAATGTTTAGGTGGAATTGCACTGCAAGGGGAAGGAGCAGGAAACAGTGACAGTGGCAACTCTGACACAATGTTGTGGAGTGATAGGCCAGTGAGTTCCCATTTGAAAAAGCAACAGATGATGCAGGATGGAGCTGAAGATAATGTGTCACAGGAAAATGTTCTGGAACTTTCTGGAGAATGCTCCCAGAAAATAGAGAACAAAAAATATGCCCTCAGTTTAGAGGAAAATGATCTAAAGGAAGAGTTGCTTGATTTAATAAAGATGGATAAATATATTAAGATTGATAAAAGAAAGAGATTATAGAAAGTCAATAAGATCCAAAATGTTAGAAGTCAGATAAAATAGATTAACAGCAATTCATGTGATATGGCAGAAATAAACTGGATATATTACTGTGCAGTTAAATTAATAATGGAGAAAGTCTTGCAAAAAAAAACAGTGTAATAAGGGAAAGGAAAGGAAGAAATCAAACACTATCATGCAAGCATCAAAGAGAGAAAAGTGTAAAGCAATTAAGAAAAGAAATGTCGGTTTACCTTTACATGTGTGTAATGCACATGAATGAAATACAAAAGTCTGAAAGGACTTTTTCAAGTTTTCGGAAAGCCGAAAACAGGATGCATCGAATGTGCAATGAGCGAATGCATAGTAATGTTCACTCATTGCAGATTCGGCATTTTTGGTGTGAGGTGCACTATAGTGGGGATCGGGAAGTGGACCCTTTCCCCACTGTAGTGCGACCTCGGAGTTAGAATAATAAAGTAGGGGGTGGGGGGGGCACAGGTGCATTACACTTTGTCTTTGAATTGAAGTTCAAAAATCAGCGGATCTGGTTTTCGATTTGCTGATTTTCGAACTTTGGGGCAAATCGGAATGACAATTTTCGTCATTCCAGTTCGCACAACGGGCCGTTCGATAGGTTGATTTTCATCCTTTCAAAAGTAAACTGAAATGTCACTGTTAGAAGAGTAAGAGGAAGGAACACATCAACAAAAGTAGTTAGAATAGACATGATAAAAGAAATGTACAGTATCAGAACAGACCAGGATTTATCATACACTGTTGTAAATAATAAACTAAAGATGTCAGCACAGGCAGAAAAACTTCGAAGATATGCAGACAAATATAAAGGAAAAGTACAATATAAGTAATTCATTGATGACCCAAAAAGGTTTATAGAAATTTGAGAAACAAAGCAAAGGAATAGAAACACTACCAAAAAAGAAGAATAGACACATTTTGGAGAAATATCTCTAAAGACCCTGTGGAACATAACAAAGATGCTGAATGGATAGGAGGAAAAAAAAACAGTAAGAAGTTTAATTGTATAGGACATGAATTTGGATGAAGTAAAGGCCAAAGAAATTGAAACATAATTAAGAAAAGCTCCTAAATGGAAAACCCCAAGCCCAGATGCAGTACTTAACTTATGGCTAAAAGTATTAACATCTTTACATGAAGATTTAGCCCTCAGTAAGACCTAGTTGTATACACATCTCAAACAGACACAAAACTGGTTAACAACAGGAAAAATCATACTCTTCCTTAACAGTTAACCCGCAAGATATCTTAAAAACTATAGAACAATAACTTGCCTTCTGAAGATGTATAAACTGTATAATGGAACTGATAACGACAGAGTTTATAGTCATTTAAAAGAAAACTCAATCATGGCAATAGAACAAAATGGTAAATAAAGACAGTTACATGGAACAAAGGAACATTTACTGTTAAATAAAGTCGTAATGGAGAATTGTAAGAAGGGGAATAATCTAACTATGGCATGACTAGATCAAAAACGCATTTGACAGCATTCCACATTCATGGATAAAGGAATACTTACAGTTGTATAAGATACATCCTACACTGATCAATTACATTACAGTGACCATGAAACAGTAAAAAAACACTTTGCAGCTAACCCATGATAAAAGGCAAATTATTGTCCGATATCAATCGGGCTCTGACACAGGAATGGTTTAGGAGAGGTGAATTTAAAACAAAACAGGAAAGGTTAATATTGGCAGCCCAGGATAATGGACTACGTACACCTTGGTTAAAAAAAGTTGATTGAACATGTGGGGCAAACAGAGAAATGAAGGTTCTGTAAAACAGAAGTGGAAATAGTCACACATCTTGTTTCTGGGTATGGTACACTAATAACAGAGGGCTTGTACAAAGAAAGGAATAATAATGTGGCAAGACTGTTGCATTGGGGATTGTGAAAACATTACAGTACTGAAGTAGCTGAGAAGCACTGGAAACATGACCCACAAAGCATCATAGAGAATGATGAAGCTTATATCACATGGGATCACCCATTAGTACCAATTCAAAAAATAGATGTGAGAAAACCAGATATAGTAGTCCATGAAAAGAAGACAAAAGTAGCATTGATCACTGAAATTGCTACACCCAGTGGTTACAGTGTCTTATATACAAAGAGACACAAAGTCATAAAATAAAAGAATTTGCTGGCAGAAACTAGTGCAATATGGAATTTTTGGCCCATAGCCATCCTATCCCCACTATTAAAAATCATGGAGAAATGTATTCAATCCCAAATGATGTCCTGTATGACCCAAAACAACCTACTGACCCCTACACAACATGGTTTCCGTCCCGGGCCTAGTACCATCACTGCCCTCCTCGCCTTTCTGGACTCCATAAACATTGCTCGCGACTCTGGTAAAATAGTTTCTACTCTGTTCCTTGACATCTCAAAAGCTTTTGATACCATTTCTCATCCCTTACTATTATCCCAACTCTTCTTTCTCAATCCCTCTCTACCATCACCTGTTTCATCAGCTACCTCTCTGAAAGACAGCAAGCCGTCAAATGGAAAACCTCACTCTCTTCCTTTCTACACACCCCTACTGGAGTTCCCCAGGGTTCCATCCTAGGCCCCCTCCTCTTTAACATCTTCATTAATAACTTCCACCAGTCTCTCTCTGATGCCACACTAATTCAATATGCTGACAATTCAACCATTATTTGTACAGCAGACACCCCCACCAACCTACTTCTCAAAACTCAGCCTTCTCTAATACCGAATCATGGATGCATAGTAATCACCTTGCCTTAAATGCCAATAAAACAAAGTTAATGATCTTCTCCCCATACAAAAACACAAATATAGATAAAAACTCTTTTACGCTGACTGCCCAGAATAACAGCCTCATAGAAACAGCATCACATACCAAACTGCCCGGTGTCATAATTGATGAAATTCTAAAATTTGACATCCATATCCAAACTAATATCAAAATAACTCACCAAAAACTAGGTCTCCTGTATAGACACAATCATTACCTTACCCCTCCACCAGACACACCCTTACCTCTACTTACCTTCTTCCCTCTCTTATGTATGGTGCCCCCCCCCCCCATTCACTAATCTTCAGCTAGGCTTACAGGCCAAGTTGGAAGCCTGTTACAATAAAATCTCCAAATTTGACACCAACTCCAGAAACTCACTGTCTCTCTCTCTCCACTCCCTGAAATGGCTTGAACTTCCTAACTACCTCAAACTCCTTAGACTTACTAGTGCTCACAAGCTCATATTCAAACCTTCTAGTTGTCCTTCTCTGTCCACCTCTTTAACCCCCTACATTCCCAACTGCTCTCTAAGATCAGAAAACCACAATCTTCTAAACATATATAAGCCTCGTTGACCCCCCTGGCCACCTACTATTATCCTGCTCCCTAGCTAAACTCTGGAATTCTCTCCCTACCACCCCTCAAAATACTCAGAGCCACTCAAAGTTCAAAACTCTTCTCCAATCTCACCTCCTTTCAAAGTGG
This sequence comes from Protopterus annectens, assembly GCF_019279795.1. Lineage (NCBI taxonomy): Eukaryota > Metazoa > Chordata > Ceratodontiformes > Protopteridae > Protopterus > Protopterus annectens. The sequence goes on along the minus strand of NC_056743.1, from coordinate 1,807,968,022 downwards.
GAATGTTCCTTACCCCTACCACCATCTCCCATGCACTGTATACCTCAACCTTCTATAACTGTGCTCTTCTACCCTTTGCCTCTACTTCATCTCCTACCCTATACGTCATAAACTTCCCCCCAACCCACTCCCTTTCCCCACTATACAACACCTTTTACCTCTCCCAGCTCACCTTATTCTCTCTGTCATCTCCTCATATTTCTAACTTCCAAAAAAAGCTTGTTTTTTTTTATCTGTACATAAATGTTTTACTTACATGTTTTTTCATCTGAAATACCTGTACTTTTAATATGTTTAGACTACATGAATCTCACTTTTGTAAATCAATATCTAGGATTACAAATGTTATGACTTTTTTAACAAATTGTATATAGTCCCTGTATTTTTTGCTGTTCTACTACTTCATTAACTTTTGTGTAACTATTGTAAAATTGTCTATATCCTGTGGAGTTTTTCTCCCTGGGCCTCCACTGAAAACAGGCTCTTTCAGGCCCAGTGGACAATCTTGGTCATCAAACTGTAGTAAATAAATAAGAATACCCAGACAGTTAAAATAGTAGTATGAGCAATTGGTCTCATAAAAAATAATTTACTGTTGCATTTAGTTATATTACCAATACATTGCCTCACAGCAAGAGGTTCTGCCGTTCGATTCTCGGCTTGGGTTGGGAGTGCCTTCTGTGTGGAGTCTGTATGTCCTCCCCGCGGTCGAGTGGACATTTGAAAGACATGCATTGAATGGGCGTTGGGCTGGCAACTCGACACCATAAAAACCAACTGCCAATCATTAGCGGACCGGAGTTCCACTGTGGCAACCCCTAACCGGGAAAAGCCGAAAGACAAACAAACCAATACATGTAACTCCATATGAATTGCAGAAGGAGTCAGTTTTGGGCACATTGCTGGTGATGCAAACAGCAGTTTTGGCTAACATTAAAGACTGAAGCAATACTACTTTCATGAACTTTAATCATACTTTGACTTAGGAATGGGTCCATTCCTGTCATGGTATGCTAGAAACCCAAAAGACTTGGAGAAATTAAACCTGATATCTCACACATCCACTTTAACAGCATGCTTATAAAACAAAACACAACCTTTCCAAGTTTAACCCAGAAATGTTCATTACTACCCCATCTTCTATTAACTGGAACTTCAAGAAATTCTCTCCTTAGAGAATGTAAAACAACTTTCCAGAATATCCTAAATAGCCTTGCACTTCCTAGAAGGAAGAGACTGAAAACAAATAATGCAATTTGGCTATCCAAAAAGAGTAGGATGCTAATGCAGGATAGAGAAAAAGCATGGAAAGAATGGCAAAGATTAAAACACCTCAATATCATGAAAACTTCAGAATGCTTCACAATCGCACTAAAAGGCAAATTAATGAAGACAAGAACTATACTATAATAAGTTTCAGAATAGAAGTAAACACAACCCTAAAAAATTCTGGACAGTCATTAAGGAAATCTTACATCCCACCAAAAATTCAAATCTATCCACTCTCCCAATAACTCACCACATGAAACCACAATACAATTCAACTCTTACTTCATAGATAATATATCCTCTGTAACTAGGGATTCCCCAGCATGTAATCCTAAACCTGCCTAGTAACCAAGTATTAGCACATCCACTTTCACCTTCAGACCTGTGCCCACGTTCTGTATAAAACTACCCTTAACCAAACTCAAGCCATGCTGTACTTCAGCTAATGACCTTCCAAGCAAGCACCTTAAAACAGAAGCTGATACCATTTCCTATCCTGTCTCAATCATTATAAATAGGTCACTCCATGAATCCCGTGTTCCATCTCTCTAGAAAAAGTCACACATTATCCCTCTGCATAAAGGAGGAAATTCAACAGACATTACTAACTTTAGATGTACAGAAATCTTATGCCCCCTCTCCAAAAAACGTGTATTAAAAAGCAATTGCTAAACTATGTCCTGCAGGAAGAACTCTCATCCCTCAAACAATATGGTTTCCATCCTTCCCAAAGTACTAACATTGCACTTCTAAACTATATAGATACTGCCAATAAAGCTAGAGATAACAGCAAACTAGTCTCCCACATATTTCCGGACTTGTCTAAAGTCTTCAGCACAGTTTCTCACAGCAAACTTCTACTTCAGATGTTCTCATTATGTCTGTCTCATCCCACCCTTCTGTGGTTCAAAAGCTAGCTACTACATCTTCAATAGGTATCAGTCAGTAAAATGGCACTTCACCCTCTCTCCATACCCACATTCACCACCACTGTACCACAAGGCTCTATCTTTGGTTCCCTGTTAAAATTTCTCACCATCACCCACCACATATCCGCACAACAGTATGGAGATGACTCCACACTCATTTGCACATCTGACAACATGGCACACTTCCAAAAACTTACTCAGGAAGTTTTAACAGTCACTGAAACATGACTTTGTAACTCAGAACACATGCTCAACCCTAGAAAATAAAAAAACTACTGCTTTGTTCTCCAGCAAATCCCTCTCTCATGAAAAAAAAACAAAATAATGCAACCATTAAAGTCACTTCCCATAGCAAATTATTAGGCGTGATCATGGATGTTAATTTTAAATTTGACCTGCATATGCAAAAGCCAAAAACATTCTCAGTGATGCTACCAGTCCTACACCACTACTAATCTCCTCTGCACACTTCTTTATGGAGCTCCCATTCTTACTAACCTTCAGGTATCACAAAAATGTAAACTGAACAATGCTAAATAAAGTTCCTAAATTTGCAGCAAATATACCCTTTCAGAGCCCACCACTGTATAGCACTAAAAAGCCAAAATTGGTTAGAACTACCCCATCAGCTAACATACACAGCTTCTTACTACCCATAAAAATATCCAGCATCCATCTGCTTGTCCAGCACTAAATTACATTATATACAACTATGTTCCCAATTGGTCAAAATGATCCAATGACAAAAATCTCCTGTCTGCCCACAAACTTATCCAACCTGCTGGAAATTGTCTGTGCTCATACCATGTTGCTAAGGTCATGAAATCCTTACTTGCATCAGTCAGTTCAATACCCTCCCTCCAATCCTTCAAAGCCAAGGAAACAGGATCGGAAGTATGTAGGAAATGATATGCCTTCCCTTACACAAAATTTTATTTAATACAAAACAAAAAAAGATGAGACAGTGGTGGGGTGTGTTTTTCCTTTTTGATAGCCTCCCTGCTATCTGTAATTTTACGAGTTCTCTGATTGCATTTGTCTGTGCTGCTTCGTTCAAAAAGGGTTTTACTTTCAAGACTTTGAAATAGTAGAAGTACAAACAGAATCTTGGCTTACTTACCAGTACTTATATAAAACTTATGAAAGTTCAGAATGTAGTATATCTCAAGGCATGACTTAAAGGCAAAATATCTGTATGTGCTACCTTGGGCATATGTCTTTGTATAAGTGTGTGTTTTCAAAATGCCGGGTGGGAAATGGCAAGGAGGCAGTAATCTTTAAAAAATGTATTTACTGTTTTTGAATACCATATTATGCTTCCTGTTATAAATAAATATATATATATATATATATATATATATATATATATATATATATATATATACCTCAGCCCAACGAAATTACGTTTTAACGAAATGTAATTAGGTGACCCCTTTTTCCCAAAACTGCATTTTTTCAAAAATGCAGTTTCATGAAAAATTAACTAAATGGAAAAAAAACACAAAAAAAACCCCAACACAACACTAACCACATGTATGCAGGGGGGCTGTGTCCCCCACATCCCCGCTACTATATTCTCATTCTGAGATCGCACTACAGTGGGGAAAAGGGAATATTCCCTTATCCCCGCTGTGCTGTGATCTAAGCAACAACCTCCATTGCTGTTCACTATGTTGATTTTTCTCGAAACTGCATTTCTGAAAAAATGCAGTTTCAGGAAAAAGGGGTCACCTAATTACATTTTGTTGAAACGTAATTTCGTTGGGTCAAGGTAGACCTATATATATATATACATACACACACGCACACACACACACACTCACACACATAGTTTTTTATGTTGTTTGCTTTATTTTAATTCAATAAAAAAATAAAAATGCAATGGTTGAAAGAAATGCAAAAAAAAAGGCATGTGATCTGGACTGGTTAACATAGATATATATATATATATATATATATATATATATATATATAAACACACATCATGGTATGTACAAATATAAATATATAAATACATACATGCACATACACATGTATGTATGTGTCAATATAAATATATTGCCAGCTTTAATTACACTGACTAAGCCACCCTGCATTACTGCAGTAGTCATAAAGCTTATTCTGAAATTTCATTCCTAACCAAACCACAAATCATGATAATGCACTTTGTCTTTGGACATCAACATTAGCGTGCAGGCATGATCCCTCACAGATTATTTATTGCAGCAGAAATAATTATTACCAAGCACTGTCCACCAGCTTATGATTTAGTCTTCTCCCATCATGAGGAAGAATGTCTCCCACACAGGCCTAATGATCTAATTTAATGTAGTTAGCTAGCATAATTTACAACAAAGCTAATCTTTTTTTTTAATTCTTGGCATGGAAATTGTAAACCATTTCAGTTTGTTTAAACACTAGCTCGACTGCTAGATAATAGAGCAGGTCAGCTGCAGCAGTGCCTTTACTAGGAGTGCCTCAGATATGAGTCTGGTTTTGATAGAGTTGTCCATATGCCGCTGTGGGAAAGAACAAGCAAACAGCTGTCTGTTCAACAGTTTGGTTGCTCTTCTGGACATGCATGCATGTTGTCTGTATAGCATACAATCATTCTGTGTCATTACTGGCCATGTACCCAGAGAATTTAAAATCATCACTTGTCAGAGGTGCAACTAGGCCCATTGTTTCTACAACTAGTGTAACTGTATCAGCGTTGTTTAATGCTCTGAGTAGGGAATATTCTTAACTGCTGTCTTGAATGATCACCATATGTTTCCTGGAAACAGCGATTAATATTACTGAATTCTTGGTGTAGAGAGTCTTTTCTTGTAATGTTTGTAAAGTTGTTACTCTTATTTAAAATGAATATGCCTATCATAACATATTCTGAGTCCTGAGCTGTACATTACTAATGCTGTATCCCATCCTTCACATACCTAGTGGCCCAGATCGTTGATGTAAGTGGGTTATAGGATAAGCCTGCACATGAAGACATTAAATTAATAAACAGACAAAATATTATCTAATAGCTCAGAGGATTGAGGCCGTGCTATAAATGAACTTCCAGCAGCTCAATGCCTCATTCTCTCAGCCTCCCTCTGCCCAATCTGTAACTCTGATCAGGTGCCTCTGGGCCTAGTCTGAAAAAGGTCCATGTAAATCAGTGCTTTACCCTGGCAAACAAATACAAGTAAATAAGCAAAAATAAACAATAACATATTGTAGTACAGCAGTATTTAGCATTGCATGGGTTAAAGATGTTTTTAATGGCACTTATTTTTCTTCATTTTGTTTGTTTGGTTTCTAGATGTGTTTTTGGTTTTGTTTTACTCACCATAATTGCATGTGTTTGCTTTTAATTTATAGGTAATCCTTTTGTTTCTGTCAAGTTACAACTGTGTATAAAGCTGTCTGTCAAAACCATACTTGTTAGTGTGCAGCTTAAACTTGGTGAGAGGAACTCAGCCCCCCTATGCCTTAACTGAATGTCTTGGCTTCGTACCTCTCAACCTCTTTGAGCAAAATATCTGGACAAAGCCATAAATAATGGAGGGACAAAGGCCTAAAAATAGAGACAGTCTTTAAATATAGCTCTTACAAACTTAGAAAGTTGATAGAATAACAGGTTTTGAATTAGCACAAATTTTCTGGTCTGAAACTCAAACGTCTGTCATTATTTTCTGACTTCAACCCTCAACGATTTACCAGAGATTTGCCAGAAAACCAAACTTTTATGAGAAATAAACCAATAGACATGAGGCAAAAGTCTGGACATTTTGGAAAAATTCTGTACAGTTGAGAGTTATGCTTGGCTTATGACTCATATGTTATCAGTCATCAAGCACATATTATAGCCCTGCTGTGTGTTAAGTCCCTCTGACTAAGCATCTTGTAAGAGATCAGCTTATTCAGATTAGTACCAGCATCAAGTAATGAAAACATGGTTGCAGGTCAGTCAGCAGTACCCATTTTGGAGGTACTTATTTATTTTCAGGATTAATTTACCACTTTACATATACCTGTTTCCAGGCCGCGGTGGTGCAGCAGTTAGCGTTGTCGCCTCACAACAAGAGGTTCTCCCGTTCGATTCTCGGTTGGAGCGCCTTCTGTGTGGAGTCTGCACATCCTCCCCACGGTTGAGTGACGTTTGAACGACATGCAGGTTGGTGGTGCGTGAATGGGTGTGCCTTCTTTGAAGGTTGGGCGTCGGGCTAGCAACTCAGCACCATAAAAATCCACTGCCAATCATTAGCGGACCGGAGTTCTGCTGTGGCGACCCCTAACTGGGAAAAGCCGAAAGACATATACCTGTTTCTGGAGATATGTTTGTATTTTCAGGTTTGTCTTACCACTTCACACAGTTTTCTGAATTCTTTCCATCAAACACACAGTTTAAAGCTGTTTAATGCACAGAAAACCTGACTATGTGACCAACATACTAGTGGTACCAATAATTTAAAGAAAGAGAACCTACATATTACATCTCCCTTATTCAGACAAGAAAAAGAAATGACTTTGTGAGGATTTTGCAATATCACTCATTATAGCCTATAGAGTTTACACTGTCATTTTATGATATGCTTATATTTTTGAATCATTTTGTCACTCTCACTTTTTTAAATGTGTTTCTAAATAGAATCCCACAATTCTACTGGATGTGGAAAGATCTATGTGCTACTCATTAGTCATATTTTATGCTGTTTAGGTGCCAGATGTTTCATGGCTTGATGAACCCACATTCCAAGAGCTTTTGTATCTATTTTCATTGTCTGCAGGTGAATGATGGTATGGTTGTGATTAGATATAACTTACATTTTTATACATATTTATTGTTTATTGTCTGGATTAGTAGACTGGTACAGAACCTTTTTAAGCCACAGCCCAGGCCAGCAGGCAGAACAAAGTACAAGAAGCTAGCTTAACTAAATAACATTATACCAAGGCACAATAAACATCATTTTATATCAAGCTATGTGGCACGGCATTGCACATTTTATGCTGCAAATCCAAATTAGTATCCAACTGCAGCTATATCTAGCATTATTACATAACAATATCAACAAGAGAGATAAAATAATTATTTTATCATATGTACAGAGTTATACAGAACATGTAAAGTTTGATGAGAATGGTGTTGGATGAGACATTGTACATCTGTTGTAGTTTATTATAGCCAGCTTCCATCTCTAAAGGACTTGCATTTGTACTATTCTTGTAGATGTATTTTTAATTCCTTTTTTAATGGAAACAGTTTCTCAATAGCTGTAACTGTGATGCAACATAGCACTGTTGTCTCACAGCAAGAGGTTCTCTGGTTAGATTGTTGGCAGGGGTGCTTTCTGTATGGAGTCAGCACAACCTGTATTCAAATGGGTTTTCTCTAGACACTCTGGTTTCCTCTCGCCTCCCAAAGATATGCAGTAGGTGAACTAGTGACTCTAAATTCCTAGGTTTGTGTGAAGTAAGTAATACAGAAGAAAGGCCTGGCAATCTACTTCTGTTGCCTAGCAAACTCTGTAGATGTCACCAGCATACCTCTCAACCTCTAAGCACAAGAAATCTGGACAAAGCCTAAAATATTGGCAGGACATAGGCCCAAAACTAGAGATGGATTTTAAATATTGCTCTTATAAGTTCATAAAGTTGCTGGAATAACAGGATTCATGTTAACATGCATTTTTCTGAAGGATAGGAAGTCTGAAACTCAAATGTTTGTCACTATTTAGTGACTTCAATCCTCAGTGACTTCTCAAAAAACACAAATTTTATGAACTACAGACCAAAAACACAAAGCAAGAATCTGGACATTCTGCAAAAATCTTGTCAGGTGAGAGATATGGTTACCAGCTGCTTATGGGGTCACTACAGGAGTAGATAATGATGTGTGAAACATAGCTAGGTAAGGTAGAATCAGGTACTGAGTTCTAGGAGGCAGAGGTCACTTTTGAAGACAGATTTTTTTTTCCACAGGTGGAAAGTGTAAAATGGAATGTTTTTAGTTTCAAGGTTGTATTGTTTCTGTGTGATGAAATGGATTCAAGAATAAATGTTCTTATTTACAATTTATTAAGTAAACAGGTGGCCATAGACTAATACAGTAGTGTTCGAAGACTATAAATCTAAGAATTTTATTTTCCACAGTTAGAAGTTGAGACTTTTTCTGTCCAGAAAGATATGGATTATGCGCACTTCAGTGTGAACATTGTGTACATTCTCTTTAATGGACCACTGACACCTTAGTATGTAGATAGATAATATATGCATATGCATGTATAAATGTATGAATTTATATTTGAGGTCAGTATAAATGTATGAATGTATTTATTTACATGTTGGAGGGGGAAGAGGTAAGTAAAGCTGTACTGGATCTCGGACAGTTCATCAAAAATTGCATCTTCAAATCAGTGAGGCTGCACCGGCAAAAAAATACCAAAAATTAAGCATTGTAGTAGATATTGTTGAAAATGTCATGAATTCTTTTACAAAACCACAACAAACACTAACAGCAATAGGAAGTCATAAAGTAAGCCTCACAAGAACTGAGACATTGTCCTTAAAGGGATTTATGCTCAAAAGGAAAAAATATTGAAGGGGGAAGTATTATAACTTTGCAAATACATTTATTTAATGCAGAAGAATTGGGAACTATCGCCCCATTAGTCTGATGAGTCTGATATGCAATGCTATGGAACTCATCATCATGGACCTAATAAACAAGGATATAGGGAATCTCCAAACTCTGGATCCCACTCAGTTTGGTTTTGTGAATGGTAGATCATGCCTGCTCAACTTGGTCGACTTCTTTGAGTCAGTCAGCAGAGCTGTGGATGAAGGCAAGGTGGTTCATACAGCCTACCTTGATCTGACCAAGGCCTTTGATACCATTCCCCACTCAGGAATCATAGAAAAACTCACTAAGCTAGCCATCAACCCCTATATCACTAGGTGGGTTGCAAACTGGCTCACAGATAGAACACACATTGCGAAAGTAGCTGACTCCAAGTCAGACTGCCGACCAGGGCCCTGGGTCCTCTCCTGTTTAGTATCTACTTTTCTGAAGTCCAGGCCAACATGAAGGGACTCTGGCTGACAAAGTTTGCAGATGATTGCAAGTTGGGAGCTATTATTAACTCCCCAAGCGATGTTGACATACTACAGAAAGGCCTCACTGAGACCTATGACTGGTGTCAGAACCATGGCCTAAAGCTCAATGCCAAAAAATTTGTCGTCATCCCCTTTGGGGAAAACCTGGTTCCCATGAATTACTGCATCAATGATAGTCCACTGAACACAGAAGGCGTTATAAGAGATCTGGGAACACAGGTTGACAGCAACCTCTCTTTTGACCACCACATTGCCATTGTGGTCAGAAAGTCCTTCTATGTGGCACATCTCATTGCTAAGGGTTTTGCATCCAGGAAGAAAGAGGTCATTGTCTCCCTCTACTCTTCCCTCATTAGGCCAATCATCAAGTACAATGCTCCATTTGGCATGTTCCTCACTAGACACCTGCAACAACTGGAGAGGCTGCAAAAGTACTTCACAAAGAGGATCCTAGTTATTAAACGCTTGTCCTATATGGCAGACTCAAAAAACTCCAGCTATTCTCTGTCTCATATCGCCTACTACCACGAACACTTGACACACCAAACACTTTATTGTAAAGCTTTCAGGTCCACACCCTTCATCAGTAGATAGTAACTGTGTTTTCTCATCATTTAAAAAGGAGGTGTAATTAAACCACATGCTTCAGTCAACCTATCACTCTAACCACTAATTAAATTTTAAAGAAAAGTTTTACTATCTAGAAGTATAATAGATGTAAAACATTTAGGACATCTAAAAACATATTAAACTATATAAAATAATTCACATATATTTCTACAATAAACAAACATAAAAACATACCCTATATGCTTATATATTCAAATACAAATTTATAATTCATCATAAAATCAGTTACTACTCATTTATAAAATTAGAATTAAACTTTCTCTCTCCACTTTTTCATTAAGACAGGTTTTAAACTAACCGCATTATTCAAACCTGGACTCATATCAGCCTGAAGTCTAATAATCCATTCAAATTCTTTTAATTCTAACACATTATTCATATCACCTTTCCTCACACCCATCTTTACTGTACATATAACTCTAAATTTAAATCTATGCCTTTCATCCTCATCAATGATATGTTTGCTCAACGCATTTGTTAATACCTTCCTTCTTACATCTGACTTATGCTCTATGATCCTCTCCCTTAATTTTCTGGTGGTCTTACCCACATAAAATGATGTGCATACCACACACGTAGCTAGGTAGACCACCTGGGTTACATTACAGCTTGTCAAAGCTTCCAGGGTGAAAATGTCTCCACTCATTGGATGTATATAAGTACTATCACCCTCATACAAATCATTGCAGCAAGTACAGTTATAACATTTTCTTGTCCCAGTCCCTTTTTGTATGTGTTTGTTCTTTTCTTTAAAATCTTTATAACAAAGCTTTTGTTTTAGGGTCTCCGAATTCCTATAAGCATAACTTGGTCTATCACCTACTATTGATCTTATCTCAGGCACAGCCTTTAAGATAGGCCAATTTCTCTCTATTATATCTCGTACATTACTCGTATTAAGATTATATGTAGTGAGGTATATTACTACTTTATTATCCCCATGTGTCAATGTCCCATAACTCTCTACTCCTCCACTAAAACTGGTTTATACTTATTCTCTCTTCCCCTTAGTACTTCCTCATAGACACTGTCTACAATATATCTCGGGTAACCATTCCTTTCAAACTCTTGACTCATTACCATAGCTTGTTCCTTAAAATTACCGTCTATGGTATTCAATTTACTTGTTCTTATTAATTGCGCTTTCAATACCCCTTTGAATGTATGTGGCGCATGCATACTGCCCCTATTAATGTATCTAGAGGCATCTACCTCTTTTTTATATATCATGGACTCCAGTCTATTCTCATTCCTATATAAATGTACATCCAGATAATTTATACATTGATCTGACACTACCATTTTAAACCTCAGAAACTCAGTAGAGTCATTAAGGTATTGCACATAACTATTTAAATCTGATAAAGAACCACTCCAAATCATAAAACAATCGTCTACAAACCTCTTGTAGAATCTAACATTCTCATTCATTCCATTCACATCATTAAATATAACGTGTTTTTCCCACTCATATAGTACCAAATTAGCATAGGTGTTAGCTATGAGAGTGCCCATTGCTACACCTGTAAGCTGTAAATATGGTTCTTTATCAAATATAAATATGTTATTCATTAGCACTGTCTCAAGTAGGGTACAAATATTTTCAATTTCCCTACCATACATTTTAACTTCATTATTCAAGAAATCACAAATAGCATTGAGTCCATATTCATTAGGGATAACAGTAAATAATGAACTAATGTCCAAAGATACCATAATATAATTTTCTCCTCCATGGTTTAATTGCCAGTTATATAAATCACGTAGAAAGTTATTAGTATCCTTCAATACTGTGGAGCATCCTCCTAGGTACTTTCCTAACACTGTTTGTAAATATTTAGAAATAAGCTCGGTCACCCATCCACCCCCTGAGACTGTAGGTCTCAGTGGCGGATCTACCAAACATTTATGTATCTTAGGGATACCATAAATCTGTAGTATCCTGGGACATGGTACACTTAAATAATTAAACAAATCTATATTTATATCATTACTGAGTTGTAGTTCATATATTGTCATATTCACCTCAGTTATATGTCTCTAAACTTCACTAAAATAAATTTTTCTAAAAGTACGTTTCATTCAAATTTTTTTTTAAATTCATCATATAAGCATCCTTTTCCATTATTACCACTGCTCCCCCTTTGTCAGCCTGCTTTAGTACTATATCATCATATCCTTGCAATTCTTTCATGGCTACATACTCAGAATATGTTAAATTATACGATTTACTTCTACTCTTTTTCCTGTAATAAAGTCTCAGTTCACGCTCAACAATATTGGAGTAGACAGATAATATAGGGCACAAAACCAGTGAAAAAACACTCAATTTTTTTACACATTGGCGTAAACATACAAGTGTCTTTAAAAATTAACTTTAAACTAACTTGTCGTAAAAATAATTTCAAGTCTGTTATAGCCTGGACAACATCATCCGTTGTATTGGGGATGAATTTCAATCCCTTACTTAAAACTGCTAGTTGTGCTTCAGTTAATACTAAATTTGAAAGATTAACAGTACCTTTTGTCATTTGTATGAGCGTCTGGTCACTTTGTTGACTACTGGACTGCTGTTCTTCCTCTTGACACCTAAATTTGACTGCTGGGTCTGCCGCTGCAATTGCAAACCCTTCTGCACGGACTGTATTGATATTTTTTCCGGCTGTTTTAGCTGGAATGGAGAAAAAGAAGTAATCTCCCTCTGTATGTTCTTCCCTTTAATGTTCTCTTTAATATTACTCGGACTGCCGGACATAGTCAGTTCCCTCACCTTAGGATGTACGGCATCATCTCCCTTGGCATTGCCATTGCGTTCTAATAGAATCGGCACATTATCTGCACCTTCCTTAGTATGTGGAGTCTGTCGTTGATTGGTTGTTTCTGAAGTTGTAGCAACGGCATTCTGTTTTGGACCTCTTTGATTGGCCAATAGGTCCGCCGGCATCTCTTGCAGCTCAAAAGTATCTAGTTGATCAAGGGAATGAATTCCTCTACTTTTGCAGTCAATATTTTATCTTTAGAGAATGAAAAGTAGTTTTCATTCTTTGGCCAAGAAAAAATATGATTATTTTTAAAATCATTAACATCCCTTTGTATTTTATTTTTCTTTTCCTGCTGAAGTTTCAGATCTAATGTATAAAGACGAGTCAAAACAGTCTGATATAGTTCAGAGAATTCTGCGAAGCAAGGCATATTAACAATAGTGTTTTCCAGCATTTCTATCTCCTCCAACAGCTTATTTTCAACAGGTTCAAAAAACATATTCATAAGTCTCATATAGTCTGTGCTCAATTTCAAGTTTAATTGTTGAGACTGCATTAAAAGTTCATTATATGTGTTAGCATATGATGGCATCTTTAGAATCCTTAACCCTCTTGGAACTATACCCAACTCCAAATAAGCCTGAAAGCTTAACTGTTGCCATTGGAGTTGCTTATAAGTTTGCACTTTCTTTTCCAGAACCATTAATTTCTCTTTAAACTCCTCCACCTTTTGGTCAACTGTTACCTGTGTAGGAGTTACATCAAATATCATCTTCAGCAGTGGATTCTCCTGTAGTTGTAACAGTTTTTTCACAGAACCATTTGGTTCTCTCATTATATTCTCCATAGCTCGCAAATAATTTCTTAACTGGCTGAAACTCTCCTTGTCCTATTTGGCGCTAACAGTATACACCAAGTTAAAATCTCAAAGAAAGTCACAACACTGGTGATACTGCTTCAAAAATATATCGAACAACCACGAACACTTGAAACACCAAACACTTTATTGTAAAGCTTTTGGGTCCACACCCTTCATCAGTACATAGTAACTGTGTTTTCTCATCATTTAAAAAGGAGGTGTAATTAAACCACATGCTTCAGCCAGCCTATCATTCTAACCACTAATTAAATTTTAAAGAAAAATTTTACTATCTAAAAGTATAATAGATGTAAAACATTTAGGACATCTAAAAACATATTAAACTATATAAAATAATTCACATATATTTCTACAATAAACAAACATGAAAACATACCCTATATGCATATATATTCAAATACAAATTTATAATTCATATCGCCTACTTACAGGTGATCTCTGCTTGACTTACGAAGCCATGTCTGACCCAGCTCTGTTAGAAATGCTACATCTAAAGAAATCCCATTCCCTGCACACCACACAAGCCAGAGACCTCAACCTCATTACTACAATCAACAGAACATGGTGGAGGGACAGGTTCATAACCCAGAGACTGCCCTTGCTATGGAATAGACTTCTCATACATGTCAAACAGAGTACCTCACTGGCTGTCTTCAAGAGAAATATTGATGAAAATTCACCCCGGGGATCACTCCAGTGGCAATACTCGACAGAGGCACTGGGAACTAAGGTCGGGTGGCACGATGCCAGGGTAATCCTATGGGCTAGACTTGTAAAGGTTCCAGGGCCATTAGCCTAGTACACAGCTATGAACCTATAAACCTATAAGAATATGCAAGGTTAAAAATAGGTCTTTACTCCTTACCACAAACTCAGAATAGTCTAGAAAAAAAGTGATGTTGTGGTGTACATCCTTTCCTAACTTTACGGGAAAATGCATCCCTGTGATTCAAGAATAAAATTTAGAAATGCTGTGTTGGTCTACTAATATAAAACACAAAGATACTGGAATATAGATGTGATGTAATATCTTTTATTGGACCAACATAGGTTTTGCAATTACTCAAGCTTTCGGGCAAACAGGAGCTCTTCGTCAGGAGTTGTTACGTTGCTGATGCAGTACTTAAACATCTACTTGTGAGTATAAACGGAATTATACAATGACTGCTTATCGTTATTCAAAAACAAGCATGCTGATTGGACAGCCCAATCAGCATGCCCTTTGTAAATCGAGCATATACAATAGAAAAAAGTCTGGCCACTAAAGACCCATTGAGCGGCCAGACTTTCTATTGGCATATGCTGTGGGACAGCAAAATACATGAACAATGAGGTATGTTCTGCACAACTAAAGAAATAGAAACATAGCTGAGTTTCCTGGTATCTATCAGCTGTCCGTTGTAATATCCTGACTTTTTAAACATTAAAAAAACAGCAACAGATATCCTTTTTTCTCCATTGCTTCTCCTGTTCTGCACTGATGTACTGTGCAAGTGTGGGAACGTAAGTACCATATGTATATGCAGTACATCAAATACAAAAAAACAACATAGAAGATTGAATTTCTTTCTTAAATAATCTCATTGGAGAGGGTCATGAAAGCCTACACGATATTTTTTACCATGTATGCAAGGGCACAACAAGTTTTAGATTCAGTAAACTCTGCACAGTGGCGCACACTCACGCACAAATACAGAAACTTCTGTGGCATGCAAATTACAGCATAAGTAGATTAATTTTATGCTAATGAAGCAAATCAACATAGTGGAGCAATTCAACAACCTCTAAAGTAACCATGTAGACTCTGTGTTCATGTTGGTCGTGTATTCGAAAACTTTCTGAATACAACCCTGGAAAGGAGGCTACACAGAAGCAAGAGCAAATAAAACCTCTTAACTCATTACATCCAAGTGACGCCTCCAGGTGTATCAGCAGTTAACTCCTACTGATGCCTCTAGGCATAAAATATTGCTTGTTCATATTTGCATCAATAATTCCAAAACTGTGCTATGTACAAGGTTTTAAAAGAGTTCATCTTAAAGCTTACAGAATGGCAAACTCAACTGTATTAATATTTGACCTCTGTCTAGAGCAGGTAAATAGATATTACCTGTTGTTTTTATGATATCAATTTATATAGATATAATTTCCACATTTTTCTAAATATCCCAACAACCAAGTAACACAGACAGAACTCCTTAGCCTCATATGAACACTAGCTAGATGTATAAAATGCTGCTGACAGTATGTGTGTAACTTCAGTGGTTGCTGAGATATTGTAAGTTGTTTACAAAATATTGCAAACGTAATAGTTACTATGTTTACTGTGAATTATAAAATTTGGTTTAAGACCTAGAACCTAAAGAATGCTACCACTATAAAAACAGTTTGTGCTGAAGAGTTTACCATTTATACTCCTTTCATAACCCCTATGGTTCCAGAGATATGAACATTTGTTTGAAATGTGAGAACATAATTTGATTCTGTCAAAAGGCTTAGGTTCCGCCCACTGGAAATTACAGCGCAAACTTCCTGAGCTCCATTGAAGTGAATGAGTTAAATTTGTACAGAACTGACCTCAACATGTAACCCCACACACATATTATAACCTAATTAATCGATGTGGATGCTAGAATATCACAGTTAAAAAATAAAAAATACATTTGTAAGGGCCATGATATAAATACACCTCTGCTCCCCCACCCCCAAAAGAAATTGTAATTGTTGTAAGTAATGCAGGCTGGTACAATGTTTGAACATCCTGAAGCAGACTATTATATTGTACTGTAGACATATATAGTATGTAGCAAATATATGGGCAAAGGAATAGCCTCCCTTGTGTTTACAACATTTTGCTCCCATGCAGTTTAGCCACTGACATGGCTACTAACCATGTAGATTTCAGGCTTTCAGCACTGTGAAGATGCAAATTAGGTAAACATTCATTGGAATTGCTGAATCCCAAAAAAGAGTAATCCTGTAGGGATGTTCACTCTATGTAGACACTTCCACAGTGTTTTTGTTTTCAATGGATGTCAACCGTGAGTGATGACATCAGGGATGTGTGTTAGGTTACACTTTCAAAGTTGTATAGGTCGGTCTATGGAGGGTGAAGGTGCATGTAAGCTATGCATAAATTACAGGTCATATGACATCCTCAGAATTTTTTAGTAAAATGTGTCTTCTCTGTCCATTTCAAATAATTTTTGTACATTCTTTAATGTCCTCATTACTCGCACCTTCATGCAATGGAAGAATAAATGAATGTCTGCTTTTGCTGTACTTGTATTGTAAATAGTCCTGTGGCATCATATGTATATCTAGGGCTAGAATACAGAAGGTCCTGGGTTCAAGTACAGGTTGAGCAAGCTGTCCTTTTTATACTGAATGTTTGTGTAATATCATGGGAATGGAGGAAAGTAATTACAATTTTGCCATCCTTGCTTTATTTAAGAAAAACTGCTCAGGGGATGTGCGGGGGGGGTGTGTGGAGGTGCACCTAGCACAATGATGAGCAAGTAGCAGGTGTGTGTAATAGATGCCAATTACAGTATAAGCAGGTGAACGCCGTTTTCATGAACCAATCTAACACAGTGCAGCTATTCTACATACCATAAAGCATCTATGTAACCTCCATTCTTGTTCTCCTAAATACTTCGATACCATTGGAGTACAGACAAGGAAATTTTAACTGACACATTGCTAGGGGCTGCTGCAACTATTCTACATCTGCATGTGCTAGAGGCTGAAGTCAATGCTGCTGGTGTTGATGACAATAGGCCTAGGCTGAGAAGGACCAGGGTAACTTATCAGATGCTACATGACCTGGAGATTGTAGAGCACTACAGGCTGAACAGAGACACCTTACAAGAACTTTGTGAGCTCTTCCACCCTCATCTTGGAGCCAGAACCAATCAAGGGGAACCCATCCAGGTGGAAACTGAGGTATGTGTAGCCTTTAGAATATTAGCTGCAGGTACTTTTCAAAGACCAAATGGGGACATGTTGGGTGTGTCATAGTATCAGCATCAAGGATCCTCCACCAGTTCCTGGATGCTATGCTCACACATGCCAGTGAGCACATATGCTTTCCCTGTAGTTCTGAGGAGAGGGCTAGCAATACGCAACAGTTCTACCCTGTAGCACACTACCCCGAGGTACTTCGTGCCATAGATTGCATTCATGTAAACATCAACGCACCACCTGGTGAGCAGGGTAGAATCTACATTAACCACAAGGAATACCACTCTATCAACTGCCAAGCTGTGTGCAATGCCCAGGGAATAATCTTGAATGTGTGTGCTGGCAACCCTGGCAGTTATCATGACTCCCATATCTGGCACACATCACAGCTGTACCAGATGTTTGCTAGGTGGACATCCCACACGGCCATTTACTGGGGGATGCTGGCTATGCACTTGAACCATGACACCCATCAGAAGTGCACACACACCACCAGAAGAATGCCATAATGAGGTACATGTCCAAACCAGAAGCATCTTAAAGCATGCGTTTGGGCTGTTGAAGTCATGGTTCCAGTGCTTAGATACATCTGGTGAAGCCCTGCACTATAATTCAGAGAGACGTGCACAAGTCTTCACAATATGTGCTATGCTACACAATCTGATCTTGAAGGGACACACATCCCCCCACCAATGCCTAAGTCACCACAACCACTTTCGGAGGAGGGCTCATTAGGCCTGCAGGCAGACATAGGCGTGCTCATTATGCCCTTGCTTTGGCTAAAAGACAATGCTTAGCACATTCACTGAGCAGCTAGGTGGCTACTAACTTTCTTGTACTCACACACATAGTAAAATTTATGCCAGGCAACCCAGACAACCTGTACCGCCCCATGTATTGGCTGTGTACTCCTTGCATCAGACAGAGTCAGCCCTGAACTCAAAATGTGTCCACCGCTGCATTTGCAAGCTAAGTCCTGAATCTAGAATGTATTTTTTCAATGATATTATGGCATACTCCAGTATTTAGTAGGTTGGAACAGTAATTAAGTAAATAGTGATGTGGATTTGTGTAAAAAGTGCTTTAACATGTGACAGCAGAGAGACCTTTACTTTACTCATATATCAGTAGGTGCTAGGTCTCAGGTGTCAAAGATTCACAGAATCCTACCTCTGATGTATAATGATGCTCACTACATGGCCTTATTTTTGCACAATACCTTTGTACAGATACACATTGCAATTTCTGACTTCACAACCCTTCCCAAGATCAAACAACAGGCAGGAAAAAGGAGATTAACATGATCATCATATCCTTGTTTGTGCCATAGCAGTATCAGCTTTGCTTACCCACAAAAGTACAGGCAGCTATGCCTGTTTGTGACATAATAGTACATGACCCCCCAAGTGCAGTGTAGCCTTGCTTGTGCATTAAGAGTAACTCAGCAATGGTCCCCCCAAATGTACAGTATATGGCTCTTTGTACCATCTAACCTGGCCTTTACTTGCTGCAAATGCATATCATATAACTGCCAGTTAATATCTGCACACATTTATAAGACCAAGGATATTGAATGACTTACACACTTGAATGTCTCGCAGTACTGCTCAGATAACTGATGAAGTACCCAGAAACACAGACAAGTAGGACAAAGCTGTATATTTGAAAACAGAATCCTAACAGGTTGTGTGATCAGTAAGTGCACTATGTCCAAATATAATAAAGAGGGTTAAAAGTACAAGTCACAGCTAAAGATCTAATAGCAGTGCACAATGTTCTTCATGTTTCACTGTTGCAGTCATCATCTGTGGGTTATCCCTGCTGTGGTAGCCTTCGGCCGGCCCGAATACCAGAGTCAAGATTTTTCTGCATCGGCTGCTGTCGCATGCTGCCTGATGTCAGGACATCTCTGCTATAAAGAAGAGCAGCCAACGCCATTCCATCAGTCTTTTTTGCCATGGAGCCCATAGCAGAAGCAGTTTGCAAGTGTGCCAGTTGGTTGCTACCAGAGTCTTAATTTACAGCTGAAAACATCTAAAGCTATGTCCCCCATTGGAGATCCTTTTTTTTTTTTCACTAACCGGTGTCCGAAAAAGTTAACAATTGTCTCACCTGTGAAGAGCAAATACCACACCAAGACTTCCACTCATACTGCATCACTTGTTTAGGCCCAGATCATGATGTCCCCCGTTGCCGGTTCTGTGCCCTCTTTAATGTGAGAACCATTCATCATAGAGCTCTTATTGTAGCTAGAGATTTTTGTCTTCCATCTTCGCATTCCGAAATGGTGTCAGTCAGCCAACCTTCCATTGACATTCTAAAGAAACGTAAGGATAACGATGATGCTATCGCTAAGCAGCTCATCAGTTCTCCAGAATTCAGTGAGGCACTTTTGCAGCCCCTGATGCCCAGTTTATACCTTCACAGGCCTCTACCGAGAGACCCTTTCAGAGTCTGGTATGCCACAGAAATCTTCTTCTTCAGAGCCTTTGGTTATCTCTGCCTCGGTTGGGTCCGGAACCATGACGTAGGCACCGGCTTCCTAGGAGGCCTTTCGCATTACCGATTCCAAACAAAAACCTATGTCTTCTCTTCTGACTACCGTTCCTCTAAGACTGATGGATTCACTTAGGCCTAGAGGCTAGGCCATTCCCAGGAAAACTACCTCTAGCCACCATGTTACTCTTGCTCCTCCTCCCCAAAATCAAATGCTTAAAATGGCAGAGGAGCGTATCTCCCTTATCAGGGGTAGTCAGGCCACTACATCTAAAAGGGAAAGACACCTTTCTCCTGATATAATTACAGAACAGGATTCAGTGGAATATGATTATTCAGAGTTTAAAGAGGAACAACAATCTCTGACTGCTTATGAGGATTCAGATGCAGAGGAATCCATTCCCTCTGCTTCCCCACAGAAGATATTTTCTTTGGGGAAACCCTTCACACCCTCAGGGAACACTTCCACTGGGAACCCCAGGACTTCCCTCAGTCTAAGAAAAGACTAAGAGAGTTTCTAGACCTGCCCCAGCGCAGACCCTTGGCCATCCTTCCTATCTTAGATGTGGTTGATGATGTCTTCCAGGAATCCATTTTAACTCTTGATGCCGTCCCACCTGCTCCCAGAAAACCTGACAGGCATTACAGAGTGCCATATTCTCACAAATACCTGTACAGAAATCCTGCTGCAGACCCGGAGGTCATTACACAGGGACCAAAAGGAGCTAAGGCTAGTTCTGCAAATAATCCTACTCCTTCTGACAAGGACTCCAGAGCTCTGGACAAATGGGGTAAAAAATATACACCTCTGCAACATTTGCTATATGAGCTCTCAACTGTCAGTTCCACATGTTAAAATATCAGCAACACACTTTGGAACTGTTAAAACAAAAAATTTCTACCTTTCCAGACTGTGCCAATTTGAAAGAATTAGCAGATTTACTGCACTCTTCTTGTCAAATGGCTAAAAACTCATTACACTGTGGATATGATGCCCTAGAAGCCTCGAGCAGGAAAGCAGTGTCAGGATCTGTCATTAGGAGACATGCATGGTTGAAGGAACAACGTCTCCCTGATCATGTCAAATCTAAATTACTTGATGCACCCTTGGATAAGGACCGCTTGTTTGGAGAAAAAGCAGAAGAGGTGCTTAAAAAAGATGGAAGACAAAGAAAACTCTATGCAAACAGTAAAATATTTCCTTCAGATACAACCTCCTAGGTTCAGCAGGAATTTTCCCTCAAAACACTGATCTTTTCCTGCACCTAGCAGACAGGGGTAATGCAAGCCCCGCAGGGACAGACTATTCAGACTCCCACCCCAGGGACAGCAGAGAACCAAACAGTGGACCACTCCCACTCCAAATGCAAGGAGTGCAAGGAGCCATCCCTCTATGGCAAAAATTCTCAATGACTCTCTCTCCCCTCCTCTGCCCTCTTTTCGCTCACCAAAAACTTGGAGGAAGGCTCTCCCTCTGCAAAGAAAATTGGCTCTCTGTAACAAAGGACCATTGGGTCTTAAAGATAATTTTTCAGGGATACAACTTTTCCTTCAACGAGCTCCCAATTCTAAGAGGGTACCCAGACTTTCCTCCAAATCAGAGGACAGAGGCATTGAAACAAGTCCAAACTCTTATATCCCAAGGGGCAGTAGAACCTGTCCCCTCAGATCAAATAGGCAAAGGCTTTTATTCAAGACTATTCCTGATTCCCAGAAAAGAGGGCACTTGGCACCCCATCCTGGATCTATCCATTCTAAACACCTTCCTGGTGGTCTCCAAATTCAAAATGCTAACCTTATGCTGACAAATAAGTGCCTGGCTAGTAACCCTAGATCTAAAAGATGCCTACCTCCGCATCCCCATAAGGAAATCCTGCAGGAAATTCCTTCCCTTCATAGCAGGCTCACAACACTTTCATTTCTCTGCGCTACCCTGTGGTTTATCTACTGATCCCAGGGTATTCACCAAATGCTTAGCCCTGACCATAGCCTTCTGCAGGCAGAAAAATATACAAATTTACCCCTATCTGCAAGACTGTCTCATTCAGGCATACTGCAAAGAATAGCTCCTCAAGGACCTCTTCTCATTTTCTTGGGAGCACCGCTGGACACAGCATCCCAAATGGCCTTCCTATCCCCAAAAAAACAGAGCTTCTTACCTCTCTATTTCACCCAGCTGGCTTCCAGAACTCACATCACCACCAGTAAGTTCCTCCAAGCATTGGGGTACATGGCATCTTGCATCCTTCTAATTCCTCTGGCCAGGCTTCACATGAGAAAACTTCAGTGGTACCTAAAGAACCTTTGGTGTCAGCAGTCTCAGCCTCTAGAGACCTCTTTCCCTCTGATCCTTTGTATAAGAGCCGAGTTTCTCTGGTGGGCAAGGGCCTGTCCTCAGAACAAGGGTCTTTCCTTCACCCTTCGCCCAACTGGGCAGACCATTACCATCGACGCCTCAGACACAGCTTGGGGCGCTAACCTAGAAGGCAGGTGCACCCAAGGTCTTTGGGATACACAGCACCTTCCCTTACACATCAACCTGCTGGAAATGATAGCAGTACAAAAGGCTCTGACTTCCTTCAGACCCCATCTCAAGCCAGGGTTCTCCTTGTCAAAACACACAACACCACAGTAATGTGGTATATCAACAAACAGTGAGGGACCTAATCTTATCCTCTGTGTAGGCTAGCCATGAACCTATGGCTGACAGCCTCTTCCATGGGACTACACCTGATAGCCCAATACCTACCAGGGATCAACAACATCCTGGCAGACCACTTAAGCAGAAACTTACTGGACCCCCACGAATGGCAGCTCCACAGAAAAATCTTTTTACAGATCACTCAGGAGTGGGAGACTCCAGAGGTGGATCTCTTTGCTTCACACCTCAACCATCAGCTGAAAACATTCTGTACCAGGGAGTATCACCAACTATTTTTATTTTTATTTATTTTATTTTACATTTGTTGACCGGGCTAGTCTAGCTGGATATATGTCCAATTTCAGTAGAGGCCCGGGGAGAAAAGCTCCAAAAATTAAACACATTAGACAAAGATAGACAATGCAAATACTAAGGCTTTAAATCAGGGCAAGTTAATACACATAATACATAAAATAGTCATGGCAAATACAAAGTATAATACAAATGTCTTAAAAAAAGAAAAATGTATTTTTTTTTTTTTTTTTTTTGTCAAAGAGAATTACATAAGACTGTATAAATGTCATAAAGGGAGAGCTATCAAGGCTGTAGGGAGCAGATATTCTAGGAATTTTGGAAGAAGAAAGGATAGGGAGGTAAAAAAAAGAGTTAATCTGGGTTGGTGCAGGAGCAAAGCCAGTGTTTATTGAGATGAATTTTCAGCTGTCTTTTGAAAAGTGGAAGAGAGGACAAAGATAGGATTACAGAGGGTAGTTTGTTCCACATTTTGCCAACTGAGTTGGAAAAAAGACAATCACCTGCAGAGTTATTGGGTTTGGTTATATTAATCAGTAGTTTGTTGGAAGAACGTAGATGTTTCAGGTTATTGTATGGTGAAATGAGGCTAGACTAGTGCGGAAGGTGGATGCATTGACCTTCCCCTGGAACACCCTCTTTGTGTATGCATTCCCTCTTCTGCCTCTTATTCCAAAGGTACTGATCAAAATAAGGGAGGAGAGATGGAAAGCTGTCCTCATTGTTCCAGATTGGCCCAGACAACATTGGTACCCCTTACTGCGCAGCCTAACCTTACAGCCTCGCAGGCAGCTTCCCCTGATCTCAGACCTCTTAACTCAGGTGGGGGGAATGCTGTACCCAGACTTGCAGACTCTCAAACTATCAGCATGGCTAATACTCTAAAGGCAAACAAGGGACCCCTGTTAAGCAAACGGGCCCTAGACATTATCACAGAGGCCAGAAGGCCCAGCACCAGAAAATCTTATGCAGGAAAATGAAAAACATTTTTCTCCTGGAGCCAGTCCAGAGGGGGGAATACCTCACAACCTTCCATCCCTCTTATCCTGGACTACCTAGCGGAGCTACTTAATAGTGGCCTGTCCTTCTCCTCTATTAAAATCCACGCCTCAGCCATCTCAGCTCATTTTGATACAGAACAGCACCTGTTCTCCCATCCTTTGATTAAACAATTCCTCAGAGGGGTTTCTAATATCAGACCTCCCAGAAGGCCACCCACTCCAGCCTGGGACCTGAATTATGTTTTGGAAAAACTTACTTTACCAGCCTTCTAACCTGCTGCTTCAGCAAAACTAAGATTCCTCTCCTGGAAGACTGCTTTTCTCCAAGCAATCACCTCAGTCAGGAGAGTTACAGAACGTTAGGCACTGATGGCCATTGAGCCCTTCATCATCTTCCATGCAGACACAGTCTCCCTGAGGGCAAATCCCTCCTTTATGCCCAAGGTGGTATCTAATGTAACTCTCAATCAGGCCATACATCTACCCACCTTCTTTCCTAACCCTCAAAGCAGGGGGGGGGGGCAAGAATTCTGCACTCACTAGATGAGCACAG